>NC_142871.1:6822727-7135681 GCF_051225735.1 Oryctolagus cuniculus | reverse complement strand
GGATTAGAAGAGGAGCTGCCAGGACAGAACTGGTGCCCATAAAGGATGCTGGTACTGCAGGTGGAGGCCTAACCTACTGCGCCACAGCACAGGCCTCTGGATGTCTTGCTTATTGTATTTCTTTGCTAAGTGATGGAAAAAATAATTACAATTGCAGTTTTGTTTTTGTTTTTGTTTTTGTTTTTGGACAGGCAGAGTGGACAGTGAGAGAGAGAGACAGAGAAAAAGGTCTTCCTTTTCCATTGGTTCACCCAACAATGGCTGCTGTGGCTGGCGCACTGCGCTGATTCGAAGCCAGGAGCCAGGTGCTTCTCCTGGTCTCCCATGTGGGTGCAGGGCCCAAGACTTGAGCCATCCTCCACTGCACTCCCGGGCCACAGCAGAGAGCTGGCCTGGAAGAGGGACAACCGGGACACTGGGACTAGAACCCGGTGTGCCGGCACCGCAGGCAGAGGATCAGCCTATTGAGCCAGGGCGCCGGCCACAGTGTTTGTTTTAATACAAATTTGATGTATTTTGAGAATTATTGTGATGTAATGAAGGATTTCTAATGTGAGAACACAGTATCATCTCTTATAAAAACAAAGGGAGATCAGAAGAGGCTTTTTAGCTTCTATTCATTTACTTTTCAGAAAAAGACAAGTAGACATCTAAGAAGGCAGTGGAGAGAGTGGGGGCAGTTGGGAAAGGACTTTGAATAAAAAGTCAACATAGAGAGGCTGACGCTGTGGCATAGTAGGTTAAGCCTCCGCCTGCAGTGGCAGCATCCTATATGGGTGCTGGTTCATGTCCAAGCTGCTCCTCTTCCAATCCAGCTCTCCGCTATGGCCTGGGAAAGCAGTAGAAGATGGCCCAAGTCCTTGTGCCCCTGCACCTGCATGGGAGACCTGGAAGAAGCTCCTGGCTCCTGGCTCCAGACCGGCCCAGCTCCAGCCATTTGGGGAGTGAACCAGCAGATGGAAGATTCTCTCTCCTCCTCCCCTTTCCCCTTTCTCTTCCCCTCCCCCTCCCTCTCCCTCTTCTCTTCCTCTTCCTCTCTTCTGTAATTCTGCCTCTCAAATAAACAAATACATCTTAAAAAAAAAGTCAACATAGGAAGTCCTGGTGAGAGGAGGGCAGGACCAAGGCAGGAGGGATTTCCTGCCGTGATGCAGGTTGGTGGGACACTCAGAAAATCTGTGCACCTTTCTGTTATTCTTAAAACACACAGCTGGAGGAAGGATGCATGTCTGTGTTCTGCCAACTTACTATCCGGCTTTCAACCAGAGAACTGATGTTCTTAGCCCACATCACCCTCGTGGGCCTACTGTATACCACCACCTACTTGCAGGCCAACACATTGTGCTAGGACAGCAAAATTACTTTGGGTGAGAGTCCTGGAGCCATCAGTTGCTTTTGCTGTAATACTGCTGTACATGTGACTCCTGTTGGGGCCACATGACCAGACTCCCCTCCTCTCAATGAAAGATTCCTCCTGAGATCCTTTGGGAACTTATTTTTATTAACAAAGTTTTATTTTTGCAAATGTAAAAAAAATATATAAACACATATACATAGCAACTTTTGGAGGGAGGTACAAAGCCTTTATAATTTTCTGAACTATATATCCACTTACTGGGTGTAGAATAATTTTTTTTTTTTTGGACAGGCAGAGTTAGACAGTGAGAGAGACAGAGAGAAAGGTCTTCCTTCCATTGGTTCACCCCCCAAATGGCAGCTACGGCTGGCGCTGCACCGATCCAAAGCCAGGAGCCAGGTGCTTCCCCTGGTCTCCCATGTGGGTGCAGGGCCCAAGCACTTGGGCCATCCTCCACTGCCTTCCAGGGCCACAGCAGAGAGCTGGACTGGAAGAGGAGCAACCAGGACAGAACCCGGTGCCCCGACAGTGCCGCAGGCAGAGGATAAGCCTAATGAGCTGCGGTGCAGCCGAGTCATTTTTTTTTTTTTTTAAATCCATTTTTAACTTTTTTAAATTGACACAAAAAATCATACACGTGTATGAGTGTTATTGTGATGTTTTGATCCAGGTGTGATGTTCAAATCAGGGTAAGTGTATCTGTCTCCCTGAACATTTATAATTTCTGGACTGACGTTGTGGCATAGTGGGTTAAACTACCACCCGTGGTGCTGGCATTCCCCATGGGAGTGCTGGCTTGCTTCCCAGCTGCTCTGCTTCCAATCCAACTCCCTGCTAATGCCCCTAGGAAGGTAGCAGAAGATGGCCCAAGTGCTTGGCCCCTGCCACCCATGTGGATGACCCAGATGAAGTTTTGTGCTCCTGGCTTCAGCCTAGCAACCCTGGCAATTGCAGCCTTTTGGGGAGTGAACCAGTGAATGGAAAATATCTTTCTGTCTCCCTCTCTCTGTGTGACTCTGTCTTTCAAATAAATAAAATGAATATTTTAAAAATTATCATTTTTTTCTCTGGTGAACATCATTCTTTCATAATCTTTTTTCTATGACTTCCAGTTTCAACTTTTTAAAAGTAAAGTAAGGATAATAGCAAAGAAATATGAATGCAGAATTGGTTTAGATTTTTAGAATTTTTCCTTCCACTTTTATAGTCATTCTGTGTATAAATAATTCAAAAATAGATTTATAACAAACCTGCTTTGTTAAAACTTTGCACATCACTCTTTTTTTTTTTTTTTTTTTTTTTTTTTTTGTAGAACTAACTCATTTTGCATTGATGGTTCATTGGTTTACTTGATTTTTAATTAAATTAAGAAATTCAGTATGA
This sequence comes from Oryctolagus cuniculus, assembly GCF_051225735.1. Classification (NCBI taxonomy): domain Eukaryota; kingdom Metazoa; phylum Chordata; class Mammalia; order Lagomorpha; family Leporidae; genus Oryctolagus; species Oryctolagus cuniculus. The sequence goes on along the minus strand of NC_142871.1, from coordinate 7,132,941 downwards.
AGCACGACTAGCAAAAACCGGTCATGGGACAAACACAATTGCCTTGTTAAAATGCTCAATTAAACTGGAGGGGACAGAAGTGCGGAAGCCAATGAGTCCCAAGTGCTCAGTGAGCCGTGGCCTGGGTTGGGATGGATTTAGGGGGATTGGGAGATGTTGGTTAACTTCTGAGCCTTTTCTGCACACTCTGCAGGGAGAACATTCTTTATGCCATTAAAATTAGACAACTCAAAGTCAGTAGTGTTTACTCTGGGAAAAATAAAATGTTCTAAGTGGTTATCTTCACCCCCAAATTAATGCACATAGGCCTGTGGATAGATAGCAAAAAGTATATCTTGCAGCCTCTTTTATCTGGGTATTCTGCAGATGTCACGTAATTATCTTTTGATAAATGAGATTATTCAGTTCTTAAATCTAGACAGTGGTTCATATAGAGGGTATCAGCCCCTTCTCAAAAGTCAACTGAATATTGAGTCTGTAAATCTTTATTCTATTAGATTAAGCTCTCCCCTGACCTACTTCTGATAAAACAGGTAAATATCAAAACAAAAAATTAACTTTAATCTAGGGCAGTAATAATAATCACAATATCTCGATACCACTGTTTATAAGGCACTCTGTGATTCCTCCAATGTCATTTCATTAATTAGTACTAACTGAGTGTCTAATAGATGCCAGTTGGATGGATAGGTGATTTTTTTAGTCTGCCTAAGATCTCTTGGGGGTCCATTGTTCATGAATGCCAGAGAAACTGGCAGAAGCCACTGACACTTGGGGCTGCTTCCTGTGACAACTGCGATCTTTCCTCTGATGAGGCTCATCTAAAGTCACAAAAGGGAAAAAAGTAGACGGGAATTCTTAAAGGCTTGGGACTCTGTTAGGAGCAATGCGGGCTGTGTGAGAGCCTGCCAGTCAGGAGGCTGACACTTTGGGAAAAGCAAGATTCTCTGCCCCAAACCTACCTTTTTATTTGGTAAAAGGTCAGAAATTAACATCAGGTGAGATTAGTGCATTTGAATATAGATTGGCCTAAAAATATATCTTGGTCAGGCTGGGAAATGTATTTTTGAAGGAAAATGCACATCTTTTTGTTATTGCTATATGTAGGGCGAGGGTGGTTTTCAATGGCTTACAAATGAGAAGATGGCATATATGGATTCTGACCAGCCCATGGGGAAAAGGAGGCAGAGGCATGGGTTTTGCCTGCTTAGCAAGTTCATTTGATTCAGAAGGGGTTACCCCAGCTCCCAAGCTCAAGTGTGGGCACCTGGCCTCGGCAGAACCAGCAGATCTCTGTAGCTCTTTGTGGCTGCTGTTGATGTGGACCTGAGACACTGCCTAAGCCAGGGGAATGCACAGCAGGGCTACCTGTAGTCACCCCTGCTGCCCTCTTTGCTGCCATCAGGGGAGAGCCTGTCTGAGAACAGTGAACGAGAGGAGAGGACGGGGTGACGGGCAGAGCTGAAGGAAGCGGAAGACATTGTCTGAGGCTCTGGATCTAGTCACATCCCCAGCCAGGGCTGCCCGACCCATTCATGTCCACTAATAATTCTCCTGTTTGTAAAGCTAATTTTAGTTGGAATTTGTTCCTCACGACTGAGGGACTCCTGGCTGTATAACAGTAGCAGAAGGCGGGGTAGGACCCCTTACAGACTTCTGTATGATTCCACCTTATCACCACCTCATGAAGTAGGTAAAATAGGTTGGATTTTACTACCATGTCAGTGTTTTGCAGAGAGCAAAGATGGCTCCAAAGAGGTGATGTCCACTTTCCCATCCTGGATGAGTAAGACTTGGCAGAGCAGTGACTGAAAACTTGGCATCCTGAACCCACGCTTTCCACTGTAATTTTGCAGACTGTGTAACTAATGAAGCTCTTACAACTCACAGACAAATCTCAGGACCAGTTTCCTCAGTAGAAAAGAGAGAGAGAGAGAGAGAGAGAGAGAGATGAATTAAGGCAATATACTAAGCAACAATTTTGGATGTAGGTCGTTAAGTGCAGCCACAGATACCATTCAACTGGTCAACCATGATAAAGCTGACTTGACAGAGACAATTTTGGGAAGCTCAGTGAAGTCAGTTTGCATTGTTGGTCTCATTTAATCATTGGAACAGATGATTTTTGGGATACCTGAGAATCTCTGTAGTCAGTAGGGCAATAATTATCAAAAAATATCAAAATGAAAATTCTAAGTAGTTTAATTTATTCTGCATTAATATTATATAATTTTCACTTACTTTATTTCATGTCAGATCTTAATGTCCTAGTGGTATATGAATTTGGAATTGTTGCCTAATTAAAATGTCCCTTAATTCATCAATGAAATCACAGTGACCTATCAGCTTACATGAACACATGGTTTAAAGTCGGAAGAACACTGCACTCCTAACCAAGTCATCAGACTGTGAAATCATGCCAACACGTCCATTAAGGACAGCCTTGCCAAGGGAAATAGGTTACCAAAGGTCACATCTCCACCGTGCTGCTGGTGGTGGTGGAGGAAGATGCTGGAGCATGAGGTGCAGGGGGCGTTGTGTGTGGGTGGCACTTTGTATGGCCTCCTTGGCCACTGACACTTTCACTAATGGCCTCACTGGCTAAGCGCAGTCAGAAGGCAGGGGCTGGATGCCCCCAACCTCCAACGTGCGTGGGCTCCTACAGTTCTGTTCCTCTAATGTTTGTACCCCTGGTTTCACTGTTGCTCTGGAATCTTGGGCACTTTTCTGAAATTCACACTAAATTTGGTTTTCTCTTATAGGAAATTAAGTGTATTTAGCAGTTTGACATTTACTTCTGATAAAACAGACAATCACATTTTCTCTTAACTATGATAAGATCAGTGACATTATGTGGAAACATGGGACTGAACATTGATTTATTTCTCTCTGGCTATAAGAAGGAAATTATGCCGATTACTTAACATGGTGGTCTGTAAGTAAGTTGGTGTAGCAGTCAGGTTGTTGGCTGGTGAACCAGGCCTGTCCCCAGCTAGCTGTGTAACCCAGCTGCTACACCTAACCTCCCTGGGATGTGTGTCCTGTCTTAAAGATTCCCATTCCGAGCCCTTTAAATATTGTTTCCAACTCTAGATCCTTAAAAATAATAAATATTTATTTATTTGGAAGGCAGAGTTAGAGAGAGAGGGAGAGACAGAGAAAGAGAGATCTTCCATCTGCTGGTTCATTCCCCAGATGGCCACCGTGACCAGGGCTGGGCCAGGTTGAAGCCAGGAGCCTGGAACTCTATCCAGGTCTCCCACATGGGTGGCAGGGGTCCACACACTTAGGGCTTCTTCTGCTGCTTTCCCAGGCACATTAGCAGGGAGCTGGATCTGAAGTAGGGTATCCAGGACTCTGGTGCTCAAATGGGATGCTGGCATTGCAGGTGCTGGCTTAACCCACAGTGCTACATGCCAGCCCCTCTAAATCTACATCCTAAACATTATTCAGAACATACACAGCAAGAGCGGGGCTCGATAGGGCAGGACCAGCTGAAATCTGTGTGCAACCTCTCATTAACAGGCCTGGGCCCACTCATCTACCAGTGGCCCTGTCAGTCAAGGCTAAGGTCTTTGGCCAGTTGCTGCAATGTGTATGAAATCCATGAATGTTTAAAAACAGAGCCAAGAGAGCAGAGATGATGGGAAGGGCCACCAGTGCAGTTCCGTCAGTTCAATCCTGATGCCAGCATGAACCACCTATGTTTAAAAGTACAACAGGAGATGGACCTGTATTTAGAGGACATACTAATGTTTGTCAAGTTTTTTTTAAGATTTGTTTATTTATTTGAGAAGCAGAATTACAGACAGAGAGAGGGAGAGACAGAGAAAGAGGTCTTCCATCCACTGGTTCACTCCCCAAGTGGCTGCAACAGCCAGAGCTGTGCTGATCTGAAGCCAGGAGCCGGGATCTTCCTCTGGGTCTCTCACATGGGTGTAGGGGCCCAAGCATTTGGGCCATCTTCCACTGCTTTCCCAGAGCATAAGCAGAGAGCTGGATTGGAAGAGGAGCAGCCAGAGCACAGACCAGCACCCATTTAAGATGCTGGCTCCGTAAGTGGAGGCTTAACCTACTATGCCACATCGCCTGCCCATTTGTCAACATTTTGCCAGTCAATGCAAATAGGAAAAGTTTTCAGGTTTGGGTTGTGTACTGATACGTGCATTCTCAAAATACCATTTAGAAGAGCTTATTAGGCATCTAAGTAAGAAAGTTTGCTGATGTTCCAAATCTTTCAATCCTGGAATAGAATTCTTTTCACTTTTCTTCTTCAATACGAAGCAGACCATGCCACAGAAATGCTTTTAGCATTACTGGAAAAAATATGTTTTAATTTTCATCCTTTTGGATCATTTCTTCTTTTAAGAAACAAAGAGCTAGCATGCAAGGAGCATAATCAAATTGAGCAATAGAGGCCTTGGTATTTCCATGCTGCTAGGAAATTTGATCTGTTATGTGATTTGCTGGAATGGAACCAATTCGACAAGCATCTCTTTTTTATCTCTTATTTACTTGGCTTCTATTGCTCGTTGATGCCCAGGAAGGGTAGAATTGCTGCTTCCTCCATTCCTCTGATTGCACATGAGCTGGGGTCATTCAGTGAAGACAAAACACCCTTGCCTCTCCAGGATGAGGTCTGAGATCCTCCATGTGCCCCTTTGGTCTTGTTCAAGGTCAGTGGCCAAAGTTGTTTTGCATTATTATGATTATGATTATTATTGTTATTATAGTTTACCAGTGGGGCAAAAATACACCTTCAAAATGTGGAAAGGTATTGAGAGACTTGAAGTCAATAGGATGTGGAGAAGCTCTGATCTGTCAGGGAGGACTTGCTGAACATTTATCACTTGTGCCCATTATCCCAGTACAGAAATGATCAATAGTCCTGGGGCAAGGGGCTGTGTCCGTCAGAGTTTAATGAAGCCCCAGGGAGAGAACAGACACTTCAGCTCCTGCTCACAGGGGCCAAGGACAGCCTGCAGACGGTCCTGCCGTTGTCTGCAGGGCCAGTCCTGTGAGCTTTAATTGCCTGTTTGGATTATCACATTATCAAACAGTGCCGCCCTGCACTGTCGAGTGAATCCGTGGGATCCCTCCTCCGATGCAGAATACATTCTCTGGATGGAGAAGGCTTCTGTTTGCCTTTTAAATTCACTACATGAACAGTATTTGCATTTCAAGCTTAGGTTCAGGTGTCTGTTGTAGATCAAAAGCATAATTCTTTGTACTAAACTTAAGCATTCAAGCTTAGTCTAGAACACATTTCATGGAGTGTCAGAATATCCTAGAGCCAAAAACGCAGCCATAGAACCAACTATGAACTTGGAAAATCATTGAGAGTATGCAAATCTATCCAGTACATTGCCTCCTGGGAATAAAGCAATCAATTCAGAAATTAAATTTTCTACTTTCCTCCTTATGCAGGGCCTTGGCCACATATATGAATTTCTTCAGGGATTCTTAAAACCATATTAGCCATCTGTGAGTTTGCAAGTTGCTAAACACATGACCTATGATTGTTATGTTATTTGTTATAAAGCAATATCTTCAGAAAGCATTGCTGGATTTGCCAAGTGTGCTGAAATCAGGGCTAACCTGAGAAAAGATGAACAAGTACACCAAGGCAACTCATCTCAAAACTGGAGGAAAAAAAGAGATCAAGCTGACTCATACCAGTGAGTTTGCAAGACAGACCCCCCACGCACTCATGGTGTTCCCCATGCACCCCCTGTCTGCCTTTGGGATCTGGGAGCACCTACACCCACTCAGAACTGGGAGCTCTCAATCCACTGCTGTCATGATGTACCAGATACACAGCACAGGAAAACACAAAGTCCCAAGAAAAGACTGAGGGGTTTACGGGGTTGATTGCTTCTGTGTTAGCAACAGGAGTGATAGCAAATAAAAGAAATGCATGTCTGAGTGTACCCAATGGCTGACAAGTGTTTGGGACCATTTTTTTAAAAAAAATTTTACTTATTTATATTTATTTGAATGACAGAGAGAATGAGTGAGAGAGACAGAGAGACAAAGAGATATCTCCCAACTGTTGGTTCATTTCTCAATGTACACAAAAGCCAAGTCTGGGCTAGACCAAAGCCAAGAGCTGGGAACTCATCTGAGTCTCCTATGTGGGTGACAAGGACCCTTACACTCAAGCCATCACCTGCTGCCTCCCAGGGTGCCCACTAGAGGACGTTGGAATCAGGAGTGAATTGGGACCCACCCCTAAGCACTCTGACGGGCAGGCCTCCCCAGTGGGGTCTCAGCTCCCGTGCCAGACACCTGCCCAGGATTCTTTTCTGTAAGCTGCCTACGTAGGGCAGGTTTGGACTGGTCCAGAGACATCGTTAATAGTTCTATATCAGAGTTGAAGAAAAGGGAGACTTCTGTGTTCTTTTTCTCTTCTGACATAATATCTTTCAAGGGGTCTTGCCTAGAGAGAATGAATTAAACGACTGAGATGCCAGATCCAAATAGTGGTCAAGTCCATTTCCCAAAAGTGGCCCCTGCGGTATTCCTCATGGTGATGTCTTCTTCCTCAGGGCGTCAGGCTGACGCCCCACCCAGGGGCGGGGACAAAGTGCTCTGTCCTTGAGTCCAGGCAGGATTCTCAGGCTCACCTGACAGGATACGGAGAAGGGGTGGAGGGGCTTCTGGGGCGCAGGTCAGCCATGAACTCGCAACATGTTCCCTGGAGAGGCTGCCTCTGGGCTCCCAGCCACCAGCTGTGAGGGGGCCACAGGGAGGGCCATGCAGACGTCCCAGCCCCTGACGAGGCCCTGGGGCACGGCCCACACCCACTGTGAAGAAGCCTCGGATTGTACCACCTGGTGCACCTTTCTGGAAGGGAGCCCAGGGACTAGGGCAGAGGTGAGCCATCTGCTGCTTTGTGCCTCCATCCCAGGGACTGGGGCAGAGGTGAGCCATCTGCTGCTTCGTGCCTCCATCCCAGGGACTGGGGCAGAGGTGAGCCGTCTGTTGCGTTGTGCCTCCATCCCTAACCCACAGCACCCACCAGCATGCGTGTTATTTGTGTGTGCTCCACACAGCTGTGGGATGTCTCATTCTTCACTATCCATCTCTTAGGGCGACACACACACACACACACACACACACACAGACTCACACGGGGTTGGGGAAAGAGGGGGCGAGGGAGAGAGAGAGAGAATGAGAATTCAAAGGCCCAGACGCCAGGCCCTAAAGAGACAGTGTTTTGTTATGATAAGGAATTACCCTCTCAGACATTTATAATTTAAGGTATGTTTATTTATTTAGTACCTTAATGGCCTAGCATGCTATTTGCTTTATACAGTGTCTCTCTCTCTCCCTGCTCCCCAGCACTATAGCTGATATATGTACAAATTCACATTGCCAAAATGTGTGATAGCCCCAAAGAGAGAGAGAGAGGGAGAGAGAGGAAGAGAGAGAGAGAGGGAGAGAGAGAGAGGGAGAGAGAGAGACTGATAGAGGTGGTAAGCCAGAGACTGAGAGATGGATTCATTCTAGAAACATCCACGTCACCTAACCCAGCCTCTTCTGGTACCCTTTGAACTTTGCAGCACGGCTAACATGACATTTCTGTGCAGCTCACGTCTGACAGGCCCGAAGCTGGTGAAGCCCTGACCCAGCTCCCTGATAATGTGCCTGGGAAGATGGTCCCAGAACCTGGGTTTCTGGGAGACCTGGGTGCAGTTCTGGGAGCCTGGTTTCAGCCTGGCCCAGCCCAGGTGGTTGATGCCATTTGGGGTGCAAGGCAGTGGATGGAAGATTCTCTCTCTCTCTCTCAAACTCTGCCTTTCAAATAAATGCTTTAAAGAAAAATGTCTCCTAAGTACACGAGGAAGTACTAACACACACACCCCACCTTCCCGGCCACCCCGCTTCTCACAACATGCTCACTCATATCGGCTGCAGGAGTTTGTGTTTCTCCTGTACCAAGAATTCATTACTCCATATCTCCACTATATCCCACTTTCCTTCATGCCCCTCGTACTCTGCACTTCTGTTAAGTTTTTATATGCACCAGTGCTTTATCCAATAGATTACCTTTAAGACAACGATGGATTAAGACAACTGCATCGCAGGGAAATCCTAGGCTTATCTTTAAGAAGAGAGGTTTAGGTATAATGAAGACATCCGCATTGAAGATTTATCACCGTAGGCAGACAGATACCTACTGTCTGTGTTTGGCATGTACTAATTAAGTTCCAATTAGCAGGGTCAAAACAAGTAAATCAAAGGAACTTTATCCCATTTGATGTCTCTCTTTCTCTCTCTCCACTAATTACCTGTGCTCCTTTTGGTCCCGGCAAACGCCCAGCACCACTGTGATTTGAACTCCTTAAAATCGCTTCTCCGTTTGGCCTCGCGGTCTCCCAGGTGGCTGTGAACCTGCAGCCTCCTCAGGAAGAAGTCCCTGGGGTTGGGGTGGGGGAGGCGGCGTCCGCATCTCACCAGGGAGGTAGGTCGGGAAGTTCTGTCGGGAGGTACGGTTTGAGAGATAGCATTCCCACTTGGCTGTATCCCACTGTCCACACTCTGGGTGGCTGTCGGGGTGTCAGAGCCTTCCACGGCAGGTGAGCAGGGTCTCGCATGGAGAACGCCTACAAGGCGGGGCAGCTTGCCCAGGTTCTAATGGAAAACTACACAGCATTCCCTATGTTGCTAAAGTGCGCTTCTCAATTAAATGTGGCAGTTTCTCGTCAAGCGAGATTCCCTCTGTCTCCACATATGGCTTCTTGCGTAAGTCACACATCTGTCCCAAGGGCCCTGAGGTGCAACCCACAACGGAAACCAAAGGTAACCTTTCCCTCCTTTCTATCAAACCCGCACGACCGTCACCTGTGTTGCACTTGGGACTCTGTCACCATCTGCTTGTACGTTTGGATGTTGCTTAAGAAAAGAATTCACAGCATCTGCAACTTTTCCCGACCGTTGTTCTCGCCTCTCGTCTTCGGATCCCACCTAGCACCCACTTGTTCTCGTGGAGCGATCCGTCTGACTGGTACGGTTCCGGCGTGTGGTGCTTTAATGCATGTAAATGTCTACCCAAACACACGGCACGCGGCGGGGACAGGGGAGGCTCATCAGGAAGTGCTGCCTTTGTTCTACAGGCACATCTCACGACGGGGTTATTTTTATCAGAGGAAGAGAGGGCAGTGACAGACAGGACCAATGCATCAATGTCAGAAGAAAATGCAAGTCAAGCCGTAGAAACAGGAACCAGCTTCAGAAGGTCCCTGGGATGTTATAATTTCGTGTCCCTTTGAGTAAAAGGAATACGATATAATCACCGAATTATCCATCATCAATGAAAGTCTATCTAATAGAATACACTATCAAATCTATACAAGAAAATCTTTCCCCCTTACATTCAGATAGAGGGGTTTATGTTGTTCTCAGTGGTTTTTGAGTTTTGCACCCTGTTAACCCATAGTCCAGGTTAGGACTACTGATACTTACATAGAGTTGTTGCAAGTATTTTAAAATAGAGTTAACATCAATATAAAAAATAAAATAATACTCTATGTAGATATAAAGTAGTAAAACAGGGGCTGGTGTTGTGGCACAGTGGGTTAAACCCTGGCCTGCGACACCGGCATCCCAAATGAGCACCGGTTTAGGTCCTGGCTGCTCCATTTCTGATCCAGCTCCCTGCTAATGCACCTGGGAAGGCAGCAGAAGATGGACCAAGTGTGTGGGTTGCCGACACTCGTATGGGAGACCCAGATGGAGTTCCTGGCTCCTGGCTTCTGCCTGGCCGGGTGCAGCCCCGACCATTGTGGCCATTCAGGTGGCTTAACCTGCTACACCCCAACACCTCGCCCACGATTTGCTCTCAGTACTGCGTGGTTTCATCACAGTTTTATACAGCGCATGGAAATTCCTGAACAGCGTGAAACTCAAGCATTAAATGTGATAACTTCACACATCTTGCTTCATGAGAAATCGCTGCTGGTTTATTACCGTGAGCAGTATCTCAGCTTCTCCGGAAGCTTTGGTAGTTCAGATGCAAATCTACAGGGCTACACAAGGCAGCACACTCCGGGCCCTGGCTCCTGCGTGGGTACTGTGTGTGCTCCTTCAGCGAACGCCACCCCCATCGTGCTGCCCTCTCCAGCCAACCCCCCAGCACCCCCACGGCAAATCACTACCGGTTGATTTCATCCAAATTCATACCACACGTCCCACACGCCCTTCTTCCGAGCCTTACAGGAAGAATTGGGCCACACCTGCCCTGGTCACCTTGTGCCATGGGACAGAGGCGCTCACTGTTAGCCACCCCATAAACACTTGCTCCCTGAGCTCAGTCTGCTGTATCTGGGGTGCGCTATGTTCCTTTAAAGATCTTCTTTCATTTCCAGAGAGCACGCACTTAAGCATACGATTGGGAAGACGGGAGACAATGAGTGAATATTCTTCGGGGTGGCTGTGAAGACCGCTAGGAGGAGAATCCACTTAAAACCTGCAGCCAACTTTCAGAGGGGCCTCCCAGGAGCACTTTGGGGCCACGCTGCCCAGCCCACCCTAGCGTTGCACTTCACCTTCATGATCCAGTCATCTCAAATGTCACTCAGATAACTGAACAAGGTGGTTTTCCTAAACAAGTGTGAGCCGAAACCAAGATGAAGTCACTGAATGTTAGCAAATTTCTGCGTGCAAACAGTTGTCATGGATCAACCTAATGGCATTGCTTTCCCTTTGCATCTGGCCAAGTCCTACCTGAAAATGAGCAGCCTGAGCAGCTGATCCCGCACCTGTGTGGCTACTGTTAAACCACAAGCCCTGGGAGTCCCTCAGAAACCAGGGCTCTGGAGAGAGGGGGAGCAAGGGCTGCCTCCTGCAGGAGGAGGAGTCGGTGGCAAAGGAAACTCTGGTTGGAACATAGGAGCTGGCCCTTCAGTGTCGGGAAGGAAAATGGACCAGAGGACAGGCCGTGCTCCTGGCTTGGAAACTTTCTCACGGCTAAGTTATAGGAATGGGACTTCATATCTTTCCTCTTCTGATGTGGACTGGGATGCATCAAGCCCACGCAGAGGGGGAGTGTCCCAGGTGTGCACTCTGTGCAGGTAGAGTAGACGGGGTTCCCTGAGTGAGGGGGGCAGGGGCCTCCTGTCTGCCACAGAAAAAGCACCCTGAAGCCAGGAGCCAGGAACTTCATCCAAGTCTCCTGCATGCATGCAGAAACCCAAACACTTGGGCCATCTTCCACTGCTTTCCCAGGAGCATTTGCAGGGAGCTGGATCGGAAGTGGAGCAGATGGGTTTTGAACCGGTAAGTGGAGGCTTAACCCTCTAGGACACAGTGCCTGTCCCAAGATACTCTTTCTTGTAGAACCTTCTGGTGGCTCCTAGAACACAGGCCCAGGTCTCTGGAAGACGTTGGCATTGACCGAGACTGCTCCAGTTCACAAAGCAAACTTGTTAGATAAGATAGAGACCTCCAGACCCTGGACAGGCAGGGCCTGCACTATGCCCCTCATACGCAGGAAGCAGTTACAGAAGAGATGATTCTACGTCCATCAACTACCCTTAGGATTAAGGGGATGGAGTCTCTGAGGGGGGAATGAAGTAGGCAGGCATACAGGTTAAATTGATTAGGTTTGTGAGCTGGAAGACCACGCCTTCACCAAGCCCCTGAGTGACCTCCTGGCCACACCTTAGTGCCCACCAGCCAATCAGGTTAATTAACCACTCCCCTTTGAAAATGGAATAAAAGCCTGGGACAGGGTGTGTCTGGCCCTTTTTTCCTTCGTTTCTCTGGCCTCTAGCCAGTAGGGGGCTGGCTGCAGTCCTGCTCCTCCAGGGCACATGGCCTTGGGCCACCCGCCCCATGCTTCCTGGCCTGGATGCTGCTCCACGGGGCTGGTTCCTGGTGCTCAGTATGAACCCAGATCTACCTCTCTCTTATAGATAAAGCTCTCACTCTCCTTTGCATCTTTTGCATGAATAAAAGCTTAAAACGTACCATGCTGCCTCGTTCATTTATGCCGGCATTCAGAATTCTCTGAATATTAGGCAGGAACCCACACGGGCTTATTAATATTGGGGATTTATTAATAAGCATATGGTGATATCGTATGGCACCCCAAGTTCCAATATATGGCACCCCAGATGGGACATTTGGGGAACTTTAAGGGGCCACATTTTGTATCATATTATAGGGGTCCAAATTCTGATATCACTACCTTTTTATTTAATTTTTCCAATCCACCAAACACCTGCTTTAGGTTAGTGAGGAGACATAACTGTATTCTAAGACACATGACATTTCAATAACTGGATTCCTAACAAGCCACCAGTTTGAGGGCTGGGGATGCATACTCTTTGCTACTTGATAGCCATTAAAAATAAACTGCTTTCCCTCCCAACTTGACGTGAAGCATGAATTAAAAATGGGAAGCCTGGTGGAGAACACTCCCATTTTTCAGAAGGCTGTCATGCAAATTTTGGCCATGTCATAGACATGCTTCATCTCCATTTATCCTGAATGATGAACTCCCACACAAAGGGAAAGGAAAGTTACTGTGTTGCAAGTATACTGAAGTGTATTTTTTTTTTCAGAAATACAATCTCTTTATGAGGTCACTTGAAGAAAAAGAATAATTGCATTATGCACTAGCCATGCTCCATTAGTTAGAGTGAATCAATTTTCAATGAAGACAGAGGGGCTGGTGTTGTGGCACAGTGAGTTAAGCTGCTGCCTGCGATACATTGATTCAAATCCCACCTGCTCTGTTTCCAATCCAGTTCCCTGCTAATGTGCCTGGGAAAACAGTGAAAGATGGCTGAAGTGCTTGGACCCCCTGCTATCCACAGGAGAGACCAGGATGGAATTCTGAGCTCCTGGCTGCGCTTTGGCCCAGCCCCAGCCATTGTGACCATTTGGGAAGTGAACCAGCTGATGGGAGATTCATTTTTCTTTCTGTCTGTCTCACATAGTAACTGCCTTCAAATAAATATATAAATCTTTAAAAAAGGTTTTAAAAATAAAGAGAGTTCCTCTTTGCTGGCTTTCTGGCTATGGTTGCCACCTCTCAGCCACGGGAGCGGGCTTGTCATTTGTCCATCGCTGGAGAGCCAGCCACAGATGCACACCTGTCACACCAACACCAGCTGGGGAGTGCACTTGGGAGGGAATACAAGCACCCTGCAGCGGGAACTGGACACAGTCATACTTTTATGTTACCAATCACAGGTGTCACTATTGTTTGCACAGACTGCTCACAGGGCTCACTTGTATCCCAGGACACCTGCGTCTGCTGTTCCCAGTGCTTCACGTCTCCATTCCCAGATGTCTACCAGGCTGCCCATCCCAGGACCTCTGGGTCTACGTCAAAGGTCACCTGCCCTGGATGCCTTTCCTGGCCACCGCACAGAAGGTGAGGTGCCTCACTTCTGCACCACCATGTGCCCTGGCACGCACCACCTGCTCCTGTGTTTCCCATAGAGCATGCTACCGCATGCACATTTTCTTTGTTCATCTTTGTGAATCTGCCATCCATTTTCACTATCAAAAGGCCAAGTTCCCTGTGGGCAGAGGCATTGCATTGTTTGCAGCTCCATCTCCAGTGTTTGCAAGCATGTCTGTAGGATGAGTTTTGAATAAACATGGAACAAATGAAATTTTCATATATTGTATTTGTATAAAAGCATAATAAAAGAGCTGCATAGAGGGAAAATTGAAAATGCTAATGTTGGCCAGGAGAAAAGGAATTCTCCAGGGAGTCAAAAGCGATGGAATAGAGAGCTTTTTCAGAAAATGCTAGCCACGTAAGTTCTGAGGAGGACTGAGCTGCTTTGCCATAAAATGCAATCTGCCAGTCCCTCTTCTGCAGGGGACAGCCCTGGCTTTAGGTTCCTATTTCAGGGGCTGGTGCTGTGGTGCAGCGGGTTAAAGCCCTGGCCTGAAGCGCTGGCATCCCACATGGGTGATGGTTCTAGTCCTGGCTGCTCCTCTTCCGATCCAGCTCTCTGCTATGGCCTGGGAAAGCAGTGAAAGATGGCCCAGGTCCTTGGGCCCCTGCCCCATGTGGGAGACCCAGAAGAAGCTCCTGGCTCCTGGCTTCAGATTGGCGCAGTTCCCACCATTGCGGCCATCTGGGGAGTGAACCATTGGATGGAAGACCTCTCTCTCTGTCTCTACCTCTCTCTGTAATTCTGTCTTTAAAAAAAAAAAAAAAAAAAGCCATTGGCTTCCACCAAGGGTATTATGGAGGTTAGATTTTGTAGATGCAGGGTTGGGTGATGGTGGGGTTGTTGTTGGTGTTTTATTTGCTGATTTGCCTTCAAATACAGTGGTCACCTGGGCAGAGGAGGATGGTGCCTTGCAGTGGTGGGGGATGCAGCTGCCCCAGGCCCTGGGAGTGAAATCCTAGCTCTGCACCGAGCGGTTGGCTTTGGCTAAGTCCCTCCCCACGAAGCTTTGGTTTCCTCCTCTGTGGATGGGGATGTGGTGTGTGGGTTCGTGATGGTCTCTGAAATCCCAGCTTCGAGCATTTTTCAGGTTGTTAGGAGGGGTCACGGTGTATGTGTTACGCACTGCACAATGCCCACAGCAGGGACTGCTCGGGCTCATTCACACAGCTGCAGGGAAGCAGATGAACACTCACGCCTGGTGAGACAGACTCAGGACACCAGCAGCCTCCCAGTGACTCAGGTCAGCCTACGTCCCCAAGCTCAGGTCAGGAAGGTTTGTCTCCCAATGAGTCAGAAGTATTCTACCTTATCCTTTTGTTGGATGAATGTATTTAAAAGCTTATGATTTTAGGGGTGGGTGTTTGCCCTAGCAGTTAAGCTGCTGGGTAAGATGCTTCTGTCCCACACTGGAGTTCTTGGGTTCGAGTCCTGACTCTGGGTTCTTGTCGCTCATATGAACAACTTGGATTGAGTTCCCGGCTCCCAGCTTTGGCCTAGGCATAGCCCTTGGCTGTTGTGGCTATCTGGGGAGTGAAATAGCAGATGCAAACTCTCGCTGTCTGTCTCTGCTTCTCATATTAATTAACGAAAAAATAACAAAAACCTACACTTTCCATGGAAATTATTTCATTTATGATTGTAAATAATATTACTCTATCACATTTTGCTTGAGTTAAAATTCTTTCTCCCTTCATTCTTTCTTCATCCCTCTGAGCTCCCATGGGCCCTCCCCTGGTGAGGGGTAGGTGTGGAAGAGGAAGAGTGGCCCCCCGAAGAGGCTGGAGATTGTCACTCCCCGTCTTCGTGGAGGAACGACACAGGACCCTGTGCTGTTCTTTTGTCTGCTCGGCCCTCCCCGGGTTTGCTGCTGGTTCTTCCCGGGTTGGCTACCGTCCCTTCCACCTCCGTGGAAGGGCGGTTCCCCCTGCCACATTCCCCACTTCCGTGGGGGAGCGGCACACTGCCGGCCGGCTCTCTCGGGGGCTGCACAGGTGTTCCCTTAGATGTTCCCCTTAGATGTTCCTGGTGCATGTTGTCTCTCTCCTCCTTTATAGTCCTCTTCCGCCAATCCCAACTCTGCTACCCACACGCCGAGTACGCTGCTCTCCTCCAATCAGGAGCAGGTCCTGCTGTTTATTGGTTGAACTGGAGGCAGCTGTGTAGAAGCTGTTTCTCCCTTCTCAGCGCCACATTGTGGGAGAGCAGATGCATAGAATAAGTCTTAATTCCAGTAACTTAGTCTAGTCCGGGTTGCTCCCAGTTGCTCCCCACAGGAGATTGTACATGGAGGAGTAGCTTGGAATTGCTCGAGCCTGGGGAAGGCTGGCTTTGGGCTAGACAGCCCCCAGCAAATTCCTACAGTGCCCTCTGCCCTAAGCTGACCCCTCAAATAAATTCTTGTTGAAGTACCCTAGTGCCGGCAGTAGCTGCACCATTGTAGCTACTCTGTGGGACCCTCTTCCACCCTGATCTCAAGCCTAAACCCAAGCCCTGGTAAGTCACTCTCTGGAAGAGGAGGAGTCGCCCTCACACAAGGGGCAACCCTAAGTGCCCAGCTTGGGAAAGCATGCAGGAATCCCAACTGACATGCACTTTTCAGAGAAAAGGAGAGAGAGGTAAGATAGATATGGCTCCTACCCACAGTTTGAATTTCTCGGGCAGAGACAATCACAGTACAAGAAATAGAGGATCTCGCCATCTGGGGAGAGAGGTGTGGAAGCAGCATTTAAGTCACGCGTGTTTGATTTGCTGCAACTGTCAACAGAGTGTAAAGTGGTACGTTTGGGTTTTCTAAATGGCCAGGCGACTGCCTGAACAGCGTATCTATTTGAGTAATCGTCACTTTATTTATTGTTATGACAACTTCTTGGGGCTGGTAGCCTTTAAAATATAGTCTAACACGAAAACCAGGTAGGAAGACAAAAAGCTTAGAGCGAACAGCAAATTCTGGTCACTGCATAAAACAGAGGCATCCGCAGCGCCTTACAGATGCCACGACCTCGTTCGTAAATCGGCAGACAGATCTCCCAGACACTGAGAAAAATATGCTGGAATTTTAAAATAAATAGGCTAATTCAAGACAAAACTAAACGATGATAGAAATGGTGAAAATTTGTCTAAGCTTATTGAAAACAGCAATAAATGACTTCAAAACCCATAAACTCAAAAAGGATTTAGTAAAATTATACTGCTTTAAAAAATAGCAATTCCCTTTATTTTGTAAATTGTGAGAACGTTTAAATGGAGAATTCAATATTTCAGTATTAACTTTATGTTTCTAAGTCTGGTATCTGGCTGTTTCCTATGTTGGAAGCCTTTCTAGGCTGGCTCTATGTGGACAGTTCCGACAGCCGAGGCTGACATGAGGGAACGGCTTCTGTGTCTGCCAAGCAAAACCAACATGTGGGGATCTTCAAAGGGACAGATTTTCCACTGCTTGCCTTGTGTTCTCATGACTGTTTCATAACTGGACATGGCCATGTGGATGACGCGAGACAGCATCCAACGTCCTCCGGCCCCACTGATCGGCTCTGCTATTCCTTTAGGGCTCCTCATTCTACTGTGAACACTCAACCGGGCTCCAAGTTAGAACCTTCTCCTCATCTTAACTCTACCACCTTGCTCCCAACCCTGCCCATTCCACACCAGCCACAGGTCTTCTGGACTCTGGCTCTACATTAACATTGTGCGCTCTAGGTTACAGTGGTGATTTGGACCCTCTTGTGGTGATGGGTAAACCCAACAATAACAACAACAAAATGTGCAGGAGACTTTTGCTTCTCACCATTCCTGACATCAACACCTGCTCTGCAACACTCTGATAGGGACAGCTCCAGGCGTGACCACTCCTGGTCTAATCAGCCTGGCTGGGGCTCTGCCCACTGCATCTCCTCAAAGTGTTGCCCTCATATCCTGCTTCCTGCCTCACAGGCCGGTGTCCAGGGACTGGCATTGAGGAGATGGAACAGCCTGGATTCGCCCCAGCTGAGCGGCCAAGTAGCTGTCTACACTGATGCAGCCCATGAGCCTCCCTACCTCCGTTTCTGTATCTTGAAAATGGAGAATAAACAATAACACACAATTTTTGGATGAATTCTCCAGAGGTGGCAAGAAGACAATGGGTGGAAACACAAAAACATTAACAGTTCATTAAGTCCAGGTTGTGGAATCAGAGGTAAGTGTGGTCAGAACATTTAAACTCTTACGCTTTTCACAAACATTATATTACAGCAATACTCATGGAAAATAAGAGAGAGTTGGAAAAAACAGGGAAGGGGGCTTATTTATGTAACATTTCCATCAAATAATGTTAAGCATTATTTCCCTCGGTCTTTCCTACTAAATGCTATTGGGTGCACTATTTCTTATGTGCATGTACAGGTCAATGGAATACAAACTACTTAAGGAATTCTCTAGAGTTTGATGTATGTTTTCTTAATTTATTCTTACTTAATTCATTAGTTTAAGTGGCTTGAGTATTTCACAACTATAATATTGCTCATTTAGCTGGGAATAAATCTTTGATGTTATATGCTGATAATCACTAAAATAGAACAACATGATTTTAGTTTGCTATACATACCTTTAGCCCAGCAATAAGTCTCTTTGTTTTAAAGAAATTGGGTTTGTCATTAAAAAAAATGCAACATGACATTTTGAATCTCATTGCCAAAAACCAGAGTCTTGTGAAACTGGGGACAGATGTCATTTGAGGATTAAAAACAAAATCAAAAACAACCCACTTTATTATATAAAACGTGAAACTTCCTGCTTACTGCAAGTGCAGACTATCATGAATAATTTACACTCATGAGCACGAGAACGACTGAGCTGCAGGTCCCACACTCAGTCACTTCACCCTTCCACCTTAGGGCATGTTAGAAAGTTGACGATCACAAAGACCAGACGGGGGACCCCACAGACAGCATGGTCCCCAAGCACCTGGGCTCTATTAACTCCTACGTGTGCAACTGTGGCTGGACAGACACACAGCTGTGGCCCTGTGGTGGCATGGACTGGCCGGGTTTCTTTTAGAATGGTCTCTTCTGCAAGGTAAGTGCATGATTCTCAGATATGCTTGTTACGTGGAAGATGTGCAGTCAATATGAATGAATGGCAGTTGGTTCGTTTTCTGGGGCTGGCAATCCCTAAGTGGCTGAAATCTGTTCTGCCACAGTGAGGGGGCCGTGGGGGGAGTTGCTGCCTCCAGGGGTGCTGGAGGGGGATCTGTTCCCGGCCCTTCCCCTGCCTTCTGACAGCACCTGGCAATCCTGGGTGCCCCTGGTCTGTGGAGGCGGCACCCCCAACCCCGCCTCTGGCTGCACAGGACGGCTTCTTCTCACTTCTAAGACACAGACCCGAGTGAGTCCTGGACCACTCTAATCCAGTGTGACCTCATCTTAGCATGGTGACACCTGCGAAGACTCAATCAAGGCTCTATTTCCAGTCACAGTCACAGTCGCAGGTGGTGCGGATTAGGACTTCAACATCCCTTTTGGGGGAGGGGCACAATGCCACCATGGTAGGACATGCAGTAGTTTTTATCTTGTTGTCCCCCCCGGCAGCTCCCTCCTTTCTCCCCCCACACACAACGCTCACAAAGTAATTCAGTTTGCCTCTGAGCAATGCTAATCTTGAATATAACTCAGTGAGCAAGAAAGAAGTGTTAGGGACTCTCTGTCCCCGGTTGCGGATGGGACAAGCTCAGGGGCAGGGTGCGTCTGGCTCTGAAGAGCATGCGAAGCCAAGACAGCACTTGGAGCTGTGCACAGGGCTGAGACTGAGCAGAATGGCCGTCCCTTTCTGAGCGTCAGTGTAAGCTAAGCTTCCCTGTTCAACAGCAAAGGCCTCCCCTAAGTATCGCTTAGTGGGGTGCAGAGGCTGTGGTTTCTCCCACTGAAGCCCAAAGGGCTCACACCACGCTGCAGCCCCCCATGTTGCCATCTTCAAGAACACACATCCTGTGGCGGCATTGCCTCCTTCTGTTCCCGTGCCTGCTGTGACTTAGAGCGTCCAACAGTTCCGTGCTTCCCGTATCAACAAACTGAGCACAGTGCTGTGTGGTGTCAGCCTTTTCAATATTCCGCAGTGTGACTGGCTGGCAACAGTGCCCAGCCCCTGCTTATCATTTCAGTGTTCTGGGTGGGAGAAGAGGGCTGGCCAAGCAATGAACAGGAAGACAGGCAGGAAGGGAGAAGCCAAGAGCAAGCCCAGGCCTGGGGAGGCCACTTTAAGGGATTATGACTTTGGCATCTCACATTTTTTTTTCTTCTTGCAATCACAAACTGAACACAGAGAGACAGAAGGGTAGCAATGACCAAAAGGAGCAAAAATGGCACTGGTCTCCATGCAAGTGTTCCCTTGTCCCTCAGGGTCTTCGGCTCGGTTAGCTGTGTCTCCAAGAAAGAAACATTTTGGCCTCAGCCCGATTTAAGGACTTTAATACAAAAGCACCGTGACTTTACAGTGTAGCCCTCGGCTTTGGAGGTTGCAGTAAAATCTCAAGAACCCTCAAGGACTTCACTCTTGGTCAGCCAGTGCAGCTTACACAGTTCCTTCGGTTAGTGGTGGTGATGTGCTAGGTGAAGCCGACTTCAGCTTGCTGGGTGCCTCTTGAAGACAGAGCAGGCACACTAAGGAATCATCCAACCTGCAGGTTATGTAACAATCAACAGCCCCAAAGTCTGGGCAGCACAGTCTGATTCTGGACACAAGCACGAGACACGAGGAGATGTGGACCGCATGTACATGCCAAGCGTACAGATTCTACTGTAATTCCAGCAGGCTGACAGCAAAGCAGAGCCGTTCAATTAGCCATATGTCCATCTGCAAATGCTATGGTGAGCAACCAAATGCCCAGACACGTGGCAGAGCTTGTAAATAACATTCAGATTCATGAGCCTGAACAAGCTTTGCACTAAACTATGCGACGGAGCGCTAACATTAATCTTAAAGATATCACAGCACTCAATCAGTTTAATATTAAAAATAGTAAAATTAACTAAGGCCATTCCTGGACTAATCTATAAGCAATTTATTTTACAAGGACTCTTGAGTTTCTAGCCTATTCCAGAAGCATGCAAAATCACGATGATTATGAAATATTTTCAAGGAATCTCCTACCCACCAGGTATAAAATTGCAATGCCAGTGTAAAGGATGGAGATCGCCACTGATTAGACATGATTGTGTAAGTGTGGAATAACCAAATGGATGACCCGCACACCGAGCCCAGTCATTCAACTTCACAACGACCCACCCATTGAAAGTACAGTTCTGCAGTGCTGTCTCCTCCCTCGAGTGCTAGGGATACAGGAAGGGATGACGTGGAGACCGTCCCTACCCCGTGGCACTGTCGTCTAAGATGGCGCAGCGGAACACGTGGTGAAGCCTGCGGGAATCGGCTCAGTAAACACATGAGCAGCAGTGCTTTGGCGCCACATGCTGTGCCGACACAGGGGGTGCGCGGGAGGGGACGCCGAGGCGCGGGAGAGGAAACCTTCGGGACAGAGTCGCTGGTGAGCAGCGGTGGGGGCATGAGCCTCATGGAAACCGGGAGAACCTGCAGAAGCGACAGGGGCACAGATGCCCACGCAGAGTGAAGTTTGGGTGACTGGCTGCAGAGAACGGCAGCGACTTGGCAGCGCCAGGTCACGGGGGCCTTGCGTCCACTGTGATTACTCTAGTTTATTCCGAGAAGCAGGTCACAAGTCTGAGCAAGGAGGGACCTTGTCTGACTTAAATTTGAGAGAGAGCATTTCAGCATCAGTTTGGAGATCAGACTGCAAGGAGCAGGAGCAGGGAGGCAGGGAGATCAGTGATCAACCGGGAGGCTTCCGTGAAAATCCAGGCAAGGGCCAGTGGAAACTTGGGCCAGACAGGGAGCAGTGCTGAGATTCCAGACATAAATTTTTTAAAGATTTATTTATTTATTTATTTGAAGGTAGGGTTGGGGGAGGAGAGAGAGGTGAGTGAGGAGAGAGAAAGAGAAAGAGAAAGAGAAAGAGAGAGAGAGAGAGAGAGAGAGAGAGAGAAATCTTCAATATATTGGTTCATTCCTCAAATGGCTTCCTTAGCCAGGTCTGTGCCAGGCTGAAGTCAGCAGGAGCCAGGAACTCCATCTGGGTCACCCATGTGGGTGGCAGGGGCCCAAGCAGTTGACCCATTATCTGCTGCTTCTCAGGTCCGTTAGCAGGAGGCTGGGTTGGAGCAGAGCAACTGGGACTCCTACTGGCCCTGCAGTATGGGATGTGGGTGTCCCAAGAAGCAGTGGAAGATGCTGCACCACCATGCTTACCCAGATCCTGGAATATGTTGAAGGGATTGTGCCCCGGACTTGGCTGATGGGCAGCAGGTGTGGTGTGAGAGAGCAAGAGGAGTCAGGGTGACTCGATGACGCCTTGGCCTGAGTGACTGGGATGTCCATCTATGGAGGCGGCCAAGGCCAAGGCTGCAGAAATTTGGAATGAGATGCCTGCTAGGAACCTACGGGAAAGTCAGGAGGCAGAGTAAGATTTGGAGTTCAAGGGGGAAGTCAGGGCTAAAGTTACAAAGTTTGGAATCCTCAGTATATGGTGAATATTTAATCCAATGGAAAGAAGGGTGCAGAGATGGGGAATACAGGTCAAGAAGTGGAAAGAAGGGGAGAGAATGGATCTGGGATGGAGCCCAACTGGGGTGGGGGTGGGGCATGATCCTTAGCTTGAGTTCTCAGAGCTGAAGAGGAGCCTTTGTCGTAAAGCCTCCTGAGGATGAGCTGAAGAACTTGGCTGCCGGCATGGTGGACAGGCTGTCTAAGGTGACTTTGCCATTATTGTGGTTTTTTTTTTTTTTAATTTTTAAAATATTTTATCTCAGACTTAAATCGATTCCTTTGTAAATGTTCAAGGACAACACTCCTGTGAAGTATTATTACTGCCATTACAGTCCTCATCAGGGTAACTGCAGTTGGTGACAACGGCAGGTTACCCAAGAATGGTCAGGTTTCATTGATCCTATAATGCAGATTTTCCCCCCACAGTTTAACATCCCTGAAATCAGGACCTAACACATAACTGATAGCATCTTGCAATTACAACTGGTGTTGTTTTATCCTTCCTAGAGGCAGACACCAGACAAAGCTGTGTCTACAATCTATGACATCTGAGGTCTGACACAATATAAGATAGTCATGGCTAATTTCTGCTGTCCCTGGGAGGCGGACAGTGCAGCAGCTGGTCTTGTGGGCCCAGTGTCTCAGGGTTGATAAAGAGTCTGTGAAAAGAAGGAGGTGGTGACAGGAGCCACCGTGACAGGCACCACGTTTTGCACAGGCTTTGCCATTGTTCAGCTCTGGGTGCCGTGCACAGTTGTAGGGCACTCATGCTGGTAGGAGGATGTTCACCGTCTGAGACCCGCACAGGGCTGTTCTGGCTTCATTGGCCAGATGTGTCTTTTCCTAGGTTCATACACCCCTGGAGAGCAAAGCCATGACTCAGTTATCTCTCAGTCCCTAGAATTATGCATAGTGCGTAAGTACAGTTGGTACTCAACATTTATTTTACAAACTGACACTTATTCTCCTGCACTGTTTGGATGTAAAGACTTGTGTCCTAGGGTCTCAGAGGAAGTGTCTGGCCGACCCCAGGCTCCCTTCCTCAGCCGTCAGAGAGGAAGGTTACCCACCGGTTACAGTCACATAAGGACTTGTGTCTCAGTTCCCAGTACCAGATCCGGGTGTGGTCTCCATGGAAACACAGAGAGGCTCTCTTACCTCCTTGTGAAGAAACAACAAATGCATGCTTTAGGATAATGACAGGATGCGGCACTTACAGAAAGGATAATCATGTCTGTTATGAAACATGCAATTTAATAACTCTCTCTCGGATAAAAAGCAAAGACAACTGCGATCCTGTAATTTACTCCCGGCGCTGGAGGTGTCCGAGGTCACAGGCAATGAGGCTGAACAGCAAGAATGAATCTTCTTTGTCTCCCTGTCAAGCCATTATATGCTCTCTTGCTGCTTACTGTGCCACTTTTGTCTCTTTCTTCTCATTGTGTTTTCCTACTCATACATCCTACCCTACTGCTCCTCTTACTTCTTCCTTTGCTGCGTGACCTGCACTCCGTATTCCTTTTAAGAATGTGCTCTAGGAATTACAAAGAGCTTTTAGAGATAAAGGCATAAGTATTTTACCATTCCTACAAAAACCTTTTTTTTTTGTGAAGATTGTGCTTCACATGTATTAAAAAACACCTAGGAGAGGAGCTGTAAAAGTAAATTTGGAAATACGTTTGAAATGTAAATAGGGTTTGCGGCAGTCACGTGATGCAGCTTTGGGGCACAACAACGTTTAGCAGGAGCTCTGCCTAAGTCCAGAACTATCCTCTCCTCGCGGTGGCTTGAATTATGCAACCCCTAAGAAATGTCTTGAGTCCTAAGCAGTTGTTACTCAGCATTGGCAGATGATTCCAGAACAATGGGTGCCACCTCTTGGACAAGGCCTCCTCTAAGACTGCAGTGTCTGGTGCGCTCTGGTTGCCCCATGCTGATGTCTCAACCCCCAGATTGAAGTGAACAGAAATGAGAAGGAAGAAACTTAATTCCGTTACGGAGTTTGGGGGGGGGGGTCTCTCTAGTAGGAGGACTTCAGGGTGTTGGGAAGCTACTTCTCGTGATAAGGATGATTATAAAGCGAGAGCAGAGACCACCCATGCATATTCTCTCTCTCTCTTCCGCCCCCTTCCCCTCCTCCCCCTTCCTGGCTCACCACATCCTTCCCTGTGCCTGTACCTGGCTCACCATGTGATCCTTCCTCTGTACCCACTCTTTCATTCCCATCCTCCGCCCTCACCAGAGGCCAAGCCAATAAGACCCATGAGTCTCGGACTGTGAACCTCAGGAGCTGCAAGCCGGGGGAAACCTCTTCCCTTCACAGGTAGCTTGTCTCGGGCCTTTCGTTGTAGTAACAAAACGCTGACGGATACAGTCACTCAGCAGGAGCAGAGTAGTATCTAACAGTATCTTTGCAACAGGAAGTTTAGAATTTCCCTTATATCAGGGCACAGATTTCATAGTGTGGATTTCAGGTAATCGACGAGTCAAGATGGAGAAATCTTCTGAACCAGACCTAACACTGACTGTTTCTAGGACCAGCTAAAATGCCTCAGAGCCATGGCTAGCAAACTCGTCCAAAGCTAACAATGGGTTTTTACTTTGTTTAAGGGTTGGGAGAAATGAAAAGATTATTGTAGTCTCTCCTTACCCTTGGTTTCCCTTTTTGCAGCTTCAATTCCCTTAAGTCAAGTGCAATCTGAAAGTATTAAATGGAAATCTCCAGGAAGAAAGAACTCCTATGTTTTTATTTTATTTTTAAAAATATTTATTTATTCATTTATTATAAAAGCAGAGTTACAGAGAGATGGGAGAGAGCGAGAGAGTGAGAGAGCGAGAGAGAGAGAGAGATCTTCCATCCACTGGTTCACTCCCCAAATGGCCACAACAGCCAGGGTTATGCCAGGTTGAAGCCAGGAGCCAGGGGCTTTTTCCAGGTCTCCCCACATGGGTGAGGGGCTCAAGCACTTGGGCCATCCTCTGTTACTTTCCCAGGTACATTAGTAGGGAACTGAATTGGAAGTGGAGCAGCCAGGACTCGAACCAGTACCCATACGGGATGCTGGCCATGGTTTTAATCCGCTGCACCACAGTGCCAGCCCCAATTCCCAAGTTTTTCATTGTGTGCCATTGTGAGCGGTGTGATGAATCTTGCACCAACCCCCTCTGCGGCCCCTCCCACGTGTGTGACTGACCCCTCTGTCCAGTGTCCATCCTGAATGTACTACCCTCTGTTAGTCATTTAGCAGCTGTCTTTGGTACCAGACGAGCTGTTCAGGCACCACAGTGCTTGTGTTCCAGTGACCCCTAGTTTAACTTAGTCCCAGTCCCACAGCACAGATGGAATGGTGCTCGCAATTCAGACAGTCCAAAGAGGAGCCATAAAGTGCTCCCTCTAAGTGAAAAGGTAAACATTTTCAACTTCAGAAAAAAATCTTACACTGAGGTTGCTAAGATCTGCAGTAAGAACAAATCATCCGCCTGTACAATTATGAAGCCAGAAGACATTTGTCGCTCCCCCTCTTCGTGGAGGAACGACACAGGACCCTGCGCTGTTCTTTTGTCTGCTTGGCCCTCCCCGGGTTTGCTGCTGGTTCTTCCCGGGTTGGCTACCGACCCTTCCACCTCTGTGGAAGGGCGGTTCCCCCTGCCACTTTCCCCACTTCCGCGGGGGAGCGGCACACCGCCGGCCGGCTCTCTCGGGGGCTGCACAGGTGTTCCTTCAGATAGATGTTCCTGGTGCATGTTGTCTCTCTCCTCCTTTATAGTCCTCTTCCACCAATCCCAACTCTGCTACCCACACGCCGAGTACGCTGCTCTCCTCCAATCAGGAGCAGCTCCTGTCAAGTTGGTGAAAGGCAGCTGGGTAGAAGCTGTTGCCTCCTCTCCCAGCGCCATATTGTGGGAGAGCAGATGCATAGAATAAGTCTTAATTCCAGTAACTTAGTCTAGTCTGAGTTGCTCCCCACAGATCCCCCTTTCTTTTTATTTTTGGCGTTGATACGCGCCTGTCTTTGGTGCCCCGCGGCACACACTCTGCTCTGCTTGCTAGAGTTGCCCACAGGTGCTTACAAGCCCTACCAATCAGGCAAACCGAATCCGGGTCCTCTCTTCGCCATGTTGTGAGGAGGTTTTTAGGCGCTGATGCGTGCCTGTGTTCGGTGCCCTGCAGCACATGCTCTGCTCTGCTAGAACTGCCTGCAGGTGCTTACAAGCCCTATCAGGCAAACCGAATCCAAGCCCTTCTCATTGCCGTATTGTGGGGAGACTTATGTTGATAAGGTGCCTGTCTTCGGTGACCTGCAGCCGCCCACAGGTGCTTATCGTCTTACTAATCAGGCAGACCGAATCCAAGCTCTCTCATTGCTGTGGTGTGGGGAGGCCTTATTTTTCTCTATTTCTCTATCTCCGGGCATTCCTATTTCTCCTATTTTACTTCTATCTGCCAGCATTCCTATTTCTC
Organism: Oryctolagus cuniculus; assembly: GCF_051225735.1. NCBI lineage: Eukaryota > Metazoa > Chordata > Mammalia > Lagomorpha > Leporidae > Oryctolagus > Oryctolagus cuniculus. The sequence continues at coordinate 7,106,463 of NC_142871.1, read as the reverse complement.
TCATTTTACTTCTAAACTTCCCGCGGTTTCCCGGCTCCCGCCCTGAGGCTGCTCTCGGCTCCGCGCGCTCTGCGGTCTCCGCGCCCTTTGCGTCCGCACCACGGCCTCGCGCTAGCCCTGGGTTCCCTATCTACTTGTGCCCCGCGCGCGCTCTCTGTGCGCGGCGGCTTCCACGAGTCACACAGCACAGCTCACGTTTCCGCCACCAGTATTCAGTCCAAGTTCCCCAGGCTAACCTGGCGAATTCAACCCAGCTCACGTCTGCGCCCTTCGGCTTGGCTTCCCGTCTTTTGCTCCCCGGGCTAATCTGACGGATTCCAACCTGGTGGCCCAGGTCTCTGCCTCTGGTTTAGCTTTTCGCCTTTTGCTCCCCGGGCTGACTTGAAGAATTCCAACATAGCTTACGTTTCCGCCTCGGCCTGCCCTCGTGGCTTCATCCTCCCTAACATTTTTCTCTACCCGGTATGTTTCCTAACTTTTCTTCCAACAATATTCCCCTCTCATTTCTCCTGGCCTCTCCCCACAGTCCGTGGTGTTCCTTCTAGGTTTCACTTTTGCTTTCAACCTGCAGTCTGTATCTGAGTCTAAGTTTCTTCTTGCTTTCACTTTAAATCCTAACTTCTTTCCCACAGTCCGTATCCGAGTCTATGCCTAGGCTTTCAATAGGTTCTTCCGGCACCTTTTCCGTCCAGCTTTTCCCTAGGCTCTTTGCTAGTCTCTCTCTCCGGTATTTTCCCACTTCTTCCCGTTTCTTCCCTCCTAGGTTTCCTATCCGAGTCACGGCACCATTATGTCGCTCCCCCTCTTCAGGGAGGAACGACACAGGACCCTGCGTTGTTCTTTCGTCTGCTCGGCCCTCCCCGGGTTTGCTGCTGGTTCTTCCCGGGTTGGCTACCTCCGTGGAAGGGCGGTTCCCCCTAGCCACTTTCCCCACTTCCGCAGGGGAGCGGCACACCGCCGGCCGGCTCTCTTGGGGGCTGCACAGGTGTTCCCTCAGATGTTCCTGGTGCATGTTGTCTCTCTCCTCCTTTATAGTCCTCTTCCACCAATCCCAACTCTGCTGCCCACACGCCGAGTACGCTGCTCTCCTCCAATCAGGAGCAGGTCCTACAGTTTATTGGTTGAACTGGAGGCAGCTGTGTAGAAGCTGTTTCTCCCTTCTCAGCGCCATATTGTGGGAGAGCAGATGCATAGAATAAGTCTTAATTCCAGTAACTTAGTCTAGTCCGAGTTGCTCCCCACAGACATTCCTGCTGGTTTTGCAGACACCTCGCACCGCACACATTGCAGCCCCACTGTGTGATAAATGCTGGGTTAAGATGCAAAAGGCACGGTGTGATAGGGATCGGGCTCTTCATGGTTTCTGTCATCCGCTGAGGTCTTACACTGCATCTCTACGGATAAGGGGGAACAGCTGTGCGATTTCATAACGAGTGAAAATTACATGAAATTCAGACTTCAGTGTCCATAAATACAGTTGGATTGGGACCCGGCCACACTCACACATTTACGGATCATCCTGGGCTGTGATGGCTGAGCAGCTGAGTCTGACACTGTACAGACCTCAAAACTCTGGACACTTCCCAGCTTCCTCTCTCTAGGGCAAGCTTGCCAACACCTGCCTTAGAGGAGCCGGCTGGGGACTTGTGCCAGGCAGGGCTCCCCGAGGGGGTTGGCTGTGAGCTCTGCAGGACAGGAGAACACACAAGCAGGGACGGGCACTCCAGGAAGAACGCTGACTGTGTCAGGCTACAGGGATGTGGAAGCAAAGCTCGTGGTGGAGTAATTAGCATGCTAAGTAGTTTTGCCTGACATGATGTTAAGGTAACTTGCAGTCCTTTAGCCTGTTCAACCAGCCTGCACAAAACCACCCAGCTCACCATCATGGCTAAGGTCCCTTAATGATATTTGTATTCGCTTTGCCTCCCATTCTCTCTTTTGCATCAATTCTCGTGAGTCTGCACGTCACAGAGTGCCCCACGTTCCTTTCCGTAAATGGATTTTCACGTGGACAGAAAGGTATCAACAGATCAGAGCAACTCTGAACAAGTCAGCCTTGAAGGAGGGGTGAGGTGAGTGGGTCAGGTCTCTTCAGATCTGCAAAAGTAGGACTGAGTTAGAAGAGACAAAAACAGGGAAATCTGTCTTGGAGAAGGTGTTGGTGAGGAGGATTGGGTAGCCACCCGCAAAACCAGTGGACGCTACGACACCTTGAATGGTATCCTGCGTAGTCACGAAGAACTGGCTCTGATGAGCTAGAACTGAGTGTCAGGCTCTTCCCGGGACAGACTGCTGGCTGGCTCGGGCTGGGCTCTCTCCTCTGTGACACCGTAGCCGGCACAGCATTGCTGTGACATCCCAGTGAGGCAAAGTCAACAGGAGGGCTCCTAAGCCGTCTGATGGCAACTTCTACGGACTCCAAAGAACACACTGAGAAAAAGTGCGTTAAAATTTGAACATGATGTTTAGGGTCCTAAGGTTGAAATAAAAAAAAAATTCTCAACAGCATGCGTTATGCTCAGTGCATTTAAGTGGAGGAAGTGAAATGCTATTAATGAACTGTGGGCTTTCCCAACACTGGGGCCCTTGACTTGAATCACATTAACTGTTTCTAAAAGCACACGAAATCTTTTCTTCTGTGGCAGACTATTTCACAGAGGTGAAAGCAGCCACTAGGGGGACCTAGTACCTCAATGGTGGTGAAGAGAATTGGGCAGAACATCTGTAAGGAAGAGCTACCAGGAGTCTTGGATATTCATGTCCATGGTCAAGGACGTTGGTTTAAAGACTCTCAGGGTAAGTTATCTTTCCATAAACTTGTTTTAAATGGAAAAAAGTAGAAAAGCTCTATTTCTAATGGGAGCGCTTTTTGGTTTGCAATATTTCTTTAAAACAAGCGTGAAAAAATGGAAGTATTTATTTAGGCCTAAAACGCAACTTTGATTTTATGATGGATGACGATACCAAGTCATCTATTTATTAGTGGCCCAGAGGCCCATAAGAAAGTTAAGAAATACAAATTAGCAGACTGGTTAAGGTCCCATGCTTTGGAGACCAACCCAGGTTCTAGTCTGGCTTTACTGCTACTCCTGTGTGAGAGCTGGACGATGCCTTGATTTTTCTGAGGCTCGGTTTTTCAACTAAAAATGGGACAACTATAATGATGATATTAAAAAGAGTGCTGAAAACATGAAATTGGAAAATTATGGCACAGCCCTTAACACAATACAAGTAAGAGCACTGAATGTGGGCCACATGCCGATCACGGTATTTGTGATGGTTTGTATGGGGCATCCCTTAAGAACGTGCCAGTTCTAGTCCTGTTTGCTCTTCTGAACTAGCTCCCTGCTAATGTCCCACAGAAAGCAGTGGTCCATGTAGTGGAGGATTGGTCCCCAGGGAGGTGGTACTTAGAAGGTGGTGGGACACATAAGGAGTGGAGTCTGGTGGGAGGCCCGTGGGTCTTGCTGCTGGTACTGCCTTGGAAGAGTTTTGGAAAGCTCTCCAGTGTTCCCTTGGTCATTCTCACAAGAATTCTGCCATAGAAGCCTGAGCCAGGCCACACCCAAGCTCTCTCTGACGCCCATCTGGTGATGTAGTCTCTTGCTTCTTCATGTTGTCTCTTGTCATGACATGCCTTTTGCTGCCTTGGGCTCTGCCAGCAAGTAGGACATATGGGGTGAGCAGCCAGAGGGCCACTTGCAAGAGCCTGCACAATGCCATTCAGACGTTCAGCCTTCCAAGCTGCGATCTAAATAAACCTCTTTTTTGTTTCTGAGTAGCCTGTGTTGGGTATCTTACTACAGTGAGGAAAAGATGACTAACAGAGCCCTCATTTAGGGGGGAAAATAAATTTCACTTTGGTGCCTGCTTTTATTGATTGCAGTTTATAGCCTTTGTCTATATTCCTGCATAACTAGTGTCTTTTTACTTTTTACTTGTTGAACTGTTTGTGTAGAGGAGCACTAAGTCTTTGACTCTAACGTAAATTAAAAGTAAGTTATCACAACAACTTTAAAAGAAAGAGCAGGAGGGAGGTAAGGAAGGAAGAATGAAAGTATACTTATATTCTTAGAATTATATCCATTAGGAGGATCCCAAGATGGCTAAATAGAGAAAAGACATACTGCTTTTGACCAGGGAAAAAATAGCATAAGAAGAGTGGAGGAAGTGCATTCTCGGTGGAGAGTCGGAGAGAAGAGTGCAGTGGAAATTCTACAGAAGGAAGAGGGATGCATTGGAACAGTGTAGAAGGTGCAGACGTGCAGTGACAAGCAGGAACACCACACAGGACTCTTGCAGGGGCGGGGGTAGGGGGGCGCTGGAAGACAAGCCAGCATCTGAGACCACAGTGAAAGCAGACTGTGGCAGCCCACGCCACCTGTGATATTGCCTGATGGACAGCCCTGTGGACACACTGACTCTGAGTCTACCCTGGAGCCCTAACAAGGGGCAGGTACCCACAAAATCCAGCAAGAGAAAGCACACTTCTTTCTCTCAATCCCCTGACAAAGAAACCCTGTAACTGTCAGGGAGACGCGCCTTCTTGACACCAGTAGAGGCTGCAAGTTGCTATCATGCACGTGTGTGACCAAGGGATTTCACCAAAGGGAAAAATCTGTGTTCCCCACTGACTTTGGGTCTGGCGGGGAGGGTTGGCAGGAGGCTGGCACCCACATAGGACTGTGAGGTGCCCACAGCCTCTCAGCATATCGCAGGCTCTAGGGCTCAAACAGCCAAGGCAGAGCACCCACAGGCAGTTGGCTCTGGGAATGCCTCTGCTCTCTCTGTGGACGGGGCAAGCTCACGGGGCCGAGTGGATCCTCTGCACCCCATGACGATGGGAGCCTTGTGCACTGTAACCGTGGGAATTCTGTGACTACACAATAGGGTACAGCATCACCTTAATTCCAAAATCAAAGAAAGATACAACCAAGAAAGTGAACTATAGACCAATATTCCTCATGAACATAGATATAAAAATTCTCAACAAAATAGTAGCTAATTGAATAATTGAATCTAGTAATGCATCAGAAAGATCATTTACCCATACTATGTGAGATTTATCTCTGGTATGCAGAGATGGTTCGACAGGTGCAAATCAATAAATGTGATACATAACATTAACAAACTGAAGAATAAAAACCATAAGATTATCTCAATAGATGCATAGAAAATATTTGATACAAAACAGCATCTTTTTATGAGGAAAACCTTAAGCAAATTGGGTATAGAGGGAACATTCCTTAACACAGTGAAGGCAATACGTGACAAACCCACAGCCAAAATAATATTGAATCGAGAAAATTTTCCATTGATACCTAGAACTAGACAAGGATACCCACTCTCACCATTACTAGTCAGTATAGTTCTGGAAGTTTTAGCCAGAGCCATTAGGCAAGAAAAAGAAATCAAAGGGATACGAATTAGGAAGGAGGCAGTCAAACTATCCCCACTTGCAGATGACATGATTCTATATATAGGGGATCCAAAAGACTCCACTAAGAGACCACTGGAACTCATAAAAGAGTTTGGTAAAGAGGCAGGATATAAAATTGACACATACAGATCAATAGTCTGTATACACAGAAAATGCCATGGCTGAGAAAGAACTTGTAAGATCAGTCCCAATCATAATAGCTACAAAAAATTTAAATATCTTAGAATAAATTTAACCAAGGAGGTAAAAGACCTATATGATGAAAATTATAAAACACTAAAGAAAGAAATAGAAGAAGGCATACAAAAATGGAAAAATCAACCACGTTCGTGGATTGGAAAAATTAAAATAAAAATGTTCATAATACCAAAAGCAATGTAGGTTCAAAGTGATCCCAATCAGAACACCTAGATCTAGAAACAGTTATGCTAAAATTCATATGGAAACACAACAGAACCTGAATAGTTAAACAATCTTAAACAATAAAAACAAAGCCAGAGGTATTACAATACCAGATTTCAAGGCAGGCATACTACTGGGCAGTTACAAGCAGAACAGCCTGGTACTGGCACAAAAACAGACATGCAGACCAATGGAACAGAACAGGATCCTCAGAAATCAATTCACACATCTACAACAAGCTCATCTTCGACCAAGAAACTAAAACCAATCCCTGGAGAGAGGACCGTCTCGTCAACAAACGGTGCTGGGAAAATTGTATCTCTGAATGCAGGTGTATGAAAGAAGATCCCTACATTACACCTTGTAAAAAATTAACTCAAAATGGATCAAGGATATAAATCTACAACTTGATACCATCAAATTACTAGAGGAAAACATTGAGGACATTCTGCATGATACTGGCATAGGCAAAGACATCTTGGAAAACACCCCAGAAGCACAGGCAATAAAAACAAAACTAGACAAATGAGATCACATCAGGCTAAGAAGCTTCTGTTCTACAAAGAAAACACTCAGTAAAGTGAAGAGGCAGGGCTGGTGCTGTGGTGTGGTGGGTAGGCCGCCGTCTGCAGTGCCAGCATCCCATGTTGGAGCTAGTTTGGCTGCTCCACTTCTGATTCGGCTTTCTGCTATGCCCTGGGAAAGGAGTGGGGGATGGCCCAAGTCCTTGGGTCCCTGCACCTACATGGGAGACCTGGAAGAGGCTCCTGGCTCCTGGTTTGGGATTGGCACAGCTCCAGCCATTGCAGTCAACTAGGGAGTGAATCAGTGAATGGAAGACTCTCTCTCTCTCTCTCTCTGCCTCTTCTTCTCTCTCTGTAACTCTGGCTTTCAGATAAATGAATAAATCTTTGAAAAAAGTGAAGAGGCAACTGACAGAATGGGGGAAATATTTGCAAACCATTCAAGTGATAAAGGATTAATATTCAGAATCTATAAAGAACTCAAGAACCTCAACAACAACAAAACTAACAAACCAGTTATGATATGGGCAAAGGATTTGAACAGGCATTTTTCCAATGATGAAATTCAAATTGCTAACAGATGTATGAAAAAATATTCAGGATCACTAGCCATGAGGAAAATACAAATCAACACCACAATGAGGTTTCACTTCACCGAAGTTAGAATGGCTCTTATACAGAAATCAACAAACAATAAAGGCTGGTGAGGATGTAGGGAAAAAGGTACCCTAATCCCCTGCTGGTAGGAACGTAAACCAGTAAAGCCATTGTGGAATACTGCATGGAGATATCCTCAAAGATTTGAAAATAGATCTATGATATGACATAGCAAGCTCACCCACTCCTGGGAATTTACTCAAGGGAGATGAAATCAGCACATGGAAGAGTTATCTGGGCCGGTGCCGCGGCTCACTAGGCTAATCCTCCACATACGGCACCATCACCCCAGGGTTCTAGTCACGGTTGGGGCACCGGATTCTGTCCCGGTTGCTCCTCTTCCAGGCCAGCTCTCTGCTGTGGCCCAGGAAGGCAGTGGAGGCTGGCCCAAGTGCTTAGACCCTGCACCCGCATGGGAGACCAGGAGGCAGCACCTGGCTCCTGGCTTCAGATTGGTGCAGTGCTGGCCAAAGCGGCCATTTGGGGGGTGAACCAATGGAAGGAAGACCTTTCTCTCTCTCTCTCTCTTTCTTTCTCTCTCTCACTGTCTAACTCTGTCAAAAAAAAAAAAAAAGGTTATCTGTACCCCAAGGTTTATTGCATCTTAATTCACAATAGCTAAGATATGGAATCAACCCATCAATTGATGAGTGGGTAAAGAAAGTATGGTACATATAAACTATGGAATACTATTTAGCCATAAAAAGAATGAAATAATGTCTTTTGCAACAAAATGGATGCAACTGAAATCATTATACTTAATGAAATAAGCCAGTCCCAAAAAGACAAATACCATATGTTTTCCCTGACCTGTAATAACTAATAGAGTACAAAAAATATAATCTAGATGAGCGAATTTGGCATTTGAGATTTGATGATTGTTTTATAGTCTTGCCTCTACTATTGAGGAACACTGTGTTCCTCTTATTATTTGTTGAACTCTTTATTTAGTGCAGTGTTAATCTTAGGAGTATAAAATAAACTGAAATTGATCATTGTAAAAATTAAAAGAATAAGAATGGGAGGACGTAGGAGGGTGGTAGGGTTAGAAGTATCATTACACCCCTTAATCTCTATATATAAAATACATGAAATTTGTTCACCTTAAAAAAATAAAAAATTTAAAAAAACAAAAACAAAAGAAAAATAATTAGGTTAACTAATTTTAAGCCCTTTATAAAAGAAGAGGGATCTTTTTTAGAAAAAAAAATCATGGCAGCAAGAGAGAGAGACCATGACTACCTGAGGATCGTCTCGTCTGCTGGTTCATTCCCCAAACGCCCACAGTGTGGGGCTGGGCAAGGCTCAGATCCAAGAGCGGGGAACACAATCCAGTTCTCCCACCTTGGGCAGGAACCTCCTGCCATCACTGTCGCCACCCTGGGTCTGCAATAGCCGGGGCTGGCGTCAGCAGCCGGAGCAAGTGTTGAACCCAGGTACTCTGACACAGAATGTTGGGATCTTAAATTCTAGGCTACACATCCATCCCCACTTGATCTTCTGAGCATTCCTGTTGGGGCTACAAAACGTATGTCTTACTATAAACCTGCCTCCCATTACTGAAAGCTTTACCGTAGTCTCAGTATTTTATAGTTACACTTCATGATTTGGGTCAAAATAAACTGTTACAAACTTGGAATATATATATATATATATATAGATAGATAGATAGATAGATAGATAGTAGAATAGGTGAGTCTGGAATGTGAGACAGTCTACAATACAATTGTTCTGAACTTTTGAAAAACATCAATATAAAAAAATTAGGGGAGTACTGTTTTAGTTAGGAGACTATAGAAACTGGTAAGAGAATGCAATGTGAATATTGCTAAAATCCTATAGTTTTTCTGGTTGAAACAAAAATGCTATATATTTGTAAAGAATTAGGGACATATGGATATAGATTGTGATACTGGATAATATTTTTGAATTATTGAAATTTGTCTTAGATATGATAATGATATTGGGGTTGGATGGAATATTTTTATTGTCAGGCTATGCATAGTCAAGTTTTTAGGGTAAACATATCATGCATACATTTTATTCCAAGTGTATCAGTAAAAAAGTCTGTGTATGTGTGTGTACATAAAGTCTGGGAACAAAGGGAGAAGGCAAGTAACAAAGAGCTACAAGTAAAACCAAGTAAAGTTTACAGATTAACAATCAATGTGAGCAAGGAGTAAAAAAATGGTATCTATGAACTACATTGTATCTGTTCTCTTTGAACTAATATCACATTAACATGGGAATTGGTGAGAACTGTGTTGCCATAACTATCATGCATTTACTGTGACCCTGGGAATCTAATGCATCACAAAAATTCTTAAAAGTAAATATTAAAAATAAAACTTCACAATTATAAAAAATTCAGGCCTGGAAAGAAACACACAAGGAAGAAACATCCATGTATGATGCTGTCTTACTGATGACCCTGAGTAGAAGTCACGTACACCCCACAGTGCTTGTACACGTAGGCACGCAGCCTCGGATGGCAGGGCCTGGTACCGCAAGCACACAGCAGTTACCTGCGCCCCGCTCCCAGCCTGAAGACAGGAGAGAGGCTCTGTGGGTGGGTGTGGGCCTGCCAGAGGTGAGTCTGCAGAGTGGCAGGGCTTCAGTGTCTACAGAAAAACTGAGGAGAGGCCCAGTGCTCCATCATTTCAAAGCACTTGCGGTCCAGTGAGGCTTGCTCCTGCGGCTGCTGAAGATGCCTGCAGGACTGGCCTGGAGGACACCCCAGACGGGCGATGGGAAAGAACCTTTCTCTTTAATTAGGATGCTGCGTAGTTGTGATGAATTAGGCTGACCTGCTAAACCGCAGGAAAGAAGTCTGCCGAATCATTCCATTTCCAGGTGTTAGCTGGGTTCCCATGCTTGGATAAACAAATGTCCCCGCATGCACTGTTACCCAAAGTGGGTGTAAAGCTGACGTCCTTTGGACGGCTGAGAACTGCTGTCCTCGCGCGTCCATGGAGTAGCTGCCTAAACAAGGGAGGCCCCTCACTGATGGACCCAGAGGACGCTTTGATGAGGGCCATGAGCGCGCTGGCGAGTGCTGTGGTGGGTATCAGGCTGGCCCGGGCTCACTCAAGGCCTCGGCCATCATCAGGCCGCAGTGTGAAGGGACACCCCGTCTCAGGCCCGGTCTGTGGGTCCCAGCTGCACAGAAGCAGGGCTGCCTCAGGCTGCCATCTCGGCTTCTGGTAAACCCTGCTCAGGCTCTGAAAACATCCTGAAGTGACTTTTTTTTTCCTTTTAGACAATACAAGAAAAGGTATTAAGCAGTTACCTTGTCAAAATATACAAATTAAAATAAAGATGAAAAAAAATTACAAAGTAGAAAAAGGATAGAATTCAAAAAGCCATTTTATTCCTTTCTGTTAATGTGCTTTTAAAAGTGGGAATGTGTTTGTGGCCAAGACACGGAAGATGATACCTTCCTAAGAGTAAGCAAAGAAAATTACCGATTTGGATTTTCCCCTCACAGAGGGAATACACTACATACTATATGAAAGTGAGTGAGTTCTGGGGCCAGCATGTGGCACAGGGTCTGCTCTATCCTTGGGGAGCTTACAGTAAAGGGAGGAGGGGGAGACAGATGTGCGTGGCAGGGTTGCTGATGCAGTCACACTTTGTCCACTTGAGGTCCCTTTTCTATACACCCTGGTGCCCTTCCTCAGGGGGCATTTAAGCTGCAATGCCCAGGGCAAAAAGCACCTGCTGACAGTCACACACTGCTGTCCTGCTCAGATTCACTGGCTCTTCTAGGAGTCCTGAGGGGTAGCCTCAAGGGGAAGTGAGGAGCAGGAGAGAGACTGCGACTCCAAAGACACAGAAAAGACCAGGGCTCTGCACCTGCTAGGACTGGTCCCCTGGAAGCCCTCCGGGAAGCTGGTCAGGTGTCCAAAGGGATGACTGAAGGGTAGGCCCCCAGGGTGGCTCCACTTGGCCTGGGAACAGCAGCTAAGATACCTTGGAACACATGAGCTGGAGATTTTTCAGAATCCACGGAAACCAAGAAATCTCAATTTCAGAATCCCAAGTGCTTAGGGATGTAAGAGAGGAGGAGGGCACCGGGAACAAGGCGTGACTGAATGGAATTCCCATCTGCCTGGAGTCAGATTTAATTTGAGTTTAGGAAACTAAAGAAGTGTGACATTTTGCGCACATTTCCGTTTGTGGCTTAAAATCTGCACCTGCCAAAACATGTAAAAAAAAGTCATTTGGCTGCATTGCAATGACAGAACAAACAAGATTGCAAAGGGTAGGCAGAGGAGAGTGTGATGAGACCCCCGCGTCTCCGGTATTAGCCAGCTTTGCGTTACTATAAGGGAACACCTGAGATAGGCTACTTGTGCAGGAAAGACAGATTCATGGAGCTCACAGTTCTGGAGGTGCAAACTCATCATGGCCAAGCAGAGGCTTTGGCTCTGACAAGGGGCCCTTGGTGTATGGTTGATCCATACAGAGAGAGACCCCATGGAGAGCCAGGAAGCATAGCAAGACTGGGTAGGGCCAGACTCAGGCTTCTATAACAACCCTCACATGAGAACTGCATACTACATATAAAGAGCCCTGAAGACCGCCCATCAGGCCCCACCTCCTAAAGGTTCCACCGCCTCCTAGTATCATCAGCCTGGGACCACTTCTCCAACACATGAGCCTTGGGGGACATTCAACATCCACGCCATTGGTAGCTGGATCTTGAAGGCTGTGTGAGAGCTGATCAGATAAAGAAAATCATGGCTGAGACTTGGCGAGGAACAGAGCGTTGTTTTGAGGATGGGGAGGGCTGATAAGAAGTCAGGCAAGGGGGCTGGTGCTGTGGCACGGCAGGTAGAGCTGCTGCCTGCAACACCAGTATCCCATGTGGGAGCCAGTTTGTGTTCCAGCTGCTCCACTTCTGGTCACGCTCCCTGCCAATGTGCCTGGGAAAGCAGCAGAGGATGGTCCAAATATTTGAGCCCCTGTGGGAGACCTGGAAGAAGCTCCTAGCTCCTGGCTTTGACCTTTACCCTTAGTAACGGATTCATAGATGCCCAGAGGGATCCGAAGCCTCAAGGAGATTCCTTTCCCACTTGGAGCCTCAGTTACATCAGCAGCCCTGGGGAGATAGTGATGCCTCCCCCCAAGGCTGCTGTGCCTCTCCTCGAGATGACCATTGTAACACACAAAGTGCCTTATGCCCGGCCCACGGTGGGTGCTCCTTTGGTTCTAGAAGCAAGGAAGAGCAACAGTAGTTTCCAGGAGGGAACATGCATGACTGTGTTCATACTGGACTCACTTGGCAGGGCCTGGGAGTGGCATCTCACATGATGGTGTAGGAGATTCTGAGGATGAAGGCTGGGAGGGATAAAGAATGGCTGGCAAGACCTTGACCCAACAACAAAGCTTTGGTGTGTGGAGAGGAGTACTGAGCCTGAAAGCTGCCTTGGAAGCACAGCTCAAGTCCCACTTCATCCCAGTCCCCAGGATGGGTTCTGGGAAAAGAGGGCCATTCCAGCAGGAAGACATGTAAACCAAACCTTGAGCACTACAACTGTCACTGTCACTTCTCTCCCCCAACAGAAGGGGGACACAGTCCTTTCTGCCATTCTTCTTCCCGTCCCTTTGCCTTGGACCCCTAAGTGGCTCCAGTGGCTCTGGCCTTACCCAGGCCCACAGTGCTTGGCAGGGCAGCACCTGAACTCTGGAAAGTCAAGTTCAATGGAAAAGCCTGCACTATTTGCCTGGTATTCAGGCCAACTGGAGGGAACCTGTCCTGGGTACATGGGAAACCTACTCTAAGGATTCCCAAGATTAAGTAAGGGGAGCCTTGACATTGTGGACCTATTGTGACCATGACCAGATGGACAGGTTGGAGGGTCTGGAGAGGCTGCATCGCAGAGAGGTAGGGGCGGGTGCAATGGGCAGCTTTGTTTCTATGATGACGTACCTGAGGCAGGCTGCTTTGCCAAGCAAAGAGGTTTGCTTTGGCTCATGGTTCTGGAATTGCCAGATCTCGAAGGCCACGTCTGGTGATGAGCTGCTTGCCTACAGTTTTCAGAGGTGGCCCGGGGCATTACTTGTGCACATCTGTATGGGTTTCTCTCTCCTCTTACAGATCCATCAGGATTCAATAACAGAGGCTGCAGCCTAGTGAACGCTCCCAATCAAATCACCTCTACATATCACAGTATATTGTTTCAACCATCTTAGTGTGTCAAGAGGGGATTCAGTTTCAACACACAAAGCTTGGAGACACTCGAACCATCTCCAGTCATAGCAACTGGTGTGGACAAACAGTGCTAGGGGACAGGACCCAGAAGGGGACAGTCGCTGTGATTTATGTGTGAGAGGATGTAGGGCTTTGAGAGAAGAGAGTGGCAAAAGGGAAACAAATTCTTCATTTAAACTTCATTTCATGAAATTGCCTGCATAGAAACAAAAGTGGGAGAGTCGGATTTCAATCTTGTTACAGGAACTTTCATGTGAAAGTAGGAATTCATTCTAAAGTATTTCAGAAAACAGGTTAAAATAACTAAAATTCCCCTAACTTGTCTTTGGAATAAGATGTTGAATACAAGAGATTGGATAATTGTTGAGTGTTTAAAAACCATATCTGCCTGGAGAAAGCAGTTTTTTACAAATAATATTTAATAATCAAAAAATCCACTAAGTTGCTTTTACCAATTAATTTCCAATATTCAATCTTTGCCCCCAAGACCTAAGAAATGTATGTTACTTCACAGAAGTGAAGAAAAGCTAAATATACTTAGAATAATAATCCAAAGTTTTTTATAATATCTCATTATTCCAGTGCCATTAAAATATTATGCACCTTACTGAGGGGAGATGTCCAATGTCTGGGAAATGTATACAGTCAAGGCTTGGAATTAAGCACACATGTAGATTTCAACATTTTAAAAAAGTTTTAAAAAGTGAGATAATTTTGCAAATCAGAGTTTCAAAAATGATAAAACTATACTTAGTTCAACAAGGGCTATATTTTAGGTCACAAAAGATGTTTTTTGGAAGAACTACCAGCGATTCCAGTGCAGCACCTTGCAGATTTCAAAGCCTCCTTAAACAACTGGGAAATGAACTTCCTTTCAGAAAGGAAGGGCCGGGCATCACTTGGATTCTCTCTGCATTGACTTGATCAGCAGTTGAGTTAAACTTCCTCCATTAGGGATCAGAAGGCTTTGGACATTGAGATCAGTTTGCTCTCAGGACTGGTGGTAGCAGTCTCATTGTCCGTTGGAAACAATGGAAAAACTCCTGGTTTTCTATCAGAACATGTCTGATATATTTTTTTTCTTAAAACTCTTGCTACACAAACTTTTACTTCATCTGGTGGTGATGCTCCATCAGGGTTCCCTCCTTCCTGTCTGGAGTGATCGTCACTTAAAGGATTGCACAGATTCTCACTGGCCATGTTCTGACTTCTCAGTGCCCTTGCGAGCATTCTCAGAGCCAGCAGGAGATTCCTCTGGCATCAGAACCAACAAGATGAACACTTTGCACACATCCTTCCTAATGAGCAACTCAGAAAAGCAGTCCTTCCACTTCACTTTGACAGTTCGATAGATACTGTTGTCTTACTGATAACCATCTGTTGATGGAATCCTCAAAAATCTAACAGGGCATGGGGACATTATCATCATGGCCAAATTTGCACACATCATGTCCCTGGGTCTTTCTTTTGATATACAGCAAACATAAAGGCTATCTATCTGTTGAAGAGTGTTTGGGGGAAATTGTTGGTCTTCCTCAAGTTTGTAGAACTGAATTGGACAACATTTTTTAAAGTGAATTTGATAGCTTAAGAAATTTGTGATCAGCTGTCAAAGTCCTGGGAATTTAGGTCATTAGCATATTCCCCTTCAGTGAGAGTTCTCTGTTTGTATAAATGGATGCCTAGAGCACTTTGGTAAGCCCCTAACCAAGTGGCCCTCCGTGGAATGGCTCCCCGCGGAACACCGAGAGATGGAGTGAGAGGTGCAGGTGCCGTGACACACAGGGTCTGTCTTCCCTCCTGCCTTTTCCCACCTTCTGCTCATGAGCCTGCAACCTACTTAACTGCACAGACCAAATGTAAACCTTTTGGGTAGGAATTATGTAAATATTAGAATGGTTTATAAATCTTCACACCTTGTTGACAATGAATAAATCTTGAAAAGCATAAATCATGAATCACTGAAAAAATTGCTATCGAGTTTTCTAATAATGGAGTCTAGTTACTCAGTGGCTTCTCACCACTGATAGAATAAATTCCAAACTTCTTAGATTAGTACTCAGTGCCCCAGAACCTCTTGCCATGGTTGTCTGGGTCGACCCTAACTGTTTCCTATCAACATGCAAAGCATCAGTTAAACCAGGATTGTATTCACCAAGAGCAACCTGAAATGCCTCTCTTCCCTTGCAGCCAGTGTTTGTCCTTGACCTTAAATGTCCTTAGCCCAGGGCTGGCCTTGTGATGCAGCGGGTTTAGCTGGCACTTGCGATGCTGCATCTCATGTGGAAGTGCTGGTTCAAATCCCAGCTGCTCCACTTCTGCTCCAGCTCCCTGCTAATTCACCTGAGAAAGCAGGGGAAGATGGCCCAAGTGTTTGGGCCCCTGCTACCCATGGGGAAGACCTGGATGGAGCTCCTGACTTTTGGCTGTGGCCTGGCTCAGATCTGGCCATGGCCAGCATTTGGGAAGTGATCCAGCGGATGGAAGATCTTTCTGTCTTTCCCTCTCTCTGTTGCTCTGCCTATCAAATAATAAATAAATCTTTAAAATGGTCACTTAGCCCAGACTCCCCATCTAAAGCAAACCAGACATCTTCCTGTCCTTCTCGGATTTCTCTCAGGTTCCCTGTAGGTTCCTTTCATGCTCCCAACCCAGCACACACCCCTGGGATCCTGGGGTGCACTCCTGACCTTGGAGTCACAGTTAATATCCCTCATCTTGCTTCCTGCAGGGCAAAGTCGGCTCCCTGAAGACAGGTTTCTGACAGCTCCCTCATGCTATGCACATCGTGGAGAACCAGAACATGTTACCCTGAATGGATCTGAATGGACAACTCATGTCTGGGGTAGTAGAAATGGAATGACAATCCTATTTTTAAAAGAATACAACAGAGGCTGGTGCCGTGGCTCACTAGGCTAATCCTTTGCCTGCGGCGACAGCACACCGGGTTCTAGTCCCGGTCGGGGCGCCGGATTCTGTCCCAGTTGCCCCTCTTCCAGGCCGGCCCTCTGCTATGGCCTGGGAGTGCAGTGGAGGATGGCCCAAGTCCTTGGGCCCTGCACCCACATGGGAGACCAGGAGAAGCACCTGGCTCCTGCCATCGGATCAGCGCGGTGCGCCAGCCGCAGCGCACTGGCCGCAGAGGCCACTGGGGGGTGTGTGTGTGTGAACCAACGGCAAAAGAAGACCTTTCTCTCTGTCTCTCTCTCTCTCACTGTCCACTCTGCCTGTCAAAAAAAAAAAAAAAATACAACAGAAAACATTAACAAAATAGTATGTATTTTTATTAGGATATAGTAAATGTGTTTTCCTTGCCTTAGAATCTAACTGCACACAATTATCACAACAGCTGTTCTTTGGGGTCTTTTTTTCAGATGCAAATGCTGATACTATGCTTTAATTACTTTAATCTGATGGATATTAAAGGTAAAATTGCAATGATAGAGACTATTCCCTATTAGCTTCCTTAGGCTCCTCTGACACTCCCCCCATCTTATTCTGGATCTCCAGTCCACATGGAGTGAGTTGGCTTCGCACCTTCTCCCATCATTTGGAGATTCCCGCTCCTGCTCGTCAACTCTCTCTGCCCTGAACTGACCCTCCTGACATTCTGCACCCTCCCCTCCCTTTGAGCTGCTTGTGAATTAGACTGGGTCCAAAATGAAGGAGACAGAAACCCAGCTGGAGACGGTGAGCACCCACCACCAGCGGGCGCGTGGTGACCTGCGGGAGACCACCAGCCCTGAGACCCTCTCGGCCACACTTCCCGTTGGGCTGTTCTGGAAGACGTGGTGGCATGGAGACTTTCTCCCTCTCCTGGGGATGGCAAGCAGAGGACCAAGGGGGTGCATATTGGAAAGATGGGGTCCCCCAAAATATTGAAAGAGTCTGCGTTCTCACATTTGGCCCGCCCAGACACAGACTCCATCCAAGAGGCTTACTAACTCCCCCAAGTTCATGCCTACTTTTAAATAACAAAATCTTAGACATTTCACCAATTTGTTTTAATTAAAAATTTGCTATCACCAGCAGCAGCAAGCTTGCTCTGGCTTCTGCCCTAGGACGCTCCTTTCGGGTGCCTGCCAGGGCATTTTTATCCCAGGCATTGCGAGCACACAGAGAGCTGGAAGGGCACACTGGCGCTCTTGAGAGTCACACGTTGGCGAGTGAGGGCAGCAAAGGGCCAGGACGGGCTGGCACGTGGAGTCCTGAGGCACACATCGGCCATGTCCTGATGCTGACACAGACGGGAATGCAAGTTCCGTCCCGGGCTTCCTAGGGAGCCATTCTAGGGGCGATCGCCAGTTCACAGGGCGGTGGGTCTGCAGGGCTGGGTTCAGAGCACCGAGGGAACGGGGAGCTTATCGCTGTCCACCTTGATTCGCTTGACTGCAGAGACTGGAGATCACCTGCACTGCGTTTCAGAAAAACCTAGTATCATGCTGGCTGCTTTTGTCTAAGTCCCACTCTCCTGGCGGCCCCCGAAGTGCACTCAGCGATCAAGTTTTGCCTCAATGTTTGCATCCAGAAGAGAATTAAGTTGTTCGCCCAAAACAGTGAATTTGGATTCCTGCTCTTTCAGGGCTGTCCTAAAAGTTTTGCTTTAGTAGCAGTTTCATCGGCCATTTCTGTATTGCTCTGTATGCCAGCGCATTCTGCTGATGACTCTTTCATTTTCTGATGATGAGCCTTAATGCGTGCACTTTTGTCATCCTACTTTATAAAGACAACAAAACAACTTTGGAAGGAAAAGGCCGCACTTGTGAGTCTCTGGACTGTTTGGTGTCCCATAGGGACTGTTAAAGCCTTCCCTAAATGAAGGCTCTTTTCTAAGCCAAGGAGTCACCGCATCGCTGGGCCACCCATGCTCACTATCCCAGCCCGAGTGGCCTTGCCTGACGCAGGCCCCGGCTTCGCTGGCCAGTCGGCCTCCACAAATGCAAAGAGCCATCATGCCTGCCTAACTGTAGTCAGCTTTATTTTTGTGTGAAAGTAACTGAAAAGGAGTGAGGCTTGTGATTTAGAATCAAGTGAACATGAAGAATACAGTTCACAGCAGGAGGTGTCCGATTTCCTCAGTGAAGACAGATGTGGCCGGTGACAATGTCCTGCAGACCAGGCCACTCCGTGGAACATCTGCATACCACCGTGTGCGCCCTCGGCTCTCTCTACCAGGCCATGCTGTCTGCCTCTCCATGCAGCGAGGGCTGCCCAGCCTGGACACACACCGTGTGGGACTCCCTGACGCTCTGCTCACAAATGCTCAGGACCGCTAGCCGTCAGGGAAACGCAAATCAAAACCACAGTGAGGTTTCACCTCACCCCCATTAGAATGGCTCTCATACAGAAGTCAACAATCATTGCTGGTGAGGATGTGTGGAGAAGGTACTTTAATCCACTGTTGTTGGTAATGTGAGCTAGTACAGCCACTGTGGAAGACAGTGTGGAGATACCACAGAAAGCTGAAAACAATCCCAATCCCACTCCAGGGAATTCACCCAACGGAGATGAAATCAGCCTGTGAAGTCATCTGCATCCATGATTACTGCAGCTCAGTTCACAACAGCTAAGATATGGGATCAACCCAGAAGCCCAACAACTGATGACAGGATAAAAAAATTATGCTATAGATACACTATGGAGTACTGAAAAGAATGAAGTCCTGTCTTTTGCAACAAAATGAATGCAACTGGAAACCATTCCACTTAGTGAAATAAGTCAGTCCCAAAAAGCCAAATACCATATGTTTCCCCGGATCTGTAGTAAGTAATACAGCACCAAAAATGTAATATATAGGCGTGTAATGGACATTTTGAGATTTGATGATTGTTTATAGTCCCTGTCTCTACTGTTGAGGAACAATGTTTTTTTCTTCTATTTGTTGAACTCTTTACTTAGTGTAGGGTTCATCTTAGGAGTATAAAGTAGACTGAAATTAAATCACTGTAAAATTAATACGGGGATTAAGGGAGGAAGGAGGAGGCTGGGTGAGAGAGTGGGCAGGAGGGAGGTAGGGAGGGAGGTATCACTATGGTCCCAAATCTGTATATATGAAATATGAAATCTGATTGCTTTAAATAAAATCAGAAAGAGAGAACATTCCGGCTGGGGGTGGGACATGGTGGGATGCACAGTGGCACAGACGCTGAGTTGGCATTGGTCAAGACTAGGCTTCCAGCAGGCCCCACCCTCCATGGGCACATGCCACATCCTCATCAGAACACAACCTGGAAAATGCCTGACTCCCACGCTTAGATCCTTAGTTACCCTGCTTCACAGTTACCTGCCTGATCACCTGCCGGGGTCACGGGACATCCAGGTAGCTGGGTAAATGCTGTACGTGGCCTGCCTGTGAGGTATTTCTGGAAGAGATCAGCATTTGAACCTATGGTTCTAGCAAAAGCAGATGGCCTTCTCATAGCTGGGTAGACTCAGTCCAATCCTCTGAGGATACACACAGAGCAAAGAGGCAGAGACGCACTGAATCCACTCCTGGCAAGGGTGGGGACGTTGGTCTCCCACACTCAGCACTTCCGTGCCCCAGCCTGGGACGCACACTGTTGGCTGTCCAGCTGTCCATCAGGCCACAACCCCAGCTTCCCCAGGACGCCAGCTCCAGGATGCAGATGGAGGGGCCCCATGGCCTCTGTAATGGTGGACGCCAATCTCTCGTCACATCTGTCCACGCCCCTGCTAGGTATGTACCTCTCCATCTTGTGGGTTCTGCTTCTTGGGAGAGCCCTGACTGCCACACTGCCTTAGCTGTGGACCTTGTAAGCCTACACCTCCTCCATGGACTGCAATCCGCCCGCTGGCTCCTGTGCAGGCTTCAGCCCTAGCCTCTCACGTGCTGAGATCAGTGACCGATGAGAGCTGCTTGGGCCTTATCTTGTCCTCCCATGCTCCTCCGCAGGCAGCCCTTGTCCAGGCTGGCCAGGCCTCACGGCACAGCTGCTTTCACTTTAACCCCAGAAAGTCTCTCCACAAGCTCTTCGTTTCAAAACTTTTTCTGAAATTAGGGCTCAAGACAGGCCGGGGCTGAAAGCAGGAATGACCGGTATCTGGGACGTGGGTAGCGGGCCTGGCTGCATCTCTGGCTTTGAACCCTGCAGGTGCTGGCCCTCTGGAGCCTGTATTTAAAGCTGTCTGTCCCAGGGTGGGTTGGCACCACTAGCACACGTCTACTACATTTTAAACACATTTGACTTGGAGGGTGAACTTTTGAATGTACAAAACAGGCTTGAAGGATATAGGGTGAATGCTTAGTTCATCAAAGAGTTTACCGTATTTTCCCTTAAAAGAGGAAGTCTCAAATCAGTGACTACACTTGGTTCAACAACTCCTGTGGTACACACTTCACGTATCTCATGATTTGTGGTGGTTAAGCCCCATGAAGCCACAGCCAACAGGGACTAAGAAAATCCCAAATCATCGTCCCTAGGGGAAAGACGGCTGGGATCCTAGGCGGCTCTGGTGACAACATTTTATCCATGGACCAACATATAACAGGGTTTATGTGTGCTTCTATGTAAAGGTCCTTTATTTAACACACACTGTTGACTTATTAACTCCAAACTCACAGCCAACAGTCCTACAGCTCACGCGGGAAGGAAGCTTCTCTAACACACGTATTTCTCTGTAACACACATCACTGCCTTGTTGCTCTTCAGGACACTGGGCAGCCCCTCAGCACTCTGAGTGGGGGCCAGTTTGTAAAAGATTTAATTATTTATTTTAAAGAGCTATAGAGAGAGAGGGGGGAGACAGAGAAAGAGAGATCTTATATCCACTGGTTCACTCCCCAGATAGCTGTAATGGCCAGGGCTGGGGCAGGCCAAAGACAGGAGCTACATCTGCGTCTCCCACGTGGGTGCAGGGGCCCATGTACTTGGGCCATTCTGCTGGTCTCCCGAGGCCATTACCAGAGAACTGTATTGGAAGTGGAGCAGCCAGGACTTGAACTGGCACCCATAAGGGATGCCGGCATTGCAGTCGGTGGCTTTACCAGTTACGCCACAATGCTGGCCCTATGTGGGTACCTTTTAAACAGCAGAGTCATCGACAGAAAAGCACCCAGACAGACAAGCAGGGACACAGCACCAAGTGGACCAGGCTGAGTGCCCTTGTTGGCAGTGCGGGAGCTGAAAGTAGGCAAGCAGAAGTTGCCTCTCGCACTGCCTGCTGGGGCAGGTTCAGATTTCCTTGGCTGCTCTGCACATGTCCACAAATGACAGTGAAGGAGTCAAGGGTATCGATTTGGGGCCTACAGTGAACTGTTAGCATGGAGGGTGAATTGCAGATACAGGTGCTGTGATTACATGGTAATTATGGTCAGAATACAATGCTTCTTGATTTTGCCAGTTTGTGCATTATCCAGAGCTGTGCTCAGATTGTATTCTCTCACTTCAACTTTCTACATCCCCCCCCCTCCCTCCCTCTCTCCCTCCCTCCCTCCCTCTCTCCTTCTCTCCCTCCCTCTCTTAACAGGGAGCACTGTACAAAGGTAAAGGGGAATAAAAGTGCAGGTGATACTTGGCTGCTGGCACAGGTTTTGCAGAGCAAGCACTGAAGTTCAATTTGCTTCTAACACAGTCTGGATGCTCAAAGGAAAATAACAGCCAGAATGATCTGAAACTAATTAACACCAAAAAGAAAATTAGCAAAGTAGTGGGGCTGGGTTGTGGTCTAGCATGTTAAGCTGCCACTTGTCATGCTGGCTTATCAAAGTGTCAGCTTGAGACCCTGCTGCTCCGCTTCTGATCCAGCTTCCTGCTGATGCCCCTGGGAAGGTAGGAGATCACAGCCCAGGCACTTGGGCCCCTGCTATCCACGTGGGAGGCCAGGATGGGGCGCCGGGCTCCCGGCGAGGCCTGCCCAGCCCTGGGTGCTGTGGCCATTTGGAGACTGAATCAGTAAATGGATGATCTCTCTCTCTCTCTCTCTCTGTCTTTCTCCCTCTACCTCCCTCCCCTCTTCTCTCTGAAACTCTGCCCTTCAAATAAATTTTAAAAAATCTTCAAAAAAAAAAATAGTAAAAACACAAAACAATTTCCCTTTACAAACTAAGACTTAAAGAAACAGTCAAAACAGCAAAATTAAACTACTAGGTGGTAAACATCCCTCCAATGAATATTGTGCACATAATTTTTTTTCTTTTTATGAAGCACATGTTCCTCTCGTTAGCTTCAAAACTGGAATATTTCAAAGAAGGGTCAGGAGCACTGAGCAGGCAGTGGCTTAAATCGTTTCTTTTTGCTTTGACATGGTCTTCATGAGGATTTTTGTGGGGATAAATTGTGAATGTAGTTTTAGAAGTAAAAGCTGTCATCTTAATGACTACAGGATGAGAAAAAGATGAAGAGCTGCTAGAAGAACAGTTGGATGCGTATCACTGTATATATCTACGTGCAAGTGGCTTCAGCAATCCTGGTAATTTTTGTCCTTGATTTTTAAAACAACATTTCCAATTATAAAAAAATGCTTTCTAATCATGAAATAGATTAAATGTCTTTAACATGTGAAAAGCACAAAAATATATAAAGCAGATCTATTTGAAAAGCCTACAAAACAGAAGGAAAACCAGTCCAAAAGATTTTGGAAACCCAATTATAATCCATTTTAAATGTGTTCCTCGCTGGACAATACCAACGTGGACTTATATTTGAAAGATACTTTTCTGGTCCTCTTTTCACTTATCTGAAAAAATATCAAGGCGCACTTTCCTGCTCCATTTCTTAGAGACACACAGTGTCTTACATCATTAGGCTTCCTTGATGGGGGCAGCACGTGGAATGTTAACACTGATCCACATGAGTTTAACATGCGCTGACCACGTAAAGACATGTGCATGTTTGGAACACCTGCTGTGCTCAAATTCTCAGAGAGGAGGTGCTGAAAAGGACCTGTCTCTGTTAAAATATGATGGACAATTGGTGTTTGCGGGGGTAAACTTTCAGGGTTCAAGAGGACCCTGCAATAAAGCATCGGGCACCCTCCTTTTATTTCTAATATTGGAATTTTGAAATTAATAAGCACTATGGGCATCTCTGGCTTTCCCAAACTTAATTACCATGAAATCACTTCCGATGGGTGATCTTGCCTGCGTCTGTTTTATTAAAGAAATTCTTCTATATAGTTATTTATTACTCATAATCAGTGCACAGCTACTACAGCCAATTCCCCAAGATGGGTAAGAGTTCGTCTGATGTGCTCAATCCTTGGAGAGAAATAGCTCTGAGCCCTCTCCTGCCAGGGAGAACATGGAGCATACACGGCAGGTGCATCGGCCACTGGCACGGAGCAGTGAAGGAAAAGCCTGCAAGTCCTGTGCAAGTCCTGCAGACAACCTCGCAGAAGGACATCCTCAGGAGGGAGAAAGGAAAAAGACAAAGGACCCATTTTGGTATGACCTTGAGCTTTCTGCAAAACATGAAGCCAGGGTCAGGCCCCGTTGGCACACAGCTCCTTGAGACATTCAGTTCTCTTTGCATTGAACAACAGCCACAAAGGACAAGCAAGACGAGGGCCACAGGGAAGGTTTGCCATCTTTTACCAGATCATGCGTTCCGTATGTAGTCTGCAGCGCTGGACGGGATTGTCAAAGGTAATAGTGACAACGATAAAGCTTCTGAGTGTGGGCTGTGATGCAGTCAGTCTGACTTCAGAGAAAGCAAAATAGTGGACTACTGTTCTGAGACACTGCATGTAAGCTTGTACTTTTACATTTGTGACTGTGGCACAGGACACGTAATACACCTAACACAAGTGCCCTCCAGGTACCTGTCAAGACTGTTAGGCACACAGCATGCAACTGAAACCCACCATGCCACCACCTTGCTTCTCTCCTTTCGGGCAGAAGTCACCACGGACTATTTGCTTTACTCACAGTAGAACAGGCTGGTGTTTCCCCCACCCAGCCCATGCAGGGTAAGAAATCCCTCCCTGTCATTCACGTCCCTTACTCTCAACTCCTTGGTTTTCTCTAAGCACTGGATGCACGTGGGGCTTTCCAGCTGCCTTTAGGAATCCCACACAGCAGATTCGTCTCAGTAGCTGTACCTCACGTTCTCAGGTGCATGACATGTGGGAGGGGCTCCATCGTTTCTAATGGGAGAACACGAGTTGCAGGCTGAGTACAGCCCGAGGAAGACGTCCCCAGCAGAGCTGCTCTGAGCAAACAACAGAATCGGCTGCTTGGGGAGGCGGGGCTCCCAGAGCTTGCAAGTGCCGAGCTGTGGTTCTCCACGCTCTCATCAAGACCTCTCATTGACCATTCACAAAGCACAGATGTCCTGACGGCATCCCTCTGATGGATGATTCAGTTTCAACCAGCCTTGGTGGGCCCTGGGCATCAGTGTTTTTTTCAAGACCTTCTCAGATTTCAAGGGGCAGTGAGCTTGAGAATCCCTGGCTTCATCAGAGGCAGAGACTCATGGGTCTGGGCAGGAGGCCTGCTGCTGTCTCTGCCAGCCCTAAAACAGTGGGATGGGTCCTGCCTAAGAGCTGACTGCTTCCTGCCTTGGTCAAGGAGGGCTGGGATTGACACATACGCCTCTGCTGGCTAAACAAGAATTCAAGAGGCTCCAAGGACAGCAGGTGCAGGCAGAATATGCTGGAAAGCAATGCCTGAAATGAGGAGACCGTCTCTGAAACAATCGATAAGGAGTGGCGAACGCGGTCCCGAGATGAGGGCCGATCCAGAGGTAAATGAGACGTCACCTCCAAGACTCTCTTGGCTCGTGCCTACTTCTTGGGGACCTGGTAACCAGCCTCTTACACAATCACCATCTTCCCCAGTCCAAATGTGACCCCAACCAAGGCCTGAGGCAGCTACTTCCACTGTGCGCATGAAGGTAGGTTCACCTTGTAACCTCACTCTACATGCGTGGCATTTTGAACCTTAGTTTCACAAAATGAAGCGTGCTGGCTGTTTTGAGAGGAGTTTAAGGACCCACTGAAGGTCAGGGACCTCCTTGCAGAGCAGGAAGACTCTTCCTTTAAAGCAGATGCCGGGACAAATGGAGACTAAACGGACACAAAATTGGAAAGAGAAGCCTGGGCATGGTATTGTCAGCCTGAGGGTACAGGAATGTTCCAGAAGAAACAATGATTAGATGTCCTTTGTTCCTGTAAGAGAGAAACTCTGAAAAGAGTGAGCTGAAGTCATCGCGGATTCACTTCAAGCAGAGTCTATGAGAAACACCCTTCTGGTTACATGGTGGGCCGGGGGACAGGCAGATGCGGCCAAACCGATGATCCCCACACCTGCATCCAAAACCCAATAGTGTCGTAGACGTCACTCACTCTTCCCATCTGTTAGAGAGCAGACATAAAGCTACAGGGCAAGAAGGCTCAGCCCAGGCTAGAGCATGAACGGGAAGAGGACGGTGAGAGTCCCGTGAGAATCAGTAGGTAGACAGGGTTTGCCAATGGAAAAGCCGCAGAGAATTCTGGATATCACATTTTTTTTTTCAAGAAAGCAAGTTCCACTTGTTGGTGTCTTGATCCTAAATAAATGTCGTTTTCAGGGGCTGATCCTGTGTTTCTGGTTTAAAATATTTGGGCAGGATATTTGGCAACGTCTATGCTATGGCAGTGAATGCTCTTTAATGCATACAGGGCAGAATGGTTAATATACAATCTATTTAAACATGCCTAATTAATATAAAACAAACTATATGTTTCATTTTAGTCTCCAAGATTTTCTATGTTCCATATGACCAGTTTAGGAACACCCCTAAATTTTAAGGTATTCTAACCCTCTTTTGCCAAGTCTCAAATTTATTGGCTAATAACATGTTTCCATGTTAGGTCAAGAGTAATGTTGGCCTTTCTACTTACGTAATAACACGCACAGTTTTGTGAATGTTTGTGTGGGTGTGTCTGGGTATAGACACAGATACAGTTACAGATATACATTTGCTAAATGCACTTCAAAGTATAGGTTGAGCATCCCTAACCCAAAAGCCTGAAATGCTCTGAGATTTGAAACCCTTCTATCTCCAAGCATTTCAGATGAGGGATCTTCAACACATATATGATTATACCTGTACGAATTTGTTTTAAAAATTACTTCAGAACCAAAGAACAAAGATGCTAATTTAGCTAACTAGTGCTATGCATGTCAGCGCACACTTATTTGTGATTTTATTGTAGGCAACGATCCCGGCCTGCTCAGTACCCTATTTCCCAGTTTGCTAATGTCTTGTGGCTGGATTTAGCAACTGAGGAACACACCTGCATTCCTTCCTGGAAGTGTTGAGTGCATGGATCACGAGTTAGAGCTGACACTCACATTTGCATCACGGAGCTTCCCTGTCCCAATTGTTGGCTGGAGTTGGGAGCACTACAGGCTCCTTTCCACCACACAAACCTTCAGGGAAACCTCTTCCTGTCCGTACTGCTCAGTACAAACAGCCTGGTAGTTCAGTCACAATACAGTGCATGAGTGTTGTTCATGATGGGTGCCTCTCCAAGTGGCATGAAGCTCACTTGAGTATAAGGGCAAAGCAAGCCCTAGGTTTCCTGAGGCTCAAATTCTCATTCAGCAGCTTTGCAGTCACCACTGTTTGTAATCTCCATCTTCAGAGAGAGAAGGAAAGCCAGAGACTTCCTGGAAGGCAGACATTCTAATATTTGTAGTCAACTCTGGACTTCCTACGAAACGCTCAAAAGAGGGGTGCATTCCTTTCTCTGTGTATCAACAGTGCTGTAGTGCAGGCTGTAGGTTTAGTAAGGGACCTCTTTACTGTGGTCCCTACAATAACCTTCCATGATTAAATCTGACCTCTCATGAACTCCAACGGACTCATTCTCTGTCCTTGACATCCTGTATCTTTGTTGCTGGTTCATTTGCTCCAATTAACAGATCATACATGAAATATCCCTGACCTCTCCAGGACCACAGAGCAGAACTTGAATGTGCTCCTCTCACTCTCCCCTAATCTTTTAAGCCACAGGTAGGTTCAATATTTGCTTCCAAACACTTTCTCATTGACCACAATCTAGAAAAACTCAATTCACCAAGACCTTTAAGTTGAGAATGCTCTTTAATTAAACATCAAGGAAGGAGAATTACTGAAAATCAATCCTTGACATTTTCTAATTGTGGAACAATTTCCCATATCAGAGTCCAGGTTCAGGTAACCAGTTTACATTCTTATTTTTCACTTGTGTTAGCCTTTCCCCCCAAGTCTGTAGTTACAAGTTAATTCCCACCTAACAACTATTCTGCATCTCTTGGACGAAAGTGCTGTAATCCTAACTTAACCAGCTCTTCAACAAGATACGTGCTTAATTGCAAAAACATGCTAACATAGGTCAAAATCTGACCAAAGTTTCTCACATGAGATTAATTTTTCAAATCAACTGTGATTGTGTCAATTAAATGAACCAATTAAAAATAAGGATATCCTGTTTCAAATAGGCATTTAAAGATTTATCTATTTAAAATCTCTAATAATAAAGTATAAAAATAACACTGAACACAAATATGTAGACATGTGTAGAGACATGAGTCTAACAGTATAGTGGGTCTTATACACCAGCAAATTGGAGAATTCATAGTAGAAAAGAGCATAAACACAGAAAAATACAAGTCACATGAACATCAAGCATTCATTCAATGAATCAAATAATTCTTGAGGGTGGTTGAAGTTTAAATTTGTGCAAGACAGCTCAGTTGTTATAATGCATCCTGATTTGGGGATACCGTGTATTTTTATACTGAGCATTTAACTGGATGATGGGCAGTGTGTTAATCATTTTATTGATATATCCCACTCAATTCTAACAATAACCTGGGAAGTTGTTATGATTATACCTATTTTACCAAAAAAGTATTGGCGATTTAGACAGGTTGAGGAACTCGGCTGAGGCCACAGAGCTAGGAAATGACAGTTTGGTGGTAACTGGACAACCCTCCGCATCAAGAATTGTGACTGACCTGTCACCTGGGTAGGAGCTAAGCTCCAGCCTCTGGAAAGATCAGGACTCACTACACGAGCACATGAACAGAGAGTAAATGAGGAGCTGGTCTGTCCCACTCCAAAGCCTTAGCTCCTCAGCTTTGTCTCTCGATTCCTCTGAAAGATGCCCCACACGTCCAGTTTTCCCTGTCAATCAGAAGCCCCACACGTCCAGTTTTCCTGTCAATCAGGTGCCCCACACGTCCAGTTTTCCCTGTCAATCAGATGCCCCACACGTCCAGTTTTCCCTGTCAATCAGGTGCCCCACACGTCCAGTTTTCCCTGTCAATCAGGTGCCTCACATGTCTAGTTTTCCCTGTCAATCCATTCTGCACTCAGCATCCACGAATCCAGCTGGAGCATTTCTTCTTAAAAACGCCTTGTGATTCAAATCTGAAACAGGAGGAAAGTGTCTGCCTGTGTCCAAAGGAGCAGAAAGGGCTAAGGGTAGGAGAAAGGCCTGTGAAAACACGCACTCTCGCCCATTTCTCTTTAGAATGGTCGAGATGCTCCCTTCATAAGCCCGACCCCAGCGGTTTTCCTCTGCTGTTATCAATGGTCTGGTGCATCACTGCTCATTTAAGTAAAATGACCCGGTCTCAGACTTCTGCTTCTGACCAGGAGAGAAACAGGAACCAGACTCACCCTCCCCTCGGAAAACAAGCAAAGAACAAAGCCAAAACATACAAAATAAATGAAACAACAGTTTTTAAGAAAACTGCCTGCCGGCGCCACAGCTCACTAGGCTAATCCTCTGCCTGCGGCGCCGGCACCCTGGCTTCTAATCCCGGTCGCAGCACTGGATTCTGTCCCGGTTGCCCCTCTTTCAGTCCAGCTCTCTGCTGTGGCCAGGGAAAGAAGTGGAGGATGGCCCAAGTGCTTGGGCTCTACACCCCATGGGAGACCAGGATAAGTACCTGGCTCCTGGCTTCGGATCAGCGCAGTGCACCAGCTGCAGCGGCCATTGGAGGGTGAACCAATGGCAAAGGAAGACCTTTCTCTCTGTCTCTCTCTCTCACTGTCCACTCTGCCTGTCAAAAAAAAAAAAAAAAAGAAAGAAATGAAAAGAAAGAAAACTGCCTATCAGGTAGTGACAGACAATGAGCCTTGGAAGATAGGAAGTAAATCAGATGAGCCTTACTATTGTCTGAGCTTGATACCTGGAGAGGGAATCCAGGCTGCACAGGAAATCCACAACTCGTCTCTGGTGCCTGTTTCCACCATGCACACTAGACCATTCCTAGTGCTGTGGATGAATTAATCTAAGATTTGCCTAAAGAGTAACAGCAAGACACAAAAGGATCAGACGGCTTCCAAACAAATTCATGGAACTGCGGAAGAACCTCCAAGAACACTTAGCAAAATAGCAAAACATCCAGCAGCTGACTTCTTAAAGTCCATGTTGTCTGGTCCTCATCAAGGATTACCAGGCATGTCACAGAGCAGGAAAATACAAACCGTGGAACACTGGCCCAGAAACGACACGATGGTGTTAGCAAACCAGGGCCATGAGAAATTAGGTGTCCTCATCAATGCCCATTGGACAGAAGACTCGAGGGTGGAATGTGTCACTTTTGTCCACCTTCATCTACAGATTCAGTGATCCCAGTGAAAACCCCCACTGGCTCTTTTAGGGACAAATACGCAAGTTGATTCTGAAATTTACGTTTAAGTATAAAGGACTGAGAAGAACATGCCTGGACTAGCAGCTAACATTGATTGCTTTTAAGACTTGAGGGAGGGGCCGGCACTGTGGCACAGTGGGTAAAGCCACCTCCTGCAGCACCAATGTCCCATATGGGCACTGGTTCAAGTCCTGGCTGCTCCACTTCCACAGCTCCCTGCTAATGTGCCTGGAACTGCAGTGGAAGATGGCCCAAGTGTTTGAGCCCTGCACGCATGTGTGAGACCTGGAAGAAGCTCCTGGCTCCTGGAAAACTCCTAGTTCCTGGCTTTGGTTTGGCTCAGCCTTGGCCATTGCACCCACTGGGGAGTGAACCAGTGGATGAAAGATCTCTCTCTCTGTCTGTCTGTCTCTCCCTCTCTCCCTCTCCCTCTCTCTCTGTAACTCTGCCTTTGAAATAAATAAAATAAATCTTTAAAAAAAGACTTGTCAGAAAGCTAAAAAATGTGTTGTGGTGCAAGGAGAGGCAAAATAGATCAACTGAAGAGGCCAGAGTTCACCGATAGATACTTTATATGCAGATGGCCAATTTTTGACAAATGTGCAAATTCAGGCAATTCAGTTGAGAAAGAACAGGTGATGGAATACTTTGATATTCATGTGCAAATGGATTAACTTTTATTCACCCAGATAGATCTAAATGTGAACTCCTAAACTCTAAAACTTCTAACAGAAAAGCATCTTTCATAAAAGAATAAGGTAATAAGCTGGGCTTCATCAAAATGAAAACAGACAGAGCTAGAAGACTAAAAAGACAACCCATACACCGAGAGAGTGTATTTTCATCTATCTGATAAAACAGATGTACCTGGAAGGTAGAGGTAACTTTTAAAACTCAGTAACAAAAAGCCATCTGATTAAATGATGGTAAACTCTCTTAATGGATGTTTTACCAAAGAAAATATACGGATGCCCAATAACCAAGTGAAAAGATGCTCAACTTCATTGTTGACTAAGGAAACAGAGACGGGGTGTAGCAGGGTAGGACTGCCTGGAAAACACTGTGGCGATTTCTGAGAAAGTGAAACACACACTCACTATACGACCCAGCCACCCCATTTCTACATATCTATTCAAGAGAAATTGAAGCATATGGTCACAGACACTTGTACTCAGAACAGTGGCATTGTAATAGCCCCAAGCTGCCAACAACCCCAACACCCACGAACATGGCAAATGCATGATAACTGTGATAGATCTATGCCACAGAATGAATAAAGAGGAATGAACTAGTCTGTTGACCTAATAGTTTTTATAGAAATATTATACTGATACATATTATAACTTCAATATAATTACAACAACATATATCTCAATGAAATTATGCTGAGTGTAAGAAATCAGACAAAATAGGAGCCACATTCTGTTATTTCACTTATACAAACTTCCAGGAGGTGCAGGTAGTCTCCATACTGACAAGAAGCATCCGAGTGGCTGCCTGGGGTGGGGCGGTGTGTCACCAGGACTGGGGGAGTGTTTGAGGAGGACGGGGGTGCCCGTTGTCCTGACTGTGATGGTGGTCTCACAGGTGTAACAGGCACCCAAACCTATCAGGTCATGCATCTCCAATATGTGCCTTTGATCCAGTTACATCACTTTTGATCCAATTACGTCAGAGTCGCGCAATCCTTCAATTTCCCCTCGTCTCCGGGATCTGCATTTTCCAATCTGCTGGGATGTTTTAGAAGCTGTCACAGGACACGAAGTTCCTGGGCCTGAGAGGGAGGCCGTCATGGCTGCGCTGTCTTCTTTCGTTTCCACCCGTGCTGCTGGTCCACGCTGGGGAATCACGGCCGATACCATCTGGAAAGACCAGCATCCCCACGGTCGTTATCACCTCTGCACCCTCTTTCCCCGTTACAGCGTGGGTTTGGCCTTTACATCCTCCCCAGCTCTCCTCAGCAATGCTGACTCTTCTGAATATTTGTAGTTGACCTTTTCATCTTGATTTTGGTTTTCTTATAGAATTTCCTTTTTTTTTAAATATTTATTTTATTTATTTGAAAGACAGAGTTACAGAGAGAGGTAAGGGAGAGCCAGAGAGAGAGAGGTCTTCCATCCGCTGGTTCACTCCGCAGATGGTCACAATGGCCGGAGCTGCGCCAATCCGAAGTCAGGAGCCAGGAGCTTCTTCCAGGTCTCCCACGCAGGTGCAGGGGCCCAAGGACTTGAGCCACCTTCTACTGCTTTCCTAGGCCATAGCAGAGAGCTGGAGTGAAAGTGGAGCAGCCAGGACTAGAACCAGCGCCCACATAGGATGCTGGCGCTTCAGGCCAGAACTTTAACCCACTGCACCACAGAGCCGAACCCAGGTTTTCTTGTAGAATTTCACTGCTTACGGATAATTTTTCCTCTAACCCCACTTTTCTGGATCATTTCCACTCATTCTTCTGTTGTTGTTATTGTGGTTGTTTTATTTTATTTTTGGCACATCCTTATACATATTTATGAGGAAGGATATGAGGCTTCAATGCATTTCTATATTGTGTAATGATCCAACTAGGGTAATTAGTATGTCCATCACCTCACACATCTATCTTTTCTTTGTGATGATGACAATTTAACAACCCTCTCTTGTAGCTATTTTGAAATACACAATCCGGTATTGCTAACTATATTTGCCTACTGTGCAAAAGAACAGCAGTGAGTGTCGCTCCCGGCTGTCACACAGTATCCATTGATGACACTCTCCCTACACCCTCCCTACGCTTTCCTCCCCGCCCTCTGGTACATTACATAAGACAGAATTGCGGGATTCCACATAGGAGTGAGATGATGTGTTGTGTGTCTTTTTGTGCCTGGTTTATTATCTAGTATAATGACCTTTAAATTCATCCAAGTTGTCACAAAGACAGGGTTTCAACCTTTTTTATGGATAAATAGTATTCTATTTTATATATATAATATATAGACATTTTATATATACTTTTAAAATTATTTAGTCATCTTTTTTCATACTTAGATTAATTCTGTATTTAAGCTATTGTGAATTTTGAAGCAATAAAAATGGGAGTGCAAATATCTCCTTGGTAGACAAATTTCATTTCTTTTGAATGTATATTCAGTAGTGGGATTGTTGGATCATAAGGTAGAACTGTTTTTGATTTTTAAAAAGGATTTCAAATAATTGTTAGTCAACAATGTTGGCAATTAATGTGAAATGCACTTATTTCTTCAAAGACAGAAATTCAGAAAACTAACATGGAAACTTTTGAGTAGTTACTTTTGAGTAGCCCCATATGTATTTAACACATTAAATTTACTTTTAAAGTGTTCCCCCAGAGATAACTGAAGGCCTACACAGTTTCAGCAGTGAATTCTACTTAATACTCGACAAAAGAACAATAGCAAAATAATACATTTCCTCAGACAACATACAAACATCAAATGCTTTCTAACTTATTTCAGTAAACCAACACAGGTATCAGAACCGAATGAGCACAAGAAAAAAAATTAAAACTCTATTAAAATTATAATCCTAGTTACTCTTGATGTAAAACCCCTTGACTATATAGCACCAGGTCAAACCCCCAGAAAAGTAAGAATCACCAGATGTTTCTTCTCTTTCTTCTCTGTGTATCTGCTCCACTGCTGACACCCGCTCCCTCACTTGTTTCCATGGTGGTGGTCGTCACGCTTGCACGTCTAATGCTGGAGCAGGGCCAGCCGCTGCTGGCGAGTTCCTTCAGCTTGCCATGGAAACACATGTCCCTCATTCTGAAGCACAGCTTTGGGGGACATGGCATTCCCTGCTGACGGGTTTGTTGTTTTTCTTTCAGGACTTTGAATGTCATCCTATTCGCTCCTGACCTGCAAGCTTTCACCAGAGAAGTCTGCTGTCAATCCAATGGGGATTCCCCTAGAAGTGGGCTGATGCTTCCTCCGGCTGTTTTTTTTTTTTTTTTTTACAGGCAGAGTGGACAGTGAGAGAGAGAGACAGAGAGAAAGGTCTTCCTTTGCCGTTGGTTCACCCTCCAATGGCCACCGCAGCTGGCGCGCTGTGGCCAGTGCACCGTGCTGATCCGATGGCAGGAGCCGGGTGCTTCCTCCTGGTCTCCCATGCGGGTGCAGGGCCCAAGGACTTGGGCCATCCTCCACTGCACTCCTGGGCCACAGCAGAGAGCTGGCCTGGAAGAAGGGCAACCGGGACAGAATCGGCGCCCCGACCGGGATTAGAACCCGGTGTGCCGGCGCCGCAAAGCCTCCAGCTGTTTTTAGAAGTCATTCTTTTACCATAATATTCCTCAGAGAGGGTTTTTTTTTTTTTTAATACATATTAGATATCCTTTGGGCTTCCTGGATCTGGATGTCTGTACTATTCCAAATAGTTGTAAAGTTGTAAGTAATTATTTCATTGAGCAGGCTTTCTACCCCTTTCCCCTTCTTTGCTCCTTCTGAAATAGTCATAATTTCAATATTTTCCCTCTTAATGGTGTTCCATAAGATGGTTCTTTGTTTAAATATACATATATATATATTTGTATATATTTATATCCCCCTTTCAAGTAACTAACTATATATATAAATATATACAGATAGAAATAGGTATATAGATACAGAGATATATAGAAATACATATTTCTCTCTCTCTATAGATAGATAGATAGATATCAAGAGAGATTGAGAGAGAGAGAGATTGATTTCCCATCCACTAGTTCATTCCCCAAATACCTTCAATTACCAGGACCAGGCAGGGCTAAAGCCAGGAGCCCAGGCCCGCATCCAGGTCTCCCATGTGGATGGCAGGAGCCATCACCACTACCTCCCAGGAAGGTGTAGTAGTCAGCAGCCAGAACCAAGTACCAGACCCAGGTGCTCTGAGATGGGATGCAGGCGTGTTAACCAGCATCTTAATCACTAGGCTAAACAGCCATGCTGGTTCTTTTTTGTGATCTCTGGTTCTCTCCTGAATTTTCATGTGTATTGTGAATTAACTTCCTAAAGTCATTGAATTGTTTGCCTGTACTCTCTTTAATCACATTAAATTGCATTAAAGTCATTATTTGAATTATTTGTCATGCAACTTACCAATTTCCATTTTTTGTGTATGCTGTAATGCTCGTGAGTTACTGTGCTCCTTTGGAGGTGTCATGTTACCCTGGTTTTCTCCCATGCTTCCTGTGCTCTTACATTGGCTTTGGTGCATCTGGTGGGTCAATTGCTTCTACCAATTTTGTGTGGTGGCTTTGGCAGTAAAAGTCTTCCTGCTGCTACTAGCTCCGTGGGTGTTGTGGATATGCTGCATTGGCTTTGGTTGCAGGTAAGTGTTTTCCTATAATGTCTATGTGGTTTCTCCTGCTGTAATCAACGTTGGCAATGTCTTGTGTGTGTCTCAGTGGCCCAAGGTATAGGAGCTGTGGGAACGCACCTCAGTTGGGATGCAGCTCCCTCAGGTGAAGCAGGTTCATCAGGCAGCTTTGGGGCACTGTGCCCAGTTGCAGGTGTGGGCTGTCCACTCATTTCTGCAGGATTTGTGAGAGCAGGGCCACTCTTGTGGGCCCAAGTCGGTGTGGCACAACATTTCTGGTAGCCTTTCAGTGTCTGAGGGCCACACAGGGGCCAAGCCATATCAGTGGTCTCAAACAGTGTCCAGGTAATACATGGACAGCTTCACAGGACCTCCGGAAAAACCCTGCTCAGGAAATTCTGCCCAGCCACTGCAGAAGGCTGGGAGTGGGTGGACAAGGCCATCACGAGGAGGGTGGGCAGGACTGCCCAGTTGCTTCCGAGGGGCTATCGGGGGCCGCACCACTCAGGGAAGGATGTTTGGCTGTTTCTCAGGACTGTGGTGTGGGTGGGTCTGGCTGCTGCTCTGTTTTCCTGGGCCTCTATGGGCCAAACTGTTCAGGGCGTACTGTCTGGTTGCTTTCCACCCATTGTTTAGGTCCCAAATCCATGTCATTTTCTTGGAAAAGTCCAAGGTTTCTCCCATCAAAGTTTAGTCTCAGTGGTCCTCATATATGATCTCTGAACTTCTCCATCAACCTTGGTTCACTCAATTCTATTAACCTGCTCACTTGCTGGTATTCCTCTACAGCCTAAAACTACATTGAATTCAGATGTGACCTGGGACATTGGCTATTAAGAGTCTACAATTTCTCCATTTCTTGGAGAAAATTTAAGGCTGTGTTTTCTAATAAAATGAAATATATTTGTTTGTTGCCTTTGAGAATAATATGAAAACTCAAAATATATGACCAGCTCCCTTACCTTGTCTCCATTTGTACCACAAGCAGCCAGTTACCTCTGAGAGGACATTTTGGTCCTAAAACATTCTTCTCTGCAGTGTATTAGGCGAGGAGATTTGGAAGTTGGAATTGCAACCTACCATGGGGTTTGCACAAACCTAGTATTAGTGTATCCCAGCCAAGCAAAGATGAAATGGAGATCTGACCCAATCTGCGACAGCCCATAATGAAGTCCTCATGGAGGCACCACTTCAGATCAGAGGCTGGTTGCATGGTCAGTGCACAGCTGAATTGCTGGCGTACTATTTTGTTTGTAGAGAACCAGCCTTTCTTCTAATGAATGCGAGAAGCCCTTGAGACTTATCATGCTGCCCTGCCAACCCACCATTTCTGTAAATGTACATGTCGATGTCTAACGCCTAAGGAAGACAATAGGAACTAAAGCAAGCGGTGTAGAGAAATGTCACAGAAAACTCTTGCTGATGTTTCAACCGTCCCCGTAAATTGCTCTCTCTGCCACCAGGAGCTCTTCCTTGGGACTGAACAGGGTCCCTGCGGCCTCCAGTGGAGGTGACCACCTTTTCCAGTTTTGAGACACACTGTGGGTTGTTTGCCACACTCGGGTGATTGGAATGTGACGGTCTCATAGTCACCGTAGTTCCCTTAGAATTTCTCAGTCAAGTAAAAGGAAAACTTGGAGACAGGAAGCTGAGGTGTTCATTCCTAAGCTGCGATTGCTGGTAAACATTTTATTTCAAGCATAA
The DNA here is from genome assembly GCF_051225735.1 of Oryctolagus cuniculus. Lineage (NCBI taxonomy): Eukaryota > Metazoa > Chordata > Mammalia > Lagomorpha > Leporidae > Oryctolagus > Oryctolagus cuniculus. Next base: position 7,069,621 of record NC_142871.1, on the reverse strand, counting down.
CTTTTTCAAATAAATTAAATCATATCCATAAAATGGATTTTCCCCCGGTTACAGCATCTATAGGTTTTTTTTTGGTCTTTTTAACCTATCTTAAGATGCTAAACTCCTGAACCATATCTCTTCAGTGCTATAATCAATTCCTATAGTTAGTTGAAAATTTGGGTGTATGTATTATCTAGTATTGATCAATGTGGTCTGTGGGCACAAACGTGTCTGGAGTGTGCCTAAGGGGAATAATTATGATGCCACATGGTTGCTGCATGTGTATTCATATTAATTTGGAAGTCAGCATTTCAAGGCATGTTTCTAGTCAGTATGTTTATCTTATTTCTCTAATCTAAAATGGGAACATGAGTGTTTTGGTTTATAAATAGGATATGCGCCAAAGAGCCCATGTGAACCTTGGACAGCATGTGTTCAAGAAGTTCCTGTAGCCCCCAGTGGGAGTGAAGGTGTCTGAGCTGCATACAGTGAGGACTGGCACAGAACCGGTGCCACAGCAAAGGCACCACTGCTCTTAGTCTATTTTATCACAACAGTCCATCAAAATAATTCTGGCTTTCCAATTTTTTTTTCAGTAAAATGGATTCACCTACAATTGTAACCTTTTAAAATTGAATATATATACATATTTCAATTATTCATGTTAATTTAAAAAAGAAATACAAATGTCTTTCTACACATTTGTCTAGAAACACAAGACACACAAGAAAACCAGGTTGTATCATAATAAAAAATGTCATTAGAATTGAGAGGATAGAAATTCTATCAGAATTGGTGAAAAGCGTCAATTTTTAGAACTTCAGAAATAGACAGAAGGTGGAAACAACAACCCACGTGTGCCTGTAATGGCAAATGGATAAACAAGATGATGGTACATGCTTGTACCTGCAGTAAGATACCATTCAGCATTAGAAAGGGAAGGGACTTCAGACCGGCGCTGCAACACAGATGAACCTCGAAGACACTGTGCTAACTTAAATGAACCAGTCACAAGGAAACCAGTACTGCACGATTCCCCCCAGAGCAGACAAATCCATAGCAACCGACAGAAAGGAGAACAGCGGTTACTGGGGGCGGGGGGAGGCGAGAGTGGGAGTTTGGCTTCTTGGCTGCAGAGGCTCTGTTGGGGACGATGAAGAGTGTGGGAGGTGGACGGTGGCGCCGGTGGCCAGCAGTATTAACGTGCTCAGTGCTGCGGCTGGACTGTACACTTCATGTGGTTAGAACACCTGTTCTGTATATTTTACCACGAAAATACACAAACGCCAAGACCTAAGTGTAGAATGTGAAAACTGCAAAACCCTAATACGAAAACACAGGAGGAAAACCTTATGACCTAGGGTTAGATTCTTAAACCTGACACCAAAAGGCCAAGCTATAAAAACACAAACAAAGGTAGTAATTTGGATTTCATCATAATAAGCAAAGTTTTACTTTGAAAATGACATCGTTAAGAGAATGAAAGGGAAAAATCACAGACTGGAAGAAATGATGTATCTCACAAAGGGCTTAACTGGTTCAAGCATGGATAAAAGGACTGAGATGATTTTACCAAGGAGATTGATGGATCTCAAACCAGCACATGGAAAGACGACCAATGTCACCTGCCACTGGTTGAATGAAAATTAAAACTGGGTGAGACACTACTGTGTGCCTACTGGAATGGATCCCACCGGCCCAGACAATGCCATGCTCTCACAAGGGTACACAGCACCAAAAGCTACAAGAGCCAAGACTGTCTGCATAGGAAAGCCAAAATAATACCCAACACATCCATGTTACTGGCCTCTAAGGCTGCATGACCGCCTCTCTCTACTCTGCCTGTCTTCGCTCCAAAGTCCACTTTCCAGGGAAGTCTCCAGGGACACCTCTGGTCTCTTCAGCTCTCTTAATCCCCCATCCTCTGTCTGTCCCCTCACCCACTTCCTTGGCCCGTTTGCTTAAAATCCCATTGACTTAGTTGGTGCACTGGAAGGTAAAGTGCGTACAGTCATCCTTGTCTGCTTTGCTCCACACCTGGAAGGCAGTGAACCCAATAACTATTCGCCGAACATAAAAATCTCATGATTCTTCCTCCCCAGGGAGTCTGCTGCCAAAGAAACATTAAAACAGGCAGAAAGATGAAAATTTTACATATTCTTTCACAATAATTAGGAAAGATGAAAAAACTCTACTTTTAGAAAAACTCATTGAAAACCACTGCAGGAACTTTTCAGTGTCTAAATCATGGTTGTCACATCTTTCTCATGAAACTCGGAGTTTCTCATGTCTGTTTGTCTCATGTATGTAATGGTAACTACAAAGCAGTAACAGACAAAAAATATTGACTTCAACATTGAGGTTAATTTCCAGTGGAATATTGTACCATCTACTTAAAAAAATAGTCTTTGGAAAGGTGGTTACTCATTATTCATATATTTTAATATTGGCAATAAAATGGAAGGTGGCTAAGCTTAATAAGTGTGTATGGTCATAAGAGAATGATGAAGGTTAATTCTAAGTGGATCATTGCTACTATATTAGGATCTATCACAATTATGGTCAGGAGAAAGACCAACAGTCACTGAATAACAGTCTCTTGGGAGGTAAGGAAAAATACCTGGCTCCAATTGGGAAGGGTTGCTTTTCAACACTTATCACACCATATGGACACTCGACATATGGATGGCTCATACATCAGAGTGTTATTTTTACATTTGCAACATAACAAACACTCCAAACAGGTGTTTTAAAATGTCATACTTTGAACAGCAATAATTTAATTAGCATACAAATTCACTGTTCTTAGTAGTTTGTTGAAAATATTAGTGGAATAAAGATATTTTATATAATATATGTCAACTATATATTTGTAAGTACTTTTTAATTTTAACACATATTTTTTCTCTCCTTTGCAATCAGCCAAGTTCTGTGATCAGTACAACAGTGGGTCAGTGTTTTTGTTTCCAGTTTAGCCTCTGTCTACTTTTTTACACTCAGGCAAGGAGCCTCTTATGTATTCAAATTTATAACCAACCAGAAGGGAATTTTTGACTTATCTGCTCCAACATTTAGATTAAAAATTATTATTATGCTCTTTTCAGAAAGTCTAAAAGTAATCTCAATATAAAAACAGGAAAGCTATCTAACTACTCAATATCTCACATTTGGAATATTTCCCACCATTCAATGTCATCATATTTTTAGAGTATCTATAATTGTGTTTAGCACCTGTAATGAAAAATATTTCTATCTATTAATATGATTTTTCTAGTAATATAGAAAAAACAATAGAATATTTAATGAAAGGAACAGAATATTAAGTTTCTCATAAAGCATACATGAACCATGTTTTCAGAAGCTTATAAATAAAAGAAGTCCTTAAAAATGACTGCTTGGTGAAAGAACTTAGGGGACATTTGTTTATAAATTGCACTCTGGTTTTTTATAGCTTCCATTTGTGGAATTATGTAATTCTAAAATATTAAAGTGTTTAAAATATTGTAAATACTCTTTTTTTATTTTATCTCTGTACCGATTACTTTATTCTTTCCTTTCAGGTTGCTCGGGTTTAGCTGATTTAGAATAAAACAGAAAATAACAGAAAAATGAGGGGACTCTCTATGTATGGGAGGTATTTCTGGGTTAGTGATGTTGCACCGAGAACATCACTCACTTCCACAGCAAGCACTCAATAAGTTTCAAAATAATTATAGCAGCAGAAGTTAGTATATAAAGAGCTTTTCTGTGTTTTACATTTTATGTAGTGGGTTTTCTCACGTACCCATTAAAACATCTTTGTGAGGAAGACGTTAATTTCATAATAAAAAAATAAAAAGATGGAGGTCCGGAATGGTGTCATGACTTCGCCAAGTTTGCCTGTGAGTTGTGGGCTGGGGCTTCGGAGCCTGCACCGCTGTCAGCGATGTGGCGCCACTGGAACGCCCAAGCGCACTGCTGCAAGCTGGAAACGCCGAGTGGAGCACATCCAGTCTCTGCCCTCGGCAAGGCGAACCACCCAGGCAATGCTCTCTGCTGAGGTTTGAGTAGCTCCCCAGAACAGCGTGTTAGGTATGCAAGCCCCAGTGCAGCAGTGTCTGGGCCAGAGTCATCTTTGGTTTAAAGTGCTTGTGCCCGTGCCCCCAGATTTTACAGAATGAGGTGCTCAAGTGCAACTGTGTTCAAGGTCCTGTGTGACCTTGTAGGCCACTCACCATGACAGGAGAGGAGAGACAAATGAGTTAAAGATGGAATCTATAAATTAAAGGGACCTAGAAGGGAAAGATTCGGACAATTGTTTTTATTTTTTATTTTTTTTTATTTTTTGACAGGCAGAGTGGACAGTGAGAGCGAGAGACAGAGAGAAAGGTCTTCCTTTGCCGTTGGTTCACCCTCCAATGGCCGCCACGGCTGGTGCACTGCGCTGATCCGAAGGCAGGAGCCAGGTGCTTCTCCTGGTCTCCCATGGGGTGCAGGGCCCAAGCACTTGGGCCATCCTCCACTGCACTCCCGGGCCACAGCCGAGAGCTGGCCTGGAAGAGGGGCAACTGGGACAGAATCCGGCGCCCCGACCGGGACTAGAACCCGGTGTGCTGGCGCCGCTAGGCGGAGGATTAGCCTAGTGAGCCGCGGCGCCGGCCTAGATTCGGACAATTCTCAGCATGGTGTTGTGAAGGATAAAAATGTGTGTCCAGGACAGGGCACTGCGGGTGTTGAAGAGGTTAATGTGGATGGACAGAATCCAGGTTCTATTCATCAAGACGATGGATAAATGACTCGGAAGGCATCTCAGAGGTCCGTGTGGCAAGCGGAGACCTGGAGGGCAAGGTCTGCAGAGCGGAGCTTTCGGTGCCTCGGCATTCGCTGCTAGGCCACCGTGGGGTCTGACTCCGCACTCTGGTGCACTGTTCCTCCAGCCACGGGCGCACGGCTCACATGGGCCCCGGGCAGGCTTGGGCCACACCTCTGGAGGCTGACTCTGCAGACACACAGGGTGTGCAAGTTGTAGGGCCTTCCACCAGATTTCAGAGGATCTATCAGCAGCCTGGGGACACCAGGGAGGGGTGTTGCCACCACAGAAAAGTCCCCAAGGGGCAATGCAGAGCAGAGCGATGGGAACGGGTCTGCTTCTAAGACCCTAGAACCGTAAAGCAACCACAACTAGACCCTAGAACCGTAAAGCAGCTGAGACTGCCGGAGTTCGAGTCTGAGAGCCGCTGGTGGGCTGAGTGCAGCAAAGCCAGGTGGGCAGGGCTGCCTGAGGCCTTGGGGTCCCACCCCTGCCCAGCGTGCCCAGGGTGTGCAGTTCAGAATCAAGAGAGGCTCTTCCACCTGCAGGACATAATGCTGTTTTCCCTGTTGGGTTGTCTGAACTAAATTGGGATCATTGCCCCCTTTCTTCTGTCTACTTCTCGTTTTTTGGAACGGGAACGTCCTTCCCATGCCTGGCCGACCACTGTACTTTGGAAATGCATCGTTTGCTTTGACGGCACAGGTTCAGAGCTGGAGGGCAGTTTGCTGTGGGATGTCATGCCTCGAGTCCTGAGAGACTCTGGACTTTCGGATTCTTGAGTGGGTGCTGGATTGAATTAAGAGTCTGGGGCTGTTGGGATGGAGTCGATGTATTTTGCACGTGGGAAAGACAAAATTGCAGACGGGGGCTGCAGGGCTGGAATGCTGTGCTTTGAATGTGCTCTCCAAAGTCGATGTGTTGGAAATGTAATCCCTGTTCAACTCTGTTGAGAGGCGAGGCCCTAGGAGTGACGCAGTCATGACAGCTCCGCCCTCATCAATAGATGAGTGCCATTGCTTAAGAGTGGGAGCCTAACACAAAGATGGGTTTGGTTCCCTTCTCTTCACTCTCTTATATGGGCTCCTTTTTTAAAAAAAAGTTTATTTATTTATTTTTGAAAGATTTATTTATTTATTTGAAAGGCAGAGTGACTGCAAGGGAGAAGCAGAGATATCTTCTATCCACCGATTTCCTCCCCAAATGACTGCAACAGCCAGAGCTGGGCCAGGCTGAGGCCTTGAGTCAGGAGCTCCCCCGAAGTCTCCCACATGGCTGGGAGGGGCCCAGCAATCGGGTCCTCTGCTGCTGCCTTCCCGGAAGCATTAGCAGGAAGCTGGTTCAGAAGCAGAGTAGCTGGTACTCGAATCCGCACTCTGATTTGGGATGTTGGTGTCAAAGTGATGGCTTAACCTACTGTGCCACAGTGCTGACTCCTGTTTTCATTTGACAGAGAGAGAGAGAGAGAGAGAGAGAGAGCAAGAGAGCTCTTGCATCCACTGGTTCACTCTCCAAATGCTTCCAAGTGCTGGAACTGGGCGAGGCTGAAGCCTGGAGCTAAGAACCCCATGTGGGTGGCAGGGACCCAAGTCCTTGGCCAAGATCTGCTTCTCAGGTGTGCATTAGCAGAAAGCTGGACTGGAAGCAGAGTCAGGACTCAAACAAGGCACTATGATATGGGATGCAGCATCCCAAATGGTGGCTTCACCCGCTGTGCCACAAAGCCTGCCCGACCTGGGCTCTTCAGTTCTGGGATGATGCGGCAAGTAGGCCCTTGACAGGTGCCTGTCCCGTGTGCTGGGGCTTCGTAACCTCTAGAACCATGCGCCAAATACCTTTCTGTTGTTACAAATGAGTCTGCCTACAGAATTCTGGTTCACAGCACCACGCAGACTAAAGCCTTTCCCAGGCGGACTTTCTGTGGCAAAGGAGCTGTCTGAACAGCAGCCATCAGCCACGTGTGGCCCCTGAAACTCAAACCTCATTTACCTTTGAGTGATCGCTGTGCATTCCCACTTAAATATTTCCATATGACCAGCAGCTGATACTGGCATCTCAATTTTGAAATCTGAGGCAGATACACAGATGTATCTTAAAACACTGTAAAAGCTAATCATGATTTTCCAAAAATGAAATAGTGTCTAAATATTCTCAGAAAAGGTGATATCTGTTACTGTTGTTGCTTTCTGAGAATCATTACGTTTTTTGCATAAACTGTAAATACCACTTTAATTATCTTAAATGAAAGCAATACATTCAAGTGGACAGTTGGCGTATATTTTTATTGCTGCTGTAAAATGAATTTATCGGATGCAGGTAATTTTAGATGACTGTGCGTGATGCCTTTCTTTGTTTCTCTTCCAGAGAATGGGTTTATACACATTCCCGGTGCCTCTTCAGAACACTTCATTGCAAAGCACCAGTATCAGAACGAATGCTCCAAGTAGGAATTTTATGTTAAATTAATCTCTAGAGGTTAAAACAAAAAGTCTAACCTTTATTCTATGCACACAAATGCTACATTGCGAAAGGCGACTTGTGGGCCAGTAAGGTGTGCACTTAGCTTGATTAATATTAAACCACAAGCCTCCATAATTGGAGTAAAGAGCAGAGGCCATAAAACCCTTCACATGAGAAGCAGAGCGCCTCACCTGCTATTCCTTTTAATTTATTTTATTTGATTTGCTGTCTCCATTGAATCTCAAATCTTCTAAAATAATCTCAGGGTTTCAGGTATTAAGCTTTAACATTTTTAGAAGAATTCTGTATGCAAAACCTCTAAGATAAAGTTTAAGGATGAGTAAAAATCACCTCAAAGAAATATAAAAACAACCAAGGTACCTTAAACCTCTCTGGAGTAGGCATAACTTAGGGGTGGAAGAGGCCTGGCCCACAGACCATATAAAACCCATGAAATCACATGGTCAGGTGAGACCCAGCGCTCAGTAAATCCCTAGCAGGCCAATTTTTAAGTTGATAACTTTGCATGACCCGTGCACGATGTTACAAATATCCAAATGGACCTCGGCAGATAAAAGGTTCCCCAGCGCCGAGAAAAGCAAATATAACAACTATTCATTCTAAGCAAAAGTGTCATTCTTTCTAAGCAGTCAACACGCCACGGAGATGTCTGGATTTCAATTAGTTTTCTGGGTGGACTCCTAAGTAAATGGCTCCCATGATTCAGTGAAACCCATTTAAGAATCTGGAGGTTTGCATGAATTTTACAATCAAAGATGACAAGTGCTAAGACGACCTAATGATAGCAACAAAAACCTGCAGGAATGAAAGCAAATGGCTCCCCCTTGGAATTCTGCAAATGTTCACTCCCCCACTCTTCTGAAAAAAGAACTGGGATCATGTTACCTCACTTCAGCAACAAAACAATAACTATGCATGTTGGCTTTTTATTTCTGAGATCCTTGGTGTCAAGAATATGTGTCCATGTGTACACACATGTTGTGCACGTTTGTGTGCTATGTGTACACGTATATGTGGCTCTAAACCTGTGTGACTATGCATGAATGTGTGTGCTATAATTGTTCTATGAAAATGTGCACAACCTGATCATCCAGCCTTCTGTTGTGGCTCCAAACCTACTCCAATTCCCTGAAACTGTCCAGGGCAAGTTGGCTAAGAGGGCAAGGCTGGCTGCTGACCACTGGGCTCTCCTGCGTTAGTCAGGGAAGAAAGAGGACACTTCCTTGCTTTCCAAATCTTGAAGATGACAGCCACAGATATTTTCTCAAAGTAACATTATCTTAACCAGTGGCAGACATGGAGAAAGGCTATGTCTTATTCCCACTGATCTAAAAAAACAATACAAAGAAATTGGAAAACAATATGTCTGTTTGAACACTGTAAGACAGGCACAAGGGAGGCAATCCTCTGATAATTATCATTACATACTGATGTTTGCATTGGAAAAATGAAAAGGGTTCCACACACAAAACAAAGCAAAGAACGGTTCTTGCCTTAAGTCGTTTACTGTTAGGTAGAAAGTACACACCATAAAATAAGCATAAACACACAAAAGCCATGGGGTAGGGAAACATGTGAACACATTATTATGATTACAGTAAAATAATATGCATCGATTCATACATATTTACATATGAACTGAAATATACATAATGTACATAAGAGTTTATTTCAAAAAGTTCATGGGGAATGGGACAAAAAGGTAATTTGGGTTCAAGAAAATTTTGAATGCACATATAGTTTTTTCATAAGTTGTATTTCCTTTTTTATTCTCCCCATGAACTTTCTGAAGACCCTCTGTATGCATGTGTGTGTGTAGTATATATCCATCCATGCAGAACACACATACACAGACATACACACACGCTCCCTGTTACAGTCACACGCCAAGAGCATTAGTTGTGTATACAAATGAAGAGGGGATTGAGCTTCTTGGGAATATGTTGGTTTGACGATGAAAACACCTAGATTTGGAGAAAGGAGACACTTAGAGGACACAAGTGTTAAGGGAGCTTCTTCTAACAGCCAGGTGAGCATTACAGCAACAGAGGCCAGGTCTTGAGAGAGAGAGAATCATTTGGGAGAATGTTTCACACGTGAGCCTTGGAAGACGGAGTTCCTATGGCACATGGTGTGATGTTACCACTGAGGCTTACAGGGACTGAAAATCATTCGATCTTTAGTAAATAGATTATTCTAATAGGAACAATAGGATGAACTGGATGGACTGGGGCCGGAACTTGGTTAGGATACTGTTACACTTGATTCTGTATCGTACTTAAGGACATATTTCATGTCTTAGGTTTTAATAACTCTCAACTTGGCATCCTGTTTCAGAATCCATTTTATGACTCACTAAAATGTACTCATTCAGATTCATAAAACCTTCCAATGCCTGGGAGGGTGTGGCAACCCTAGGCGTCTCATTCCCTTGTCAATAGGGCTGATTCTGAAATACATTCTGATTTTCAATATAAATCTGTTCCTTATTAGGTTTACCTCCCTATGAATCCAAGTTCTTCTGTAAGAGACACATTGAGGGGGCCAGTGCTGTGGTGTAGTGGGTAAAGCCACTGCCTTCGGTGCTGGCATCCCAGATGGGCACTAGTTTGAATCCTGGCTGCTCCACTTCCAATCCAGCTCTCTGCTATGGCCTGGGAAAGCAGAAGATGGCCCAAGTGCTTGGGGCCCTGAACCCATGTGGGAGACCTGAAAGAAGCCCCTGGCTCCTGGCTTCAGATTGGCGCAGCTCTGGCCATTGCAGCCAATTGAGGAGTGAACCATAAGATGGAAGACTTTTCTCTCTCTCTGGCTCTACCTCTCTCTGTGTAATTCTGAATTTCAAGTAAATAAATAAATCTTAAAAAAAAAAAAAAAAAACTACAGTGGAACTCTACTCATTTCACCCCTCCACAGCTCTCAGCCATCTAAAAGTACATATCACAGATTTCTCTCAACCTACCCGCAAATCTGCTCTTGGGTAAGGAAAAAGAGCAAACTTTTCATTCTACTCACATGTCCTCAACACAGAACGCTTCTGTGACTCGTGTGTGTGTGTGTGTGTGTGTGTGTTGGGGTGGGTCTCCCCATATACCAACACTTCTGTGACTCTGTGTGTGTGTGTGTGTGTTGGGGCAGGTCTCCCCGTATACCAACACTTCTGTGACTCTGTGTGTGTGTGTGTGTGTTGGGGCGGGTCTCCCCGTATACCAACACTTCTGTGACTCTGTGTGTGTGTGTGTGTGTGTTGGGGCGGGTCTCCCCGTATACCAACACTTCTGTGACTCTGTGTGTGTGTGTGTGTGTGTTGGGGTGGGTCTCCCCGTATACCAACACTTCTGTGACTCTGTGTGTGTGTGTGTGTGTGTGTGTGTTGGGGCGGGTCTCCCCGTATACCAACACTTCTGTGACTCTGTGTGTGTGTGTGTGTGTGTTGGGGCAGGTCTCCCTGTATACCAACACTTCTGTGACTCTGTGTGTGTGTGTGTGTTGGAACTCCCCATATACCAACACTTCTGTGACTATATGTGTGTGTGCATGTGTGTGTGTTGGGGCTGGTCTCCCCGTATACCAACACTTCTGTGACTCTGTGTGTGTGTGTGTGTGTGTGTTGGGGCAGGTCTCCCTGTATACCAACACTTCTGTGACTCTGTGTGTGTGTGTGTTGGAACTCCCCATATACCAACACTTCTGTGACTAAATGTGTGTGTGCATGTGTGTGTGTTGGGGCGGGTCTCCCCATATACCAACACTTCTGTGACTCTGTGTGTGTGTGTGTGTGAGTGTTGGGGCGGGTCTCCCTATATACCAACAATTCTGTGACTGCGTGTGTGTGCATGTGTGTGTGTGTTGGGGCAGGTCTCCCTGTATACCAACACTTCTGTGACTCTGTGTGTGTGTGTGTGTGTTGGAACTCCCCATATACCAACACTTCTGTGTATGCATGTGTGTGTGTGTTGGGGCAGGTCTCCCCATATACCAAGCCATTCTCCTGCAGACACCAACTGAGTGTCCCTTAATTCAGCTCAGTTCTGACCTTGTCCACCTGGAGATGGTATCTGGTGCCCCAGGTGGAGGACTCAGCCCCCCAAGCCTGTACAATGTACACACTTCAGACAGCAGTCTCAAATCTGGGCGTGCATCCTTCAGACAAGGTGGCTACAAGGTTCCGCAAGCCCCAGCCTGGGCTTTATTCATTTGCTCGCAGAACTTAGGGAAGTGCCTACATTTTCCAGTTTCTCCTAATGGAATTCACAAGCACTCCTGGAAGAGATGAGCAGGGCAAGCATTGAGGGGGGGAGGCAGTGGGCGCTCCCATGCCCTCTGGGAGTGCACCACTCTCCCGGAGCTGCCGCATGCACCTGCTCGACAGCCCAGACGTCAGCTCGTGCAGTCCTGGTGCCTGATTGTGCTTCCGGAGCTTGCCCTCCAGCCCCTCCCCTTCCCAGAGGTCAGAGGGCAGGGCTGGGGGCTCCAACACTAAACCCTCTGGTCACTTGGTCTTTCTGGCAACTGCCCCTCTGCCAAGGCTATCTAGGGGCTGCCCCCTAGGTAGCCTGTCCTAGTCCTACAGCTAAACACCACCAACTGGGCTAGCCACAAACAACCCAAGTTTACCCAGCCCATGGACCCGGATGCTGGGCAGTCCGAGACGGAGGGACCACAGCTGGGCAGGGCCTTTTTGCTGCATCATCACATGGTGGACAGGCAGGTGAGCATGTGTGAGGCAGAAAGAAAAGCCAGGCCAGATGTCTCCTTTCTATCAGGAATCCACCACTCATCACCTCTTAGAGGTCCCACCTCTTGATGCTGTCCCAATGGTAATTAAATTCCCACAGGAGTTCCCGAGGGCCTGTGCACCCCAGTACAACCCCAGCACAACCCCAGGAGCTGGCAGACGAAGCAGAGTTGCTCCTATCAGACAGGCAACGTGGGCTCTGGCAGCTCACTGACCAAAAGCGTCTCATGTCGCACCTCAGCTCTGCACAGCTAAACCTGCAGGTTTCCCCTCTGCTCCTCGGAGGACCCTGCCTCCCTCAGTATCCTGTTCACACTCATTTCTTCACGTTCTTGTTGATCTGAAAAGGGGGCAGTGGCTCTGCCATCGGCAACAGAATATTCTAAGATCTGGCGTTAGCAACAGGTGACAGGCAATGGTGGCCACGGGGACTCAGAGACCCAGGAGTGGAGGCAACCAAGGCCCCCGGGTCAGGACTTCCAGGGGAAAGGCAAGGCTGTGGTTTGAACTTGACCCTGCCCTGCCCTGCCCGCCCATGACGCTGGGGTGCTGCCGATATGCCTGTATTAACAGGGGGAGCCAGTAGGAGGCGGGAGTGAGATGCATGCAGCACTGGGCTCCCTTGATTCCCTGCCTTCCACTGGGCAAGGACACAGCACCGTGAGAAAGAAATTCCTGGTTTTATAAATGACCCAGTCTGGGGAGTTCTGTTATGGGGGCAGGGAGTGTCCATAGTCTCTGTTTCAGACAAACAAGGCAACTCCAGACCCTAAACACGTGAAACAGACAACCAGAGATCTGTCATTTTCCTTCTCAGAGGAACACGTGGCTGAGTGGGCTGTGAACAAGTGACAGTGCTGAGTGCTGGGTTATCCCAGGACAGGGCAAGTCGGAAGTCTGTCTGGCCTCTGACACTTCCCCCAAGGTCACACGGAAAAGACAGCCCCCATCCTTGAAACTGGCACTGCCAAGTGGTGAGTGCCCCCACGCAGGAAACATCGCAGGGCCACGTGGCTTCCAGATACAGCACCTTCAGCACGCCACATTATTTCCCCAGATGACCAGTGCTGCTATCCCCCTGGCCTGCTGTGCAGCTGAGGCCCAGAGCCGTGGCAGTTGTATATCTGTCCCTGCCTCTCCTTGGTCCCCATTCCGGGTCCCTGCTATGAGAATGCACACATCAGACGCTTGCATGGCTTTGCCTTCTTCACGGAGGCACAGCTGCGAGACCTGTCATTCACTGCTTTCCCGGGGTTGCCAGTGGTAACACAGAAGCCAATGGGGTAGCAAGGAAAAGGCTGCGATGGCTTGAATCTGAGACGGCAGCGCTGGGAGACTGCACAGCCTTTCCCTGGGTCTCCGGCTGTCTCAGAATGCTGTTGGGGGCGGGGAGGGACCCTCACGGGAGGTGCGGTTTTGTGCATTTCTTGGCTCTCTTCTATTTATCTGTGCCTTATCATTCTTTTGCAATGAATATGCACCCCTCTTTTTAATATACACAGTATAAGATGTTCTCATTACAAAGCAGGAGAGATTTTACCAGCAGCGATAGTTTTATGTTCATTCAAGGGAAAGCCTCCTACGTTTGTGCAGAATTAGGGCGGATTGACTGCGCAGTTAAAAGAAAAGTCGATACAGTTCCTTTCTTTAAAGGAAAAAGAGAAGGCAAAAGGACGTCCCCACTGCGGTGCAGGTCCTGGTCCCGTCATTGCTGGACCTCAGTGGCTCAGTGATGTCTCAGCAGACTGCTGACATCACACGGGCAGCTGTGGCCCATGCAGGGCACACGCTGCTGAGACTGGACGCCTCACAGGCCCCTGGTGCTCCATGGGCCTCCAGGACAGCTGCCCTGCCCTCTGCGGGAGCAGGGGGTATTGGGGTGAGGCTACACCAGCTCCACTTGCATTGTCCAGGAAACTGCCAGAAACACACACCATGAAACCTCCCCTGGACTGATGGAATCAGAAACTCCGGGAGGGGGCACCCAGGAAGCTGCAGTTTGCTCAGCCCTTCAGCAGGGTCGGCTGAGGCCAGAGACGCAGAGGCAGAGTGATGCTGGCCCCCTCCCACCCCGTGGCAAGGCTCCCCGCAGAGCCTCTGCGCATCGCTGTCAACACGGAACGCGCAGCAGACGGGGTCAGTGTGATGGCATCAGTGACCTTGCTTCCGATGCTGCTTACACACTAGCTGCGGCAGCGGTATTCTGCCGCCAGGTGTCAGTGCTGGTGGGGAAATCAGAAATGGGGACGAAGCAAGGGGCTCCCTGGGCCTCCGCAGTTTCTCTTTGTTTCCAGCATGTCCCTGGCATGGATCACACACAGCTGGACTGCACTGAAAGCAATGAAGCCTCCCCCCAGGCCCCGACCCCCACCCTGAAATGCACAGGACCCTTTCTCCTCGTGTCTGGGTGGCTCCAAAACACGTGGGGGTGCCCCGTGGACATGACTGCTCATGGAGGCCGAGCCCTGTGAGCCTCGCTCCCGAAGGAACAGGCAGCCCCGTGTGCCCGTGTGGGCCCCTGTGAAGGCAGTGTGTTTACAGAGCACCACTGTGTTTCAGGGACTTCCTGTGCAGCGTCTTCAGGGGACAAAACAAATACAAAGTCCACGAGCTTCAGGTACTTTTCCCTCTGGCTGGGCAGAAAAGGCTTGGGAACAATGAAGAAGAAACACTTGTGTGCCCGCTACGGGCAAAACTGGGAGGTGAGGGAGATGACAAGGAAACACGACACTCTCCACGAACAAAATAGTGCAAAGGGGCAAACTCCGTGCAGCAAGCCTGGTGGGACAAAGCAGGGTAAGGTGCTGGCCGTGGCCGCACAGTAGAGGCACCCAGGTGTGAAATGGCTGTGCAGGCTGCAGGGTTCCATCGGGGACATCGATGGAAGACCTGGGCAGAGGTTTTAGCTCAGAGACAAGAAGCACCAGGCAAGGGCTCTGTGTTCTTGAGCACGGAAAGGCCAAGAGGCCAACAGTACAGATGCCCCTCGCCTGGGCACGGGATCCTGCCCAGGGATCCCATCACAGACTGAGCATGCGTCGAGCCCCTCAGCCTGCTCAGCACCCTAACTCAGCAGCACGGCACACCGCCGGGCATGGGTGCTGCTCCCTCTGGTGACCCCGGGGCTCTTGGAACCCAACATTCCAAGCACAATGCCTACCAAAGGCCTATCACTTTGGCACCACCCCATCACAAAGCCGAGAAATCCCAGCTCGGACCATGGTAAACCCGGGTGGTAATTAGGGCCCCAGTGAGGAGGGGCTGGCCGCGGCACAGAGGGTGACAGCCTGTGTCCTGATCTCCCAGGACTGAGCACATGTCAGGTTTCAGGGGCGCATCTCGGCATGGAAGGAAAACCACAGGGGAGGGCCATAAAGACAGAACAGTGCCATGTGGTGCCGATAGGGAGGCTGCTGCTTGGGGGCCCGCTGGGTTCTGACACCCGTGGTCCCTGGGGTTGAAGAAAACTGTGCAGAGACAGGGCCGAGGAAGTGCCACTAAGAGGGTAGGATTTGGGCCAGTGGGGACACAGAGGCAGGAGCAGAGACTGGAACAGGTCACTCGAGCCTGCCCTGCAGAGAACGTGCCAAGCAAAGCTCGACTTGCCATACCATGTGCAGGGCGGGCAAGGAAGGCTGGTCAAGGCCAGTGCGAGCCAGTTTTGCACCCACGGTGTGTGAGGTCTTACACTGTAGGCAGGGCGGGCCCTCCTGCTCCCTTCTGCACATCCTGGACGCCCCCAGCTCTTGCGCTCACAGCCGTGGCAAACTGGCTGTCAGGGAGGTGGTTTATGTGAGGAATCCGCGCCCTCCCACGGTCTCCTTTAGTTGTCAGAAGGGAACAAAGCAACTCCTGCTTGAGGCTGCTGGTTTGGGGATGCACCCCTCCTGTCTGCTCACAGAGCAGACGGCTGGCGGCCACGGGGAGGCAGGGGCACCACCTTCCACTGTGCCTGCTGCTCGTTCCCATCTTCTCGTTCCAAATCACGTTAGGGTTCCTGTCCCTGACGGCAGCCTCCATTTGAGCCGTGCTTTGTAACAACTGCGATGCCCCTGTGACACAGGCAGAGAAGCCCCTTACAAAACTCTACACAGCGCATTCCAGGGGTGGAGAGCGTCCCCCAGTGGCACAACCCGGAGGAGTGGAAAGCAGAAACTGCCTGTGAGCTCCGGCTCAGGCCCCCGCCCATCACGCTGCACCTGCCGTGTGGGGTCTACTTATGCCCCTGACTGCCAGCAAGGAGCATGACAGTGACAAGGACGCTGGGAGGGGACAGCTGTGGCTCCAGCAACGGCCATGGGAGGAGACCGCAGGGAGAAGCACTGACCGGAGTCAGCGACTCTACTCGACTCTACTCATTCACATCACTGATCGCTAACATCGAGCAATTCCACAAGTTTTTTAATTCGCAAGTCACTGGGTTCCATTTTAAGGAGGACTGGAAGATACCATGCTTCAAGGTTTTCTACTCCCTATGGGCGAAGCTGAATAAAGCGACCTCCTTAAGTGAGAACCTGGATTTGAAAGCCAGGCTGTCTTCGTCATGTTCCTCCAGGAGCTCCCAGAGCAGCCAGGGCGAGGGGCCTCAGGGCACCTGCATCAGGATGAAGGTGGGGTCCTGGATGCTGGATGCTGTTCTCCTGACGCCGGGGCCGGGGGCTGCAAAGCGGAGGGAACGGGGCCCACTTCTGTGTGTCCACACCAGAGGGCGCACTTAGCTTGGGAGTGGCAAATAGGCCTGGAATGAGGCTGCCTTGAGAACTGAACAAGCAAGATGGGTTAGTCTGTCCAGTCCAGCGGGGCCAGGCTTGCCTTGGAGAGAAGGGGGTGGCCTTCTTAGGCTCCTTCTCATTCTGTGGGGTGGGTGCCCCGAGGGGCTCCTCGCAGTGGAACTGGGTTTGTCCAAGCACCAGTGGGGCTGACCTACAGCTACTGTTCCCTTGGACTGTCTGATGCCCATCGCAGACACGGGTTTAATGTTTCAAGCATCCTTCCTGGTCCAGGTGGTGAGGCACTGGACAGGGTTCTGAATGTTTGTCCCCATATAGTGACTTAAGAGAAGATGCCCTAACCCTCAACAAGGGTAGCAGAGAGGCCAAGACAAACTTCTCATGGAATGGGGTGACTGTGTATGGGTCTCTTCACTTGTAATTTTGACTGCGGGAGTGCTACCCATGAGCCTGACTCCACTGCCCACTGGCGGGGCGGGGAGAGGGGGAACCTTATTCACTGCCTGCTTTAATTACGCAGCTTCCCAATGTTCATAGAAGGAAAGCTAGAAACTAGATGGATAAAGAGAAAGGAGGGGACGGCGCCATGGCTCACTAGGCTAATCCTCTGCCTGCGGTGCCGGCACACCGGGTTCTAGTCCCAGTTGGGGTGCTGGATTCTGTCCCGGTTGCTCCTCTTCCAGTCCAGCTCTCTGCTGTGGCCAGGGAGTGCAGTGGAGGATGGCCCAAGTGCTTGGGCCCTGCACCCGCATGGGAGTCCAGGAGAAGCACCTGGCTCCTGGCTTCTGATCGGCGCAGTGCGCCAGCCGCAACGTGCCAGCCATAGCAGCCACTTGGGGGGTGAACCAACGGGAGGAAGACCTTTCTCTCTGTTTCTCTCTCTCACTGTCTAACTCTGCCTGTAAAAAAAAAGAGAGAGAGAGAAAGGAAAAAAGAAAACACCCATGACCCCTCTGACCAATTGCGACTCTGCTTTTTGTAACGACAGCGGGATCCCTGGGGAACCAGCTTCATAAAGATATGCACTCGGTGCGCAGTTCTGGGGGTTCAAGTCTGAAAGGGGGCAGCCCCGTGGCTGGTCTGGATGAGGGTGGCAGACGGCAGTGGTGGAGGGTGTGCAGAGACAGGCTCCCCTGGACAGCCAGGAGGCAGATCAGCAGCCGGGCCACACTCAGGATTCACGGGAACTGTTTGGAGAACACGTCCCTCAAAACTGTAAGCCAAGGGCATCCCCCAGGCCACTCCCTCCGCACCGACTGACTGACTTCCTGCCCGCTTGGCACCTCTGACCCCTGGCTCTGGGGTTCCAAGGTGGGCCTGAGCTCAGGGGCCAACTCATATTCTACCTACAGCCTAGGCATCTTGCTGATGTTCTTGGGGCCTGACTTCCAGACTTTTCTTTATGTTGTTGACAGTATCTATGAATGGGAATGAAAACTGTTTGTTCAAGAGTTAAGAAAGGAAAGAGAGTAAGGAGGGAAGAGTGGAGAGGAAAAGGAGAACAGAGAGAGGGCGAAATTTCAGAAGACCGCCCTCCAAGGCGGGACTCCAGGGTCAGCCCGCTTCACGTGCGAGGGGTCGACTAAGGATGCTCTAGGCTTTCTGGGGTGTTTGGTCTCCACGCAATTACTCAACAATTCTAAGGTAGCAAGGATGCTTCCTGGTCCACAAGATTGCCTCCCACTTGGCTAGAGCTAGCCTGTCTGGTTTTAGACACGGTGATGCCACATGGATCGTCTCAGTTTGCAAATTTGAAAAAGCAGCAATTTGATGAATTGAGTCTACTGCTGATTATTTAGCGCGAATCTTTTACGGTGCGTCCCCTCTCACGCAGTTCACTTGTTCCGCTAACGCCATGTTGCTCTGTGGCTCTGGGGGTGGGGGTGGGGGGCGGGGGTGGGATGGGGCAGAAGCAGGTGGGCAGCAAGCTCCCGTCATCTGCTCTGGCCCATTCTCCAGGTTGGTGGCTCTCCGGATTCTGTGTCCTTCTGACTTAATCTCAGATTTGCTTCCTAGTTTCGCGGGATGCTCCTGCCTTCCTTGCTTCTGCTTCTGATCTTATCATGACTGTGGCACCTCACCGTCAACCACCAGGTTCCCCTGGAGAGCTGGAGACAATAATCAGAGGCACGGTGCACTCACAATCACAAGCCTAGATGGCTGGGGTGGCCGTAGGTGTTAATGACACACGGACGGCAATAAAAGAAGGTTAAGACAGCGGCAGCTTTCAGGAAGACCTGAAAGGTGTTCCTGTCGAGTTCTTGGGTGTGTAGTCCCTGAGCAAGCCTACCACATCTCTGAGGGTCTCTCACAGTCAGCACCCTGAGGAAGCTGGATGCACAAAGCCTGAGTCCATATCCGTGCTGGTGCTGTAACCACCCTGTGCCCCAGCACTCTGCAGTGTGGCCTTGAACGTGCTTCTGGGGGTACTGCAAAACCACCTGCTCCAGCCCTTAGGACAGAGGGGAGCACAGGCAGGCGGGCGCTCCTGCCGCAGGGAAGACCTGGGATTCGGCTAAGAAGATGGGCTCTGTCCCACGGGAGATAGGAAGTCGCCATATTGATGCTATTTAGCGTAAATGCCACTTTTATTGAGAGTAAATCTGTATATTTAAACTTGTGGTCTCCCAAATCTGGAAGATTGAATAAGAAAAACATTTGTCATCATATACAATGACCTTTGTTTTCAAAGCAATTCCACAGGAAGCTGGTATATACTTATGGGCACTTGCTGTATTCTTTTCCCCTTATTTCTCCTTTGAGTACTGGATGTGCCATTATTTGCTCTGCAAGTCAAGAACTTGACCTTGTCACAGTTAATAAATGAGTAAATGTTGTGTCAAACAGCTGAACTCCAAAAAGTACATAAAGGAAGAGTAAGTAAACCTTATTATTTCAGAAGCACACATCAGTATATTTACCATAATATGGTTTTTACACTTGAGTTAGATTTGTTTTCTGAAAGGAATATTCCAAACAAATTTTCCCAACAGTTGGCAATCACATTTAATATGAACAAAATGATGCTGGCTAACATCTGATCCCTGAAGTTTGATAACATTTCTCATTTTGGGAATATTAATTATTATTGCTGTAATTACTATTTTTAAATTTTATCTATTTAGTTTATTTGAGAGAGAGAGCAAGAGAGAGAGCGAGCCAGAGCGAGCAAGTTCCCATCTGCTGTGTCACTCCCCAAATGCCCACAATGGTTGGGTCTGGGCCAAGGTCGAGCCAGGAACTGGGAACTCAGTTTGGGTCTCCTACGTGGGTGGAGGGGCCGACTGCTTGAACCGTCACTGCTGCTCCCAGGGCCACCGCAGCGGGAGGCTGGAGCGCACACCAGCGCCTTCTCCGCTCTGGGCCAAGGTGCAGCTACCAGCCAGCGAGCAGGAAAGGGTGAAACAATTCAAAGCCGCTGCCCCCCAAGACACTTCTCCTGGGCCACGGCGGGTTCCAAGGGCAGCTCACCTTTTCCCCGTTAAGTGCGGCTGCTCTGGTCCTGGCTTTCAGCGACGCAGGAAGTGAGACGTTGTTGAAGCAGGGATTACTGAGGGACTCAGCAGCACTCGGACTGGAAGCTCTTTTCCTCCACTTAACGTGCCAGGGAGGGAATGCAAAGCACCAAGAAATTCCTCATCCCTTCCGGTCGGGGAGCCTGGCCTCTCGGCTCTGCCTCTGTGAGGCGGACGGGGTTCAGCAACATTCCTGAGCCGCATCTGGTCAGGGGTCCAGACCCCTCGCAGCTGCCTCTGATGCACACGTGCACACACACCCCACACCTGGGGGAGAAACCAGGAGAAAGACGAGAAGGCCGGCTCCCAGGACGCCGCTGGCCCGCAGACAGCAGAGCCAGCACTTCCAAGGGCATGGGTCTTTCCCTAATTAGACTCCGACGCCATCCATGATCTTACAGTGCCATTTCAGCGCATATATTTCATATCATTAAATACTTGTGTGCCACAGAGGTTTCCGTAGGACAAGTGTGTGTGCGCACCGAGTATCAGCACACGGTTAGCCTCACACGCATTACTGATCTCCGAGTTGCCTCCACTTTTTCACAACTAGAAGTCGGGCTCTAACGAGCAACGGCGAACGTGATTTGGGCTACACGATGATCATTTTGTCAGGACACGTCGTTAATAACATATTTGCTGGCCCCATGCACGAATCTTTTGAAGATTCTGGTAAATCAGCACCTTTCTCCCGGGACGTTGATCTAATTGACACTAATATCACTGCTGTTTGACTCCATGAGTCCTTGACAAGATGGAATAACGCGTGCACTTCCAAAATATCTGTAAGTGGACAAAATGGCATTTTGGCACGGAGTTGTCTACTTTTTCTCCTTTGGGAATGTTTGGTCACGCATTTTCCTATGCAGGAAATAAGCGGGTTTTTCTCTCTGGGGTCCTTGGGTTTCGTCTCCTGGATTTCTGCCTTGGGGCGGCTTCCCTCTGCTCTTCGCGCTTCTCACAGCACCCCCGAAGGCCTTCACCAAGGCCCCTGTTCTCCTAAAGACGGCCCTCTCGTGGGCGTTTGTGAGTGTGTCTGCCCGATTCAGGTGATACACAGCAATCACTTCTTATTCCAAGCCTTTCTATCATCAGGCTTGGAGCAGGTCCCCTAGCGGAATTCTCCGTTCAGAATTTGCAAGCAGCCAGGTGTTCCGCAGCTATCTCCAGTGCACCTGAGTGTGTGTGTGTGTGTGTGTATTTTGGCTGCACATGGAAACACATTCACATACATAGGCACACACACACACAAGACACACACACACACAGCCTTATATATGCAGAGACCCACTGTGCCCACTGTGCCCACCGGGTCGTGCCATGCAGGCTGGCCTTGTTCCTTCCCCAGAGAGCACATTTTATCTTCCGTCCACTGCCACACAGCTCGGTTAGGAAGCCTCCCTGACAACTGGACCCAGAAACACTGCTCACCACCTTCGCCCAGTGTGCTTCTTCTCTTCCTGCCTCTGGGACCAAGCGGAACACCCTTGTCATCAAGAGATTTCCCCGCAAAGTGTTCTCACACAGACGCGTTCCCCAGGCAGAGCTGAGCCTTCGTGTTTATGCAAGAAGCGCCCCTTGACATCCCAGGGCTACTTTCTCCCGGCCTCCGAGCCAGCAGGGGTTCCAAGGCTGTGGCTTGAGTACGGTGTGGTCCTTGGGGCCTGTATTTTATGCGCCGAGTAGGCAGAGCAGTGGCTTCTCTCTGTCACTGTTGATTTATTTTTCCTGTGGGATGTCCTGACATCTACCGAGGCCAGCATATGCGTCGCTTGCTTTGTAACTGGAGGCCCGTGATTCGAGCAGGGACACACCACAGCTGATTGTATTGTGCTCCCAGTGTGGGGCCATTTGGGTCCCCAGTTTTCCACCGTTACAAGAGCTAAACAACAGACATGCTTCTCCAAGCCTTCGCTGAGAATCTCTGAGTGCTGAGCTCAGCAGTGAGTAGTGAAGCTGTTGGTCCCAGAGCCGTTAAAGCACATTCAACTGCTGCTTCCAAGTTGCCCTTAAAAGGAGGCGTCTCTGTGTTGCAGATCATGCCACTCCCAGCGCTCTGAAACACATTTGATTGTCTTAAAATTCTTCTTGAGAATCGTGGGTGAAAAAGTCTCCGCACTGTCGTGTACCTGCATGATTTCTCTGGGCACGCGTGCAGTTTGGTCCCTGCACGTGTGTTTACAGGCCACGGGAGCATGCTTTTCCTGCTAGTCTCCTACTCAGGGCCCTGCCCTCCTTCTACAGGGCTTTCTAAGGCACAGGTGAGTGGGCCGCCGAGCTCTGACCCTGCCTTCCAGGCTGCAGTTCCCATGCGGCCACGGACTCGCTCAGCCACCTCCTGTGCACCTGTTTATTTTGCGAGACTGTTCCTTTTTCAGTCTACCTATGGCCTTTGTGTGTGTAGTTGCAGCTTAGATTGGGTTTGCCATGTTGGAAATACTGGCTTTGTAGGCACCGTGGTGGCTGGGGGCCAAGAACTGACCCATGTCCTGTAGGCAGCCCCGGTTGTTGAAGTTCAAGCTCAGGGAAGGCCTGACGCGTTTGTACACCCTATTGTCCATCAGGATGCGCAGCCTGTCCCTCTCCACCAGGGCCTGTGGTCGCCTTGGAAACTGAGGGGCTCACTCTCCAGACATCACAGCACAGCCCTGGGGCTAGGCAGGCCGCTCTTCCCAAGCCTCTTCGCTCTCACTCCTGATCCTTGGGACGCTTCCCTCCAGCCTAGCTCTGCAGGCCACCTGCCACCTGCCCTTCCCATCCCAGCAGGGGAGATGGCAGTAGCAGGCTGTAACCACACCACACCCGTCTCCACCATCCTCATCACCCTCATCTCCTTACGCGTGTCTGCCTGCTTTTGAAAGGACAGGAAGGCAGCCCGGACGGTGACATCTCTCCCGTAGGTCACGCTGTGGGAGTCGCCCTTCTTGCCTTGGGATCTGGTGATGTCTAGCTTTGTGGGTCCCCACCTACCGCTCCTAGAAAGGACGGGGCACAGGGTAGAATCTCTGGTCACAAGTCCTAATCACACTACTGGAGAGTAGGACAGGTGCAGAGCCGGCACCTCCCTTCCACGAGAAGTGGTCAGACAGGAACCCGTTCTGTTCTCTCTGGGCTGTTGGTCACCCTCTGCATTTGAGAGCCCTTGCAGGACCCAAGCAGGAAGAAGCATGCGTGGACACAGCAGAGGTGAAGGGCACAAGTCTGTCCTCCTGGAGAATCGCTGGAAGTGTTTGCGCTTTCCAGAGTTGCGTATTCCGGGCACGGCGCTCCTGACAGCATCAGTCGGAACCCTCAGAAGTCGAACTCCGAAGGCTGCTGGTCCAGTCTCCCGTTTCCACCCAGAGTCGCACTTGCTCAAAGCCTGGTTTCATCTCGGCACCAGCGTAGCTTGGCTTCTGCATGCCAGGCGTACAGTAATGATCACAGTGCCTGAACAAAAATGCTAGACTTTGCTTTTCTCCTCAGCTTATCAAACAGGCTGCAGAAATATGAGGCCACCTTTGTAATTCTGGGACCATTATGTGAGTGGAGGTCGGTGTTAGGAGAACAAACAGCCCATTAACTGAGTAGTAATATTAATAACTGAGGTCTGATTGTGAATAAATGTTCAAAGAATTAACAATTTGTTTTAGCGCAAGCATTTCAAGAGTTCAACAATCCACACCGCTTAAATTACACAGACAATGGGTGGGAGAAGCTTAGACTGGTGCACCCTGTCCACCACTGACGAAGGGAGGCAGGATGAGGACAAACAGAAGCGTGAACCACATCCCTCGGCGTCTGATAAGGTGAGGAGCTTCACCCTCGGAGACAGAATCTGCTAAACACTTGGTTCCACAGTGGCTCACGGCGACAGATGCAGCAGTGATGTGCTAAAGGGACATGCGGGGCAGAGCCTTCATCTCTCTGGATACACACAAAGGAAACACTCTGTACCCTGTGTGGCCCAAGGGTCTTCTGGCTGTAGGCTGTGGCGCTCACTGCACCAACAGGGAAAGCCCTTGCTGGGTCTTTGGGGGTACCTGGAGTCCCTTTCAGTCCCAAGGTCAGAGGGCCATCCATTAATTAAAAAAATAAGAAGTTTTCTTTATTTGAGAGACAGAGTGAAAGAGGAAAAGGGAGAGCTCTCCCATCCTGGTTCACTCCCCAGATGGCTGTAACAGCCAGAGCCGGGCCAGGCTGAAGCCAGGAGCCAGGAGCTCCATCCAGGTCTCCCATGCGTGGCAGAGGCCCGTGTACTTGGGTCATTTTTCACTGCTTTCCCAGGTGTTAGCAGGAGCTGGGTCTGAAGCAGAGTAGCTGGGACTCGAACCCTCACTCTAATGTAGGAGACTGGAGTCTCCAGCGATGGCTTAACCTGCTGTACCACGACGCCGGCCCCAAGATCAGTTCACCACAATTTTCAGTTTCCTTGCCTATAAAATAAACTGGATCATGCTCAGTGTTGAAGTGGGCATCTGGTGAGATTACTTGGGTGGAGCTCCCTGCGCCACACCTGGCACAACACTGAGACCCCCAGGGGCTCGTCCCTCTGCTCCCGCCCTGGCTGGCTGCCCCCGAGCTTATGGTCGGCCGTGTACTGCCAGAGCACAGGCCAACCGCAGCGGCCCGGCGCGCTCTCCTTTCAGATGAAATACGCTCCGTGATGGCTGCGGCACGTTCAGTGGCTGTGACCGTAGCAGAAGGCAGCGTGGCACGCAGTGGGCAACAAGGGCGCCGACTCCCCTTCACAAATCAGAGGGCGCGGAGGCTCTGCTGTGCCCGGCAGCGAGCGCCGTGGAAATCTGGGTTCCTGCTATCGGGCACTCCTTTTTGCAGGCAGCGATTGAAATGAAATTTAGTTCACTTCACATAATAGGAATGACATTTATTCGGTGTAAAAATAGCACCCCGGTGGATTCCGGCTGTGTCACATCCTTCAAAGCGCTCTGGAAACTGCTGGCTGATAAGGACCAGAGGACAGTGTGGATAAACAGAGACAACGCAGAGGCTAATGGAGATCATGCAGCTGTCGCATGTCCTAAAATGTGTTGCAGCAACACCTGGACAGCGCCTAGTGCATTGCCTGGCCACAGCAGGTGCTTGCTAGTGGGGGGTTTCCCCTTCTTTTCCTAAGGACTAATCCTGGAGGTCAGCTTGCCCTCAACTTCAAGAACGTCCCCCTGAGAATGTTGTTTGAATACAATTTGCAAGAAAGATTAAAAAAATAAAAAACCTCATCATTCACAGGTTGTCAGTGATTCTCTACTAAGTAGATTCTCATCAGTCGCATTTTCAGGATAACAACATTACACCAGAAGTAGAAAAAAAAAAGGGCATAGAAATTTTATACAAGAGGCAAAAAAGAGAGACCGCAATAAAAAAGAAATATGGGAGCCAAGAGAGCGCCCGAAGCCCTCCCTCAGTGTGTGGTGGTCCAGCAAGCCCTGGATTTGGTCGCTAAGTCAGAATGGGAAGGAAGCAGCTGCCTGCCTGGCTCTCTTCCTCCTGTCTCAGTTGAGAGCCCTGTCTTCAGATTCCCCACGATCTTTTCCCAGATC
Organism: Oryctolagus cuniculus; assembly: GCF_051225735.1. Taxonomy (NCBI): domain Eukaryota; kingdom Metazoa; phylum Chordata; class Mammalia; order Lagomorpha; family Leporidae; genus Oryctolagus; species Oryctolagus cuniculus. The sequence goes on along the minus strand of NC_142871.1, from coordinate 7,043,846 downwards.
CAGGGGCAGGGGGAGACCAAAGGGACACACACAGAGCGGGAGACGGCAGACGGAGCTGCAGCCGGCTGTGACATCCCACGACTGGAGTCCTATTTTCCTTCCTGGACAAAGACAGGGAGCAGCGGGGGAGCGTTCCTTTATCGCTGTTGCCTGGAGGACCACAGTGTGCGGTGACATCTGTGACCGTTCTCCCCGGCGTGGCGCACAGCCCCCGTCACCCACCACCCTGGCTGCAGACAGTGCTTCCTCCTCAAGTGCTCCCTGGAGTGGGGGTTGCTGATGGATAACGAGAACGCCCCCACAGAACAGCCCCAAAGGAAGACACACGCGGAAGTCTGATTCCTGAGTGACAGAGGAAGCTCCAAGTGGTGGCAGAGACAGCTTTCATCAGGGCCCGCTGGGTTCTCGCCAGCTGGGGTCTCTGTGACCCTCACCCTGTGCTCACCCTGTGTTGTAAGGCTGGCGAGTCTAGGTGTGCCTCTGGCCTTTTGTGTCTGTCCTCCTCACCCACATAACAGGCAGGCGTGGGAACGTGGGGCGTGGCCTTGACTTTCATTCCTCACAGATACAGTGACCTTGAGAAAGGAAGTCAATGCTTTTCCACGAGACGGGCTGACACTGCAACCTACAGAGACGTCTGCTCCTCTACGTTTTGTTAAGATGTGGTTTATTGATTGCTTTAAATGACTACTCACTTTTCTATGAATAGCAAGATGATTTTTTAAAATTAGAAAAAAAAAAAGTCTGTGCCTCAAAAAAGCGGTCCTGAATACATTATCTGATGCAAACGCATTTTAAATCTGATTACATAAGTTGGGTACTGGAGCCCCTGGTATTCCAGAGGATGGTGACTTTATTGTCAGTCATTTGTACCACCCTGAAGGGAGTCTCTGGGAGTACAAGGCGTGTGCTCAGCTTTGCAATCCCAGGACTACTGTCTTCACCATCCTTGGCACAGCGAGAGATGCTGGTGAAGTTATTGGCAATCTGGAAAACGTGTGTATGCTCAAACTTCTCTCAAGTCTCAGCAGGTGGAGCTAAAAGAATGATTCTTTATTGCTATCAAAATGTGAGACAATGTTATTCAATAGATATGAGACTTTCAATCCTAGAAAACGAGAGAGTATCGGTGAGACACCAGTGCCCGGGGCCTGCACTTTGGCCAGCGAGTCTTTCATCTCCATCCACTGTGCTTCAAGAAGAGCCTGCACTGCCCCCCAAGCCGTGAGTTAGGGGTTCCGCCAGACAGCAGTGCAGCCCCTGCCGAAGCCGAGGAAAAGGTAGAACACGCCCAGAGAACCACATTCTGTACACGTTTCTGGGCAAGATATGCAAACGTTGTCTTAAACAATCACATAAGGGACGGTGTGACACTGCTTGGAGCACCTGTGCCCTTCTCAGAGTCCTGACCTGTGCTCCACCCACTCATGGCCCAAGTACGTGGGTTCCTGCCACTCTCGTGGGAGGCCTGGACGGAGTTCCTGGTTCTCGGCTTTGGCCTGGGTTGCGGGCATTTGGGGAGTGAACCAGTGGGTGGGAGATCTCTGTCTGTCTCTCTGCCTCTCTTTCTCTCTGCCTTTCCAATAAAATTAAAACTAATTTAAAAATTTAAAAAATAAACAACCATGTAAGTAATATACGCTCGCAGTTTCTACAAGAGTAGATTTTTGCCTTCAAGAGAGAACTTCCTGCTGAAGCTTTTGGACCCAGCAGGGTGGTCAGGGGTGAGTGATGAGAGGCAACTGTGCCCCTCTGGGGAGGCAACACAGGCCCCTGGGCCAGGAGGTGAAAGCACCTTAGGACTTCCCAGCTTGTCTATTCCTCAAAAGGTAGGTAGGTGGAGCCAGGTGGACGCCTGGTATCAGGAAGTATTTTGCATCACAAACATACAGTCAGTCGGGAGTACTTAGACCTCCGCACACATTGTCCCCTCTCCTGCAAGAAAAATCGCCGCTGCGTGCACTGTGCGTGACACCAACTCCAAGTCCAGCTCGGATCCACACGCGCCTCCCCAGATGCACACCTACGGCCTCCAATTAGTTCTCACACTCCGGAAAGATGAATGAGATAAACACAAAGGACTAATTAACGCGGGGCGATCCTCCCTCCTTTGTCCGACTCTTCCCGGGAAATATCATTTACTGGACGCCTGTGATTCTCAAATTCAACTCAGGCAGCTGGGAATCTGTGTCACTGCCCTTAATTAAGGGGACTTTATAATGACGCATGCTGGCTTCTGTGCGTTATGTAGGTGCCTAGACACCTCCACGCTGATGGTGCCACAAAGTGACATCAAAAGCAAGCCACGCTGCACAGGGAAGCCTGGGATCCGAAATAATAACAGGGGAACAACCTACTTTCCAAGGAATTCTGTAGTGCGCTTGGGGCACTAGTGATGTTTTGTTCTTCACTGTGTAATCGGATGACAAAAACCTCATCTATCTGCACACTTCTGTGCATTTCTTGGTAAGCAGAATGTAGGAGAAATTCTGTAGATAGAATTCCTCTTTCTTCCTAATTAAAATTAGATATTTTTTCCCTAAATGTATGTGTAAGGTAATGGCAAAATAATGGTACTTTTCCTTTATTTTACAAAATCCTCTAAGAATTGCAAGCATGCCAGTGTGAAGACAGTCGCTTTCACCTGATGCCTGGAGTTCTTCACTTCAAACACGCCGGGGCTCCCTTCCAAGGGTACAAAGCACGCACTTTGCTTTTTGAATGAGCCTGAAGCAGCAGCTGCAATCTGCTGTGTCTCTTCCCAAGATGGGGCACAGTTCTAATTACTTATTCTAACATCGGCTGCTTGGTAGGAAAGTTGACCCCGTAAGAACCAGGAATGCACAAGGGCACACACCCAGGCCTAAGTGTGTAAGGAAACAACTGGGCAGCCCTGCCATGTGCAAAGCAGTAGGATTCTGGGGCTTCTCTCTCCCCACCCAAGCTTGTCTGGTGAAAACCATTTTGGGGCACTGGCACTGTGGTGTAGTGGGTAAAGCTGCCACCTGCGGTGCCGGCATCCCATATGGGTAAAAGTTTGTGTCCCGGCTGCTCTGCTTCCGATCCAGCTCTCTGCTCTGGCCTGGGAAAGCAGTGGAAGATGGCCCAAGTCCTTGGGCCCCTGCACTGGTTTGGGAGACCTGGAAGAAGGCCCTTGCTCCTGGCTTTGGATTAGCCCAGCTCCAGCTGTTGTGGCAATTTGGGGAACCAGTGGATGGAAGACCTCTCCTCCTCCCCCGTGACTCTGCCTTTTAAATAAATAAATAAAGCTTTAAAAAATAGAAAAGAAGAAAACCACTTCAGAACCTTCATGTGTATGTGTATGTCTGTGTGGATGCTGCCCCACGTCCACTGCCACCTGGGATCAAGCCCTTGGGCTGGCCAGTGGGCAGCCGGAATAGAACGCGAGCTCTCTGACCAAAAGGAGAGTTTGCATCACGTGCACTCTGAGCCAGCACACCTCCTGCACCCGCTTCAGCTGGAAGCAGCTGCGTACTGAGTGGAGGTCCAAGTGAGGCACAGCATCACAGATGGCACCTGCCAGGGACGGCCACCCCGGGACCAGGTCTTTGTCTTTCCTGACACGATCATTGCACATCTGATTGTACGTGGTTTTTGGAATCCTAGACATTCAGCTTGCTGGGTGCTGGCCCTGGAAGCTTCACATGAGTCCCTGTCCCCAAGGAGAAGACGCTGGGTTCTCGTGTGCTGGGGGTGTCACGCACCTCCACGCTCCAGTCTGGTGACTCAGGCACACAGCCACCACCCACGGTGGCCATGACAGCATGGTGGCCACACGGTCTGCAGACTATATTTGAGGGGAAGCCATTCCTACATTCAGTTAGTATAGATTAGAAAAGTGTCTTCAAGCAGAATAACCAACCTGAAAACATCCTGTAATTTTACATGCGTAGGCCATTTTTGTAGCTTGAGATAATCCATCATTCCTTGTTTTATTCAATGCAGTTAAAAATGTAGTACTGCTTTAACCTGACACACCTAGGTATCCAACCATGATGTGGTGTGTGTCAAAAGGAATTGTTAATTAATAAGAAAGTACTAAAACTTGCAAATTCAAATGTATGGATGTATACATGGTAGAATACGTTCAGTGCAAAGCTTGTGAGACTTCAACCTAAGGCTGTTGGGCAGATTCGAAGATGGAGCTGGGTATAGGGTGGCAGGAATAAGGCACAAGGAGTACACACATCCATGTGTGTGTCACATGTGTGGGCAGAACCCCTGTACCAGGTCATGAGAGCAAACAGTGCAGAATATTTGGCAGGCTCGCCCCGTGGTTCCGATCATTGTGCTTGTTTGATGGGGACATTTGGGCCTCAGTGACGCATGCTGCGCTGCTTCTGTTGTCTGGACCAATGGTTTACTCAGTGCAAGGTTCCCCCAGCCCCACCCTCATGTGTTGAATGTGTGCAAACCTGCTTGGAAAATCTCTGTGGCTGTTGATAAGAGCTGTAGGCATTTCTAAACAACTGTAACATTAAATGAATTCACTTATTTTGAGTTTAACATAGAGCACAAAAGTTTTTTAATATACTGTGAGCATGTATTTTCTGCTGTTTTTTAATATAAAGAGAACAGATTTCATGCATTTCATAGATACTGCTGTAAGAATGTAATATTCCCCTCCCACTTTCCCTCTCTTCTTCCTCTTCCTCCTATCTTTTAATTTTTGCGCTAACATACTTTTATTTACTTTACGATCACAGGCTTAACCCTCCACTAAATAAAGAGTTTAACAAGCGAAAAGCAGGAAGAACACAGACAAGGGCGATAAACAACAATCAAACCCCGAGCATGTCTTTTCTTGCTTGTGTACACTAGGTGTGCATTTTCAAAGTTTGTTTACCCAGAAAGATGTAAAGGATCTTAGGACGCGTAAGTGGCTGATCCACGACAAGAACTAGGAGCTGGAAACATGCATGTGACAAACCTCGGGATGACCGGGCTAGAGAGCAAACTACAGAGACCGACACAGATTGCTGAAGACAGAGAAAAGCAATCGCAGTGAAATGAAAGAATTGCGTAAAGATAAGCAGCGAGCTAAAGTTAACATGGAAGACACGATGTGAGCACAACTGCACTGTGAACATTTACACAAATATCATATTAATAATTATGAAGACTTCACAGAAAGGCACACGTGTTACTAGGTACGGCTGCTGTATCTAAAAATGTGAGTTTCATGGGGCTATTTGATTTTGGTGATATAACCAAAACTGCATTGTGTGGAGCAATGTTGCTGGCGTGCAGGTGACCTCTGGTCCTGCCCCCACATGCTGGCCCCACAATGTGCATCTTCAAGGTCACCTCTGTACAACCCCTCGTGGCAGGAGAACAAGGATAAGGCCACAGTACCTTCTTCCTAAAGTTGCTCTTCCACTTCCAAAAATGTTACTAATGGGTTTTTAAAAATGATTTTAATCAAATTGGTAATGAAACATTTATTGAATATTATTCACTATATCTATGACATTAGCAGAAAAATATCAAACAGTTAAACTTCACCTCTACTAAGCCTATAGGAAAAATATGTCCAAATTGAATCGAATTTAGGATGATTTGAATTTTTAAGTCTTAAAATTAATGGAAAAGACATGGAATTTCCTTATAGAAAAAAGTGTCAAAACAGGTCAGAAGTAAAAGAACTGAGTAAGATGATCTCCTGCGATCCTTTTGAGATTCACTGTTTCATTTTTCATTAAGAAAATGGCTACAGTTTATGCATCCTGTCTTAATAGTCCCGCTGTGGCAGTCCTAGCGTGGGAACAATAGCCAAGCAGCACTGTCTTCAGGTGTGTTTCTTGGGATACTAAGCCCTCACCTCACTGGCAGTGAACCTCTGGAGTGATTATCACCGACTGCCCAGGCGACCATGCCTGCAGCTCCAGCCCAGTCTTAACTCCTGCGACTCCAAAAAGTCCAGGTGCCCAGAATCTAACGGCCAAGTTACTGTGTTTGCTTAATTGAAGCAATGCTGGATGCAAAGTGAGAGAACTTTCAGCGCTTGGCGAGACTATTGAACATTTCTTCCCCAAAGATAGTGATTTGGGGTCCATAGATCATTTAATATCTCTGCTGAGCATGGTTTAACTTTTCTGGGTGTGTGTATATATATAAATATATATTTATTATAACTGTATAGATTTAATATTGAGATATATATAACTAAGTAAATGACACAGAATGAGTAAACTTTCAGATCTCTACACTAGAAGCTTGCCTCCAGAGAAGAAATCCCTTCCTTTTTCTTTTAATACACATAAAAATTACCTCCCTTTTATTAAAAGTCCATTTATACATAGAACACACACGCACTTTTTCCCAACAACACAAATTAGCTAGGCATGGAGACAAATGCTGCCTGTTCTTGTTCATACGTGGGTACTGGAGGAGCTAATTTCATGGAAGTAGTGAGTATAACAGTGATCACTGGAGGTTAGGAAGGAGAGGGTGGGGAGCTGAGGGGAACCGGATAATGGGTGCCAAAATACAGTTAGACGGGAGAATAAGCTTTACTGTTCTATTGCATAGTAAGGTGACCGGAGTGCACAAAAACTTATGGTAAATTTCATAAAGAACTACAAGTAAGGAGCGGGAAGGTTCCTGAACACAAAGGAATGATAAATGTTTACAGACAGAAATGCTCATTATTCTGTTATGATCATTACCCAACGCATACATGTATTGAATTTCACAATGTACCCACAAAGATGTACAATTCCTGTACATCAATAAAAAATTAAAAGAACAGAAAATCGTGGTTAGTATTGTTAGGCTCTCATCCTAGAGAATTTAACTCACGTCTGTAGCGAAAGCTCCCTTCAGATTTGTTCAGTTTGGGGACACCGGCGGCTTCCTCCTGTGCACTTCTTGCTCTGGTGTGTTTTGCACACATAAAGCACCAATGGGAACACGCCTGTTAGTATCTGAAATTCATCGAAACTGCACAATAACATGAAACCAACCATGAACACCCACAGGGGATGGTGTGCACTGCGCGAGACGGTGAACCAGGCCAGTTCCAGGCCTGGCTGTGGGTGGAGTGCCAGTTGGGCCGCACTTAGCACTTGTGGCGCAGAGCCCCTGGGGCCAGCAGCATGGGAAGAGGCCTTGTGGGAGGAAGGCCTCAGCGTAGGTTCCAGTTACAGTTCTAGCACTTTCGCACTTTGTGATTCGGGCGCAGTATTTCGCCTCTCTGTGTGGATTCCTCCTGTGTAACATGATCCTCCCCCTGGGGCCAACTGAGGCCTGTAGGACGCACACGGGAGCCAGGTGCTGACCTCAGGGTTCATATTCCTTTTCCTTCTCCTCTGCTCCTTCAAGTGTCACAGAACGTGGAAAGAGACAAGATGACTGAAGCATTTCTTCACCAGCTCCTTGGCAAAAGGGTTACTATGCAAGATAGTATAGGACACTTCCACATTTAGTGTACCATAAAGTCCTGTACATTGACACTGGAGAGCCTGCTGATCATTTTGTCAAACTAGTAAAATTGAAGATGACAACAGAGCGACTGCAGCACCAGGTGCAGAACAGGAGACCTAATTAAACACAGTCACTCAGCTTGGCATAACCTTTTTAATGGCTGGAACCAGAAAATGAGGATGGGAGGAGTGGATACTCCTCCCCCAGGGCCTTTTCAGCTCAGTGCCACGGGGGCTGAGTGCAGCCCCTGCCCCCACTGTTAGAGACAACGGACGCTTCGTACTGCAGGCCTGTGATCGGGGTTGGCAGTCCCCCTGCCTGTAATAGCTTCATCCAGAAACGTGTTCATTCATAAAACAGAATTGCTACGATGTCTTCAGGTTTGTAGCGTGTGGAAGCACCTTCATGGGACTGTGGAAGGCAGGATTCAATGTCGGGGAGCGGGCAAGACCCTGCCTGGGTGGAGGACCCCACTGACCCAGGCCTGGTCCTGTGACCCACAGAGGCTGTGCCACCGTGTGTTTGTGCTGCCTGCAGGACGTGGCAATTCGTGAAGCTGCAACAAGAGGAACTGAGTGCCGTGACCGACTTCCCTACACGTGCAGACAAGAGCTCTGAGTGTAGGTTGAGTTGTTGCTAACAGTTAGACAGTGCTCCCACATGGAAGGGAACTGGATATGTCTTCCCAGCAAGTGATACTGAGAGGGACCCCAGTGAACAAGGGACTTACACTCATTGCTGAACTGATGTTGTCCCACATTGCCTACATCACAATCATCATGCACCTAAGAGAAATACTATGGAGAGCCTGACATTGGGAACAACAGTAATATCCTTCTTTTACTTGAACTCCAGCTGGAAAGTGGAATTTTCCTTGAAAAAGTATTTTCCTTTTACAAGCATCGGAATTTTAGGAAATAACAGAAATGCAAAGAGAAGCAAGCACAAAACATCCCTAGCGCCACCACCCAGTGCCAGCTCCTGCTTTCCGCTCTTGTGTGTTATCCAGCTCTCTTACTCCTTATAAGTATTTTGAAAACTGTCATCATAAAAATCTATTGTAGGCCGGCGCTGTGGCTCACTAGGCTAATCCTCCGCCTTGCGGCACCGGCACACCGGGTTCTAATTACGGTCGGGGCGCTGGACTCTGTCCCGGTTGCCCCTCTTCCAGGCCAGCTCTCTGCTGTGGCCAGGGAGGGCAGTGGAGGATGGCCCAAGTGCTTGGGCCCTGCACTCCATGGGAGACCAGGATAAGTACCTGGCTCCTGCCATCGGATCAGCCCGGTGCGCCGGCTGCAGTGCGCCGGCCGCGGCGGCCATTGGAGGGTGAACCAACGGCAAAAGGAAGACCTTTCTCTCTGTCTCTCTCTCTCACTGTCCACTCTGCCTGTCAAAAAAAAAATCTATTGTGGACCCTTCTTTGTTATTATTTTTTCTGTTATGAAAATGACTCATTTATTAATTCCTAAACCAGAAAAATATACAACACAGAAAGAGAACTATAGACCAATTTTGCTGATGAACATAGATGCAGAAATCCTCCACAAAATACTAGCTTATTGAACCCAGCAATGCATCAGAAAGATCAGTCACTGGACGAAGTGGGATTGATGACTGGTTTGCGTGGATGGTTCAACACGTGCAAATCAATAAGTATGATACATCACATTAACAAAATGAAGAAACATGATTATCTCAATCGATGCAGAAAAAGCATTTGATAAAATACAACATTGTTTCATGATGAAAACCTTAAGCAAATTGAGTAGAGAAGGGACATTCCTCACCACAATCAGGGCAATTTAGGACAAGACCCACACCCAGCATCTTATTGACTGGGGGAAAATTAGAAGCATTTCCACTAATATCTAGAAACAGACAAGGATGCCCACTCTCACCATTGCTATTCAATATCATCCTGGAAGTTTTAGCCATTAGGCAAGAAAAAGAATTCAAAGGGATACAAATTAGAAAGGAGGAAGTCAAATTATCACCATTTGTAGATGACATGATTTTATATATAGGGGATCCAAAATGCTCCACTGAGAGACTATTAGAACTCATGAAAGAGTTTGTTAAAGTGGCAGGATATGAAATGAACACACAAAAATCAATAGTCTGTATATACAGACAATGCCATGGCTGAGAAAGAACTTCTATGATCAATTCCATTTATAATAGTTATAAAAAAATTAAATACCCTGGAATAAATTTAACCAAGGATGTTGACATTGTAGCTCTCTATGATAAAAATTACAAAACATAAAAGAAATAGAAGAAGACACAAAATGGAAAAACCTGCCATGTTCATGGTTTGGAAGAGCAAATATCATCAAAATGTCTATTCTTCCAAAAGCAACTTACAGATTCTATGTGACCCCAATCAAAATATCAAGGACATTCTTCTCAGATTTAGAAAAAATGATTCTAAAATTCATATGGAAACACAAGAGACCCTGAATTGCTAAAGCAATCTTATACAACAAAAACAAAGACATAGGCATCACAATACCAGATTTCAAGGCATACTACAGGGAAGTTACAATCAAAATGGCCTGGTACTGACACAAAAACAGACATGTAGACCAGTGGAACAGAATAGAAACTCCAGAAATCAATCCACACATCTACAACCAACTTAATCTTTGACAAAGGAGGTACAACCAATCCCTAGAGCAAGGACAGTCTCTTTAACAAATGGTTTTGGGAAAACTGGATCCCCATGTGTAGAAGTATGAAACAAGAAGTATACAACAAGAAGGCGTAAGAAACTACCTTACACCTTATACAAAATCTACTCAAGATGAATCTAAGATCTAAGTCTACAGCCTGATACCATCGAACTACTAGAAAACATTAGGAAACGCTGCAAGACATTGGCATAGGCAAAGAGTTCTTGGAAAAGACTCCAGAAGTACAGACAAGCCAAGCTTGGGAGAAAATGTTTGCAAACTATGCAACGGATAAAGAGAAGTATTGTGTTGGAGCATGGGGCGGGAGAGAGGGTGGGGTAGGAGATATCATTGTTCCTGAATCTGTACATATGAAATACATAAAATTTGAACACATTAAAAAATTTTTTAAAAAATGACTCAAAATATTTCTTGACCACACGCTATAAAAATATAAGATAACATATCTTCCTAGTCATGGGAATTAAACAAATGTGTCTGTTCATTCATTGGTTTGCTCATTCATTTGTTGCTGGTTAACTGAGGCCTAACTAAGCCTGTGTTGTGTGTAAGGGAATACAGAGTAATTCAAAGCCTCCCTGTGAGAGAACTCGCAGTAGGAAGAGCAGTGACGTTTGCATGGGCTACTACCACAGGGCGGGGGTTTCGAGTAACGCACACTTCCGCATTCGTGAATCCTGTCTCTCCTGCTTGGAGCTGCACAAGCGTCTGGGACCGCTCTGCACTCCATCGCTGGTCTGTAACACAGGGACTCTCGTATCCACCTGGCTGGGCAGCAGCACGGGGCACAAGAGCCGCGACTCCTGGGGCGCACCCTCAGGGTTGCGCCAAGCTCCCTGCCTGGCTGTGCCTCTCCGAGGAGGGCAGCACGGAGCCCATCGCTGCTTTGCTCCCTTTTCCAGAGGTTGTCCAGAGTGGGAAAGGAAGCTGAGGCCTGGCCTCATCTCTCCGTCCTGGAGCTGTGGGGGGCGGGGGCCTTGTTTCAGCACTGCCCTTAGCAGCCTGGGCTGAGCATCGCTGGCGGCACTGGATAAAAGCCAGAGTCCTGGCAGAGGTCAGCCAAGCTCCATGACTTTCTGGGGGCACAAACTGGCACTGTTCCGTGTCTTGAACCTTCCCTTCTGCACGAGAGACTCAGAGTCGTCCTCCTCAGTTCATGTCCACAGTGGGGAGCCAGGACCTGGGGGCTGTCCCGGGCTCCTACACCTTACTCTGCCTTGTCAGCAGGACCTGGGGGCTGTCCTGGGCTCCTACACCTTACTCTGCCTTGTCAGCAGGACCTGGGGGCTGTCCCGGGCTCCTACACCTTACTCTGCCTTGTCAGCCAGATGTGGGGGCTGTCCCGGGCTCCTACACCTTACTCTGCCTTGTCAGCCAGATGTGGGGGCTGTCCTGGGCTCCTACACCTTACTCTGCCTTGTCAGCAGGACCTGGGGGCTGTCCCGGGCTCCTACACCTTACTCTGCCTTGTCAGCAGGATCTGGGGGCTGTCCCGGGCTCCTACACCTTACTCTGCCTTGTCAGCAGGACCTGGGGGCTGTCCCGGGCTCCCACACCTTACTCTGCCTTGTCAGTAGCTCTCAGCTGCTGGCCCCCTCGACCATGTTTCGGGGAGCCCTGTGCGGAGGGGATGGCTGGTCGGCGACAGTCAGAGCTGAGCATCTGACCAGCTGCCCTTGCATGCCCTGCCCTCTGCTGAATAAGAACATTAGAACCTTGGATCTCCTTTCTGAGCTTTAACAGTCTGCCAGTCAGGGGTGCCCGTGCGTGAGGTCCCTTCACTCATTAAAACCTCGTCCTAACCCTTGAGGTGAGCGCTGATAACATCTTCATCTTCAAGTTGTGCAAAAGCGAGGTCCAGCAGGTTTACACACTGCTACGTGGCTGGGCCCAGGACTGCAAACCCAAACAGCAAAGAACGCAAACGCTTAGCCCTATCAGGCCAGCATAGCATAGCAGAGAACCCGGGAAGCCGTAAGACAGGCAGCGCCAGCTGCAATCACGGGGCAGGGCTGGTGCACGAGGCCAGCCTAGGCAAGATTCTGAACAGGCTGTAGCACATCTGACGCACCGCGCATTAAACACAACCCTGGAAAACACTCTTGCAGTTCAGAAACACTCGTATTGCATTCCTCTAAAATGAGTATCGTTTTTAGAAAAACACATTTAATAAGCCCTCGTATCCGAACCTGGCCAGCCTGGGTTGATAAGAAGACTTGAACATCAGCTACAGGAGATGGGTTTGACTCCTGTTCAAAAGTGAGTTTAGAAAGCAGATTTGCCTTAACATGCAGCTGACTCCATTTTCATTACTTGAAGAATGGGGGAAAAATCTTTATTTCCCTGAGAAGTGACACCAGCGCTTCACCTCTAAGACAGAATCAGTGACTGACAAGTCCCAGGGAGGGGATCCCGGGAATCCTGTCTGCATCACCTCGCGGTGTGTTCCTCCACAGCAATGGCTGAAATACTGGAGGCTAAGGACAGTGCTTCTGGGATCTGCTTTTCTGCTCTGCCTCGTCTTCACTCACAGTTTATGGCCTGTCTTCACTCACAGTTTATGGCCTGTCTTCAGGATGGGAGGTTGAGCTTGAACTAGACTGGACCTACGGTTGAAGGCAGGGAAATGACCTGGCATGATTGTCTTCAGTGTAAAACAGCCACGGGTTCAGTGTGCTCCTGGATCATGAAAGCACGGAGGTCTCACACACACACACACACACACACCCAGACTCCAGGGACAGGTGACTCAGGACTTCCAAGAAGGGCATTGTGAACCGGTGTGCATGGTCACCCAGTGCAGCAGCTGTTCCTAACAAGGGCCCTGGGGTGCAGGTTCCATGAAATTCGCATGCTCCATGGATGAGGTTCCACACCCATCTTAGGGGTGCAGATGGGTGACTACGCAGGTGAGCTGGCTGTTGTGGCAACCACTGTGTTAGATTACAGGCAAAATCAGGGTGTTGACCCGTATAAATATTTTATTGGTTTCACATCTACCAAAGGTTAATTTTGCCAGAGCCTATACAAGTATCTAGACTAAAATCTCTAATAGGCTGTTTAAATGTTAAAGAAGTGGCGAGAAGTGATACTAATCAGGGAAGTTGTAGGAAGCAGCCACATAGCTTTTTTCAGACGAGGAGGTGTGGGTTACAGGTAATTGGAAACGAGGCGACACTAGGGGGCCACGACCCTCTAGTGTGATTTAAGTTTACTCATTTGACCTTGATGAGTCTGAATTTCTTTAATTTTTAAGAAGGAGGATTCAGGGCTGGAGTTGTGGTTTAGTGGGATAAACCACCACCTGTGATAGTGGCATCCCATCCAGGAGCCCCAGTTCGAATCCCGGCTGCTCCACTCCTGATCCAGTTCTCTGCTAATGCACATGGGAAAGCAGCGGATGAGGTGACAGGTACTTGGGCCCCTGCCGTCTGTCGGGAGACCTGGATGGAGTTCCAGGCTTCTGGCTTTGGCCTGGCTCCAACCTTGGCTGTTGCAGCCAGCTGGGGGAGTGAACCACAAGGTGGGATCTCTATCTATCGCTTTCTCTGACCCTGTCTCTGTGTGTGTGTGTGTGTGTCTGTGTGTCACTGCCTTTCAAACAAATAAAAATAAAATATTGTTCTAAAAAGAGCATGCATGGTTATTTTCAGTGTCTTTAATTTATGAAATGTGAAAGACTGATTTGAATCACAAATATTAAATAGCTCCAATAGGTACATATGTGTATAGTTAATCAGGAAGAGTATACATTAGTTATTTAAGTCTTCCCACCATTAAGATTCACTTTCACCGCTTTCTCAAAAACTATGTTTGAAAGATATTTGCTAAATAAACTAGATTCTAGGAATTTTCTGCTTTCAATCTGTCCTTCCGTCTTTTTCTTAACTCAGACACATGTAATTACTAATAAGGATTCAGACTGGCCTGACTTGGTGTTATCAAACCGTGGTGATTTCTGCCCAGAGCAACTTGACATTTCAATTAAATTGTGCAGCCTTCTCAAAGGAAAATGTGTGCCTTCCTTTAAGTGCTTTTGAAATATTGAAAATAGCACCTGGACATCTGTGATCATCTTTACAAATCCTGGAACAGGAGCTACTCAGATGCGCTCAGTCCCTCGGGATTCAAGGATGCTGTAGATGGCGGTGGCCTTGTTGGTCCTGAAGCCAGAGCCCTGTCACTCATCTCCTCACTGCTAGGTTTCACTGGGTCTCCAGGACTTGGCGCTCCCCTGCCTCAGTTTACCCTGGGAAGTCTCTGCCTGACGCAGATCCAAGCCTGCTCTGCTCCCATGGGGGTGGCCTGCCTCAGCCCCAGGTCCTGTACAAGCTCTTTGCTGCGTTGAGAAACACTTGCAGGGACTGCATGTGGTAAGCGGGTCAGGTTCAAGTTTTAAACTTGAACAAATGCTGACCCTCAGCGGGCAGCTTCGCTGTGGCCACATGAGCAATTGTTGTGGGTGTGGGCTTTCCAGCTGACTGAGGGCAGAGAACCGCACCCATACCTTTAACTTGCTGATCACTGAAGACGCCTGTGGCAGTCCAGGAACCTTGGGTCTGCGGAGACCAGTGGGTAGGCCATGGAGAAACAGGAGGGACAGGGAGACAGGTTGCTGTCTGACCTGGAAAGGGAAGCTTGCCACAAGCACAGAACTGACTCACTGCCTCTAAGGAATCTGTGGTCTGGAGGCTTTAAAATCCTCACAAGCCTACTGTAGAATAGTTGGGTAGGCTTACAAATAGCAGCTGACTACCCTATAACCCAAAGCTACCTAAACTGGCTAGTGTGTCTGTAGTCATGAATTTTCATTCTTAATTTAACCTAGTTCCACCGGCTTCACACTGACTCCAAACTTCTGAATTAGCTTTGGGGTCATTTGGATGACACTTAACGACTCTAAAAAGCTTAAAGGCACCTGTCGAATAATCAGGTGATTTCTCCAGCAGCCTGTATGCATGTAAGGCTAACTCAGTGGAAAGTCTATGGGTCATGACATTTCATTGCGTCTCTGAGGACCTGATTAGAAGCCCTCAGGAACAGAGTCTGGGAGCAGAAACGCTCTGTAAAGGTACACGGAATGTCGAATGGAAACTCTCGCAGAGAAGGTCAGAAAATGAAGAGTTGACACACAGCCTGAAGGAGGCCATCTTGGGCTGGACTAGGAACTGACCGTCAAAGTTCCCGTGACAAGCTGGGGGCAGCATGGTACCAGGGAGGCTGCCCGTCCTCCCAGAGAGCAGTCAGCCACCCAGGGGCGCATGGGAGAACTGCTGGCTCCACTGTGGCCGCCAGGGATGAGGCCTGAGCGGTGTGGACCACCACGAGGGCGGCTCTTGCCGTGGTGCACACAGGGACTTATGTCATTGCTCAGCCTTGGGAAGGGAGCACCTTGCCACCGTCCCAAGTTCATACAAGCCATCCCTGGCTGGCGCAGCGGCTCACTAGGCTAATCCTCCACCTTGCGGTGCCGGCACACCGGGTTCTAGTCCCAGTCGGGGCACCGGATTCTGTCCCGGTTGCCCCTCTTCCAGGCCAGCTCTCTGCTGTGGCCCAGGAGTGCAGTGGAGAATGGCCCAAGTGCTTGGGCCCTGCACCCCATGGGAGACCAGGAGAAGCACCTGGCTCCTGCCATCGGATCAGCGTGGTGCGCCGGCCGCGGCAGCCATTGGAGGGTGAACCAACGGCAAAGGAAGACCTTTCTCTCCGTTTCTCTCTCTCACTGTCCACTCTGCCTGTCAAAAATAATAAAAAAAAGCCATCCCCAAAGCAATTCCTATGTTCTATATTCTCTGGGAAAACGAATAACTTTGTGAGGTTTTGGAGATAATATGTTGGCCATCTTTTTCTCTGCCCTTGAGTGACCTCCAGGGCTTTCCCAGCTTGGAGAGCAAGAACCAGCTGCCATTCTCTCTCTCTCTCTCTCTCTCTCTCTCGGCAGGTTCCCGCAGATGCAAGGGAGTGCCACATTTAAAGGGCTGCTGACCACCTCCTCATTCACTCCTTGCTTTTCAAGATGCAAACCGAATCTCTTAAGGGACTGAGAAAGCTGACTTTTGCCAATCCTCTAAAATTAAGATAGGCACCTCTGCCAGTGAGCTCTCCCTTTGGGGTGGGGCTCCAGGCATTATACCTGTTACGGACAAGAACAGCTGAGACCAGGCATTTGCCTTCCTTATATCTGCAAACCAGGTCTGTCCTTCCATAAGGTTGTAGAAGTTGCCAGAGAAGAGTCGCGACTTGAAATCTTTCCTGGTTCTGGAGCTTCCCTGCTCTTGGCTACAGAGTGGTTTCAGGATTCTCTAAGGTACAGGTGGGGCAGCTAATACTTCAATAAGCACTAGCCCCTCTCTGCCTCCTCAATAAGACCTATTTTTAATAAGCTTCAGTTTGTTGGTTTGAGTTGATTATTTCCCCATGCATTAGATTTGGAATGAATATTTGAGAGAGTGGAAGATACATTTCTTGCTCCTCTTACATGGCACGCCAAGTCCCCGCACCCTGCTGTGTTGTCTGCCACCTTATCTGCCAACAACAGTCACCCTGGAACCCAACACAGGCGCTACGTCCCTCCTTTTCCCCACCCCCGTGAGGGTAACTCCCTTCAAGGCAGGGCAGTTGGTCCAGTTGCTCATGGAGGCACCCCCAAGCCCAAGAAGACTGCCAGGGGCACTATGAGCACAGGGAGTTACAGTAAGGGGAATCTGGAGGGGAGTATGTGCATGTGCTAGTGAGCACACCCAGTAATACACAGACGGCCCTCCAGCTCCTCGGATCCCATGTCTACACATGCAACTAGACACAGACCGAAAATAGTCAAAAAACCTGCATCTGTCCTGAACCACGGATGCCCACTTGCTTTGCTGGCCATTGTTCCCTGCAGAGCACGGTTACCGTGAGTCACCCTCGATGGCCTGAAGTGGAGGGAGGGTGTCTGCAGGTTCTGTGCAAATCCTAGGTCACCTGTGCCTCTGGGCATCTGCGAGTGGTGGTGGGGGGGCGGCGGGTTTCCTGGAGCGAGTCCTACAGACACTGAGCAGGGACTGTAATTAGGAACGGGATACACTCTGTGCAAGAATCCCAATGGATCGGATCATTGAGAAGTGTAAGCATGCTAGGGAATCTAGCCCGCAGGCCGTGTAAGGCCAGTGAAATCGCTTGGTCTGGAAGGCAACAGCAGGTGGGACTTGAAGTGCGATAACTCTACAGCAGGCTCATCTTTATGTTGATCATTGTGTCAGCCCACGAGAGGGACAACGTGCAAGGGCCTGGGAAACCCTGTCTCTCCTGGCACCTGGCTCATCGCCTACCCTGCTGCGTGCAGTTTCTGCTTCAGGGTCATATGAAAGTCTGTCTCAGTTTTCTAAGCTGTATGGGTAAACAAGGATGCTTTGGAAAGTTCTAGCTCCCTGCTAACACAGACCCTGGGAGGCAGCGGTGGTGGCTCAAGTAATCGAGTTCTTTGCCACCCATGTGGGAAGCCTGGATTGAATTCCTGGCTCCTGGGTTGGCCTGGTCCAGTCTTGGCCATAGTAGGCATTTGGAGAGAGAACCAGTGAATGAGAGCTGGGTCTAGCTCTCTCCTTCTCTTTCTGTGTCTCTCCACCTCTTTGTCTCTCTGCCTTTCGAATGAATGAATGAATAAACAAAGTGCTGCCTTGGAATGAGCTAGATCACAAATCAGCAAAATCTTTAAAAGCAAAGTAAGAGGCAGCATCACACACACAGCACAGAGTAGCAGCAAAATCCACTTCCGCAATGAAAGTCACTGCTTGGTGAAAACCTGCTACAGAAAGTCTGCTATCTGCCCTAGAGAGCTTATTTCTTTTTTTTTTAAATTTATTTATTTATATGAAAATCAGAGTTATGCAGAGAGAGGAGAGGCAGAGAGAGAGAGAGAGAGGTCTTCCATCCGCTGGTTCACTCCCCAATTGGCCTCAACTGCTGGAACTGCGCTGATCCAAAGCCAGGAGCCAGGAGCTTCTTCTGGGTCTCCCATGTGGGTGCAGGGGCCCAAGCACTTGGGCCATCTTCTACTGCTTTCCCAGGCCACAGCAGAGAGCTGGATCGGAAGTGGAGCAGCCGGGACTTGAACCAGCTCCCATATGGGATGCTGATGCTTCAGGCGAGGGCATTAACCCACTGCGCCACAGCGCCAGCCCCAGCATTGGAGAGCTTATTTCTAATTTATTATTATTATCTAGGCAATGTGTTAACAAATTAGGAATAATATTAGTATTTCCAATAATAGAAGAAAATGGCCAGGAGGTTCATCCACACGGCCAAGCCCACAAAGCCGGAAAACACCTCTGTCCCCGCCAGCAGCACCCAGTCCTGGCTTTCCTGACCTTGGACTTCACTGTCTTCCCATGGCCAACCAGAGCTTCCAGTTGGCAATAATGATGCATGGGCAGGCATGTGAAGGTTTGTCAAGTGACCGAGGGGAATACAAATCTCAAAAGTACCATCCAGCAGAGATCCTAGCTCAGGGCTTAACGAAACCAAGTTGGTGGCATTTGGAGTCACTCATGTGGTTGCAGGGGTGGACAACAGTGGTGCACGTCGCCGAAGGCTTGCAAGTGCCAGACAGACCCTCCTCTGAGCACTTAAGGGTCTCAAGTCGCCCTACATGGCTTGCTCAGGGGAGAACGCGGAGGAACAGAAAGGGTAAGAAGGCTCTTGCTTTCACACAGGTGTAAGTGGTGGAGCAGGACGTGCACGTAGGGGTGTGACGTCACAGCTCAGATTCTGAATGCCAAGCTCTGATTTTAACACAGATGATGTGTGTTAACACACATACTGCGATGTGTGATGACATACTGGCCTGAAGACCAGCATCTTGCACTTCAAAGTCCTGCTCAGACCCTGATAACCTGCCAGGGGGTCCCAGTCCTTCCCCCAAGGAAAGCTCCCAGGAGAATTCTCTCTCCTCAGGACGAACCGGGTTACCTGACCTGATAACATGGGGCACTAGAACCTTCTCAGATGCCCGAAGGGAAGCCCCCCTACTCTGCCCAGCTCCAGCAAATCTGGGATAGGAATTTGGTAATTTTCACCCAACAAACCCTTCAGCCAGGACTCTCCATCCTTTGTCCTGGAGGAGGGGAGGTGGGTGAACAGACTCCCTTAAAAATCTAGGGAGTCCAACTGGACTGCGGGCTCAGCCCTCTGCCTCTCTGCTGAGCTACCCACCTGGCCTGCCCAGGTGTATTCTCTCCATTCAACCATGTAACCTCACTCTCCCCCGTCTGAGCAACTGGGTGCTCTCTCTCTGTATCCCTTCCATCCTGACAGATGCCGTGTCCCCAATAAAGCCTTATTCACTCTGCTCTGTCTCACGCCTGAATTCTTTCTTTCATGAAGGCAAGAACCCCATGGCTTCCACAGCCTCCCCTCCAGTAACAATACCAAGTATCATATAGAAGTCACATGAGATCTGCTTCCTCCTTTAGAGGAGTTATGTAGACGTGAGCCAGGGAAACTGAAAAACACAGTGGGTGGCCATAGCGGCCATTTAGGGAGTGAAGAGGAAAACCTTTCTCTCTGCCTATCTCTCTCTCACTGTCTATATCTCTACCTGTCAAATAAACACACACACACACACACACACACACACACAGTGGGGTTTTGTTGTGTACCAGCTTCCAGAGAGGACTCTCAGGGTGGACAGGTGCAGTCAGGGCAGGCTTCAGGGAGGAGGTGCTGCAAAGCAGGAACAAGCCTGGGCATAGAATCTCCAGCAAGGAAGATGGTGGACAAAAGCTTCGACCCAGGCGTGGGCAAATCTTGAATGCAGTAGCTCAGGCTGCAGCCAAGGCAGCGTGCAACTGATACCTGTTTAAGGGCTGTGGTGGGAAACCAAGGATGTGTAAGGGGTAAGAGAGAAGGTGTGGGGGCTGGCACTGTGTTGCCGCAGAGGGTCGCCTCCTGCAATGTTGGCATCCCATGTGAGCTCTGTTTCTTGTCCTGGTGGCTCCACTTCCTGTTCAGCTCGCCTGGCAAAGCAGGGGGGTGACGGCCCAAGGCCTTGGTCCCCTCGCTGCATCCGTGTGGGAGGCTGGGATGGAGACCAGCCTCCTGGTTTTGGCCTGGCTCGGTCCAGCCCCTGCTGCGGCGGCCATTTGGGGAGTGAACTCTTTCTTTGTTGCGCCCTCTCTCTCTCTCTGTAACTCTGCCTTTCAAATAAATAAGTAAATCCTAAAAAATAAAAAGGGAGATGTTGGGAAGGCAGATGGCAGGGGGCCGAGCGTAGGTGGGTTGAGGAAGGCGCCACCTCGCAGGCTCCACGCAGACTGATGGCAGGGACAAGTGATCTGCTCACCATTTTCCAATCACATAGGAAGTGCCAAGCTCGCAGCCTGCTGCGTATTCAATTAGGATTGTAATGCGATGGCGCTGTGCACACTTCCCCACGTCTGTGCCTGAGTCTCTTGGGGGGTCCTTGGTGACACAGCCTGTCAGGGTCTGCAGTGGGGAGGGTGGAGGCGTCCTCACCGGGCCAAAGCATGAGCAAGGCGGGGCTGAAATGCAAGAGAGATGCCCACCTTCCCGGGAACCTCAGGAGCCAGTCACGCCTGTGTCACGGCTCTCTCTCCGCGACCCGGGGTTATTATCCCCGCTTCACTGATGCGATAACGGCCCGAGAGGCAGGCGTGTCCTCATCAGGTACTGAGATGCAGACACAGGTCCCTGTCACCACGGCCCAGGGCCTTCTCCTTCTGCCACACTGCCTCTGCACACGCTGAGACCAGGTTACAGCGTCTCCACAGTGGGGATGGGGTGTCATCAGAGGCTGAGCGGGAGCTGGCCTGGCAGCAGCAGGGGGCCCTCGGCCTAGAGCCCAGATGCACGCACACACTCAGGATGGGAGAAGGCAAGAAGTCAGGGTGGGGGGAAATCAGCCAGGAAGCTAAGGCAGCGGCAGTTGCTGAGGGCTTGCTGCCCAGGAAGCAGTGGCAGAATGCGACTCGTTGTTGGGTGGATGTGCACCTCCTGAGTGCGTACGATGCACTGGAGTTGGCAGGCTCAGACAAAACCATCACAACTCCCGGCCCATCAGGCCTGTGTGTGGGATATAGTCTTAAAAATCAAGACAAACCCGCCGGCACCGCGGCTCACTAGGCTAATCCTCCACCTTGAGGCGCCGGCACACCGGGTTCTAGTCCCGGTCGGGGCGCCGGATTCTGTCCCGGTTGCCCCTCTTCCAGGCCAGCTCTCGGCTGTGGCCAGCGAGTGCAGTGGAGGATGGCCCAGGTGCTTGGGCCCAGCACCCGCATGGGAGACCAGGAGAAGCACCTGGCTCCTGCCATTGGATCAGCGCGGTGCGCCGGCCGCGGCGGCCACTGGAGGGTGAACCAACGGCAAAGGAAGACCTTTCTCTCTGTCTCTCCCTCTCACTGTCCACTCTGCCTGTCAAAAAAATAAAAATAAAAAAAAAAATCAAGACAAAGGGGTAGGTGGTGCAGTGCGGCAGGTTAAGCCACTGCTTATGACACTGGTATCCTATATCAGAGCGTCGGTTTGAGTCCTGGCTGCTCTGCTTCCAATCCAGATCCCCGTTAATGTGCCTGGAAGAGCAGCAGAAGGTGGCCTGGGCCCATGTACTTGGGCCCCTGCCATCCATGTGGGAGACCCAGGTGGAGTCCCTGACTCTTGGCTTCAGCCTGGTCCAGCCCCTGCTGTGTGGCCATCTAGGGAGTGAAGCACCCGAGAGAAAAATCTCTGCCCCCTCCCCCCCCACCCCCCGCTGTCACTCTGCCTTTCAAATAAATAAATAAACCATTTCAGAAATCACAAAAACAGAGAATTGCTCCACTTTTCTGTTTTTGAATTTTTTTTTCCTGTAACAACTAAATTGTTGGAAGTTCAATGTCTCCAGGGACACTGAAGAGGCAGCACCACCCTGAATTCAGGTCAGGAAAATGTGATTAAAGTTTTATATTGTTCCCCCTCTCATCAGGATAGAAATTAGTTTAAAAAAAACAAAACCTCATGGCTGGGAGGGAGGGGTGGAGGAGAGGGGTGGAGGTGAGGGGTGGAGGTGAGGGGTGGAGGTGAGGGGTGCGGAAGGCTCTGTGTGCACTTGAGGGTGGACGCTGGAGTTACTCCAGGACAGGAGGCTGCAGGAAATCCTGTAGTGCAGCCAAATATTAATTGAAACAATTAACTGTAGAAAACGCGTGGGCACGGCGATATTAGCAGTGCATAATCCTTGCTAGTTAAGAGGTCCTCGCTGGATTACAAGCGAAAAGCTCTGGAGTTCTAATTACCTGTGGAAGTCCCACAAGGTTACTGCAGAACTCGGTAATTAGACGGCTGTAATGTAAGGTGTTAGCAGGGGAGCGGGGGTTTGCTCTAAGTGCCGTGGTGTTTTCATGGCTATTTACTGAGCAGAGCCCCAGAATTTAATGGAATTTGGTAGAATTCTCCATTGACTATTGCGAGCACGGAGTTAGCAAATGCGGCTTCGTGTGAGGTCCGTGGTTTGCGTGGAGGGGTTGAAGACTATGATCCTCAACTCTTACAAGGGAAGACCATAATCTGAGTGAGGTGGATTATGCAGGTTTACTGGGGATGTATTGTTCTTGTCCCCGTGAGACAGGACAAGATCTCAGCTGCTAGGGTCTAGCGCAACATCAGAGGGGACACGGCTCAAGGCTTCCCTGCAGCTCTGGCTCCCGCAGGTGCCATCCTCCCACACTGCAGAATGGGGCCACGGCTGCCTCCGTTTTCCTAAGCTTTGAGGAGGCACTGGCAACCCTGCCTGCGCAGAGACATTTCATACGTTTGAGTGATGTGCATAAACTATTTGCACAAAAACGAGGGTGAATATTAAAGAATGCATCAGCGGCGTGGAGGAGAGACGCCTTTCTTTTCTTTGTTTCGTTTCATTTTTGTGCCCATCCTGAATCTCTCTCACAGCTCTCTGCTACAACTGTGCACATAAAAACGGAAGGCAGACTATAAACTTTCCTATACTCCCAGAGCTCAGAACATAAAGGTAAGCTAAGGAAAATATTGGCATAACTCTGGCGTCCACACTTGGGTGTTTTTGCTGAGAGAATTCGTCTTCTTAAAGGTGCTAATTCCACCAGCCCCTGAGCAGGTGCTCAGGAGGTGACGCTGGCTTCCTGCACCTTGGTCTACAGAAGGGCACTTGCGGGGCCCCCGGGGGCAGCATCAGTTAAGAGTCAGCTACCCTCTGCGGGTCCCCTTGCTGAGGCAGCGGGGCAAGGGGGCTGCCGGCCAGCAATGCTGCCCTGCGTGGGGACAGCCACCTGTCACTGCTTCCCCTCTCAGAGAAGGCTCCTCGTGCGTTAGCTGTGGGCAGCTGAACGTCTCCTTCCAAACACGCGGGCTGGGGAGGAGAGGATGGTGGCTCAGCCAAAGTGCCTTCGAGTCAAAAGCTTAAATGGCCGCCCCTGCCTGGGACATCAACGGCACCAGGCATGGAAAGAGAACAGGAAGGAAGGTACCAAAGCAGCCAGCCATCTGGGGGGAGGGAGACAGAGGGTCTGGCAGGACCACAGGGGAGGGACTCCTTACACTGTTGAATGGGACGGGGGGCTCACAGGCAGGTCAGCTTAGTCAGGTGCAGCTGACCCCACATGGGGCTGCCCTCCTCTTAGCGTAACCAAGGACTGCCCCCCCCCCGCCCCCGCTGAGCCTGGCTTCAGCTCTGAACCTCAGAGTGGGGTATGTGCATGTGTGTAGGGGGTGTGCACAGGCACGTGCATATATACTCATGTCTATACAATCACACGGCCAAGGGCACTGCAAAAATTTCACATAAATGGATTGCAAAGCTGTTTATTTTGGTGCATTTTTTTTACATCCCTGTCTATGAAGGGTGTTTGAGATGGTTGTGGAAAACGTGAAAATTGTGAAAAAACTGCATGGACCTGGGCTTCCTCGTACTGAAACAGACTTAACTTTTAACTTCATTTTACACAGTTCTGAAGCTCCCTGGTATATGCGTGTGCACACCTATGTATATCTGATTGTGTGCTTCACACAGATATAATTACACACCATTGGTATCCGCTAATGTAGGCATCCTCTTAGTGCTTCCATGGGGGACAGCAGGATGGCGGGAGAGGAGTCCTAGCGCATTTGAATGAACGAACGTGTTCAACCAGTGTCCTCCTGCCGCCACTTCACATCTATCAGGGGCTCTGGAATTTGGAGCTTTTCCTTCCTCTGTGCTCTTATTGCCGTGAGTGGAAGGGGGGATTCCCTTCCCGTGGCACAGGCCAGATGGCCCTGGGAGGCACTGTGCTGAGTCAGGGCGGCGCTGAGTCAGGGCAGCAGCAGCCGGAGGTGGGCAGACACAGCCCAGCCCCAGCTCTCAGCTCCCAGCCTGCCCCGTCAGAGGCTGCTACCCAGCAACCCTTCAGTCTCGTCTTCCTCTCAGCCCCAGCAGATCAAAGGAGAATGCCGTTTTAAAAAGCAACAAGAAAAGATAAGCAACTGATGTTATCTTTTTAGAAAGTCCGCCGTTTCCAAGCCTTGGTCTAAAATGTCTGTTTCTGTTCTGTGTTTGTGTTGGCTTGGTATGATCAGTAATTCTTGTCTATAAAGACAGGGAGAGCCCAGCTGATGCCATATAATTTGACTGACATATTCTAAATTAACAGGATATTAATGCAAACAGCACCAGCATAGATTATATAACCTATTTTTTAAGTTATTACTAAATTGTTTTTTTGTCTCCTAACTTGTAGGGCCTGTAAGCTCATCTTTTTTCCTATTACATAGAGGTGTTGAGAGGTTTTATATCTTCGCAAAATATGAGCTCTAATTTAATTGACTTAGCAACATTACCAAGTCACACATTTATTCCCGAGGGAAATTTCTTTTCATGCTTTCTGTTGGAACTTCTAATTGACTTCCATTTCTGAATAATTATTGAAACTAATAAGTTGGAAGGGCTGGTGATTTCAAATAGCTACAAATGAGGCATCATGGCATTTTTTTTTTCCTCCCTGACAAATCCTTAAGTGAGCTAATATTTTAAATGCCAGTTTTGAAAGTTCTGCCTTTGAGTTGATTGAATGGAAAAGTAAGTGTTGTATGATCAGCCTAAGGTCAGGAGATGAGACTCCAGGTACGCCAGACACATCTTTATGTCAGAGTTGGTCATCAAAAAGGTGCAGTTCTGTTTCACTAGAAAGAGAAACACCAGTTCAAGAGGACTTCAAAATGTTCATGGAGCGGCCAATGTCATGGCACAGCGGGTTAAGCCACTGCCCACAATGTTGGCTTTCCATGGGGGCACTGGTTCAAGTCCCAGCTCCTCCACTTCTGATCTAGCTCCCTGCTAATGCATCTGAGGAAGCAACAGAAGAAGATCCAAGTATGTGGGCCCCTCCCTTCCACATGGGAGACGTGGAGTTCCACACGGGAGTTCCAGGCTTCTGGCCTTCACCTTGCCCAGCCCTGGCTGTTGTGGCCATTGTGGAGTGAACCAGCGGATGGATGATCCCTCTCCCTCTCTCTCTCCCTCTCTCTCTCCATCTCTCCCCCCCTCCCTCTCTCTCTCCATCTCTCTCTCTCTCCATCTCTCTCTCTCCATCTCTCTATCTCCTACTCTCTGTCTTTTGAATATATAAATCAATCTTTATTTTAAAAAGTTCATGGAAAAAATGGAATGAAAAGATAAGTTTATTTTGATGCAAACAAATTTTGAAATCCAAGCATAGTTTTTTCATAAGACATTTTTCCAAAAAAACCTTTTTGAAGACCCTGGCGTGGCAAAGCATGAAGACAGGAAAAGAAACTCTGGTGAGCCCGTATTTATCTGAACACAGCTGGCGGTCCACTCACTGTAAGTCTCCTTCAACAACGTAGGTGCTGGGTTTCATTTCATTGTCGATGAACCATTAACATCCCCAATGGCAGGACCAGCTTGCAGACACTGTAAGACACAGTGTTCTGCAGCAAACGTCATTGACACAGATCTATTTTCCATGCTGTACAATTCTCTCGTCTTGGTCAATATCGGCAAAGACGAGATGAGTGACTCTGGAGGTGGGCTTCCTCTCTGCTTGGCTCCCTCCCAGGCAGGATGGGAACAATGCTCTCTTCGATCCTATCAATCACAATTCTATTAGGCAGCCGAAGACCTGCGTACCCTCGGTGCCCATCAAATATTAAAGGCTTCTCATTTTTGAAATTCAAATAATAGCTTGGCTTGTTATCAGGCCCTAAATCTGTACTACATCACAAATTTATGATTACCTGTAAATTTCATGCAGATACTTAAGTTTTAAAATATGCCAGTACCTTTAGAAGTATGAGAACACAGAATTACACAATCATAAAATAAGGATTACAGTGGTGAAAACACCGAGTCCAAATTCCATCAGGTATTTATTTGTATTAAGTAATCCAGCAGAGACTTGCTGCACTCCTACTGTGCGTGCTCAAGACACTGTGAAAAGCACTGAGAATTCAACTGTAGGCAAGGTGACACGGAACTGGCCTTCTGGGATATGGCATCGAATAAACTGATGAATAAGCCATCGCAAATTATTCCCAGGAAGCTGTGACCAGACACCTGGCTTGGAAGTGGACGGTGTATGACCTTTTAAAGCTGAGACCTAAAGGATGATGCACACAGCAGTGGAAAGGGAGGGGCAATGGCCGGGTGTGGGAGCACAGGTGCAGAGGCCCCACACGGGGAGACTGCTCACCTGTGCAGTGCCAGGGGAGGCGCCAGGCTGACTGCAGCAGGGCCAGCAAGGAAAGGAGAGAAACGAAAGGCACCTGCTAGTCTTTGAAGAACATGATGAAGAGTCTGTGTTGTTTTCCTAAGAAACCATTTCGGAACAGGGGATGGATTTAATTTACATTTTAAGAACACCACTGTGGCTTGTGTGCGCCAAATGGATTGCATTGTATCCAAGAGAGGAAGTCGAGTGCCTATTTAGTAGATTCTTGCAGTAGTGGGAGGAGCCTTGGACTAGAGTGGTGGCCCAGAGAAGGAGGGAAGTGACAATATTTCAGTATGCTGGAAGTGGGATGCAAGAGGAATCGGGGATGGATTATCAGTGGTATCAGGAAGGGATGACCCAAGAGTGCTGCTTGGATTTCTAGCATCAGCAGGGACCAGGGCAAGACTGAGTCATGTGAGGAAGCATTGGTGTGTCTGGCCTGGTGGGAGTGTGGTGCAAGGGCAGAATCTGGGTGGGTGTTGCCACAGCTGAGTTTGAGGTGTCTTTGGAACGTGAGTGGGGTTTCCAAGGAGTCAGTTCCGTGTGAAATTGTTAAGTCTAAGGGGAGTTCAGGAAGCTACAACTTCAGGAGTCAAGAGTACATGAAGGATATTTAGACGTTGCTGACACTCAGGAGCCATCTGGGGCTGGATGTGGCGGGGGGGGGGGGGGGGCATGAAGAAGACTGGGGAGGAGCTGCCGCCAAGGGCAGAGACTCAGAGACAGGGCGAGGGGTCACAATGCCCAGAGCAAGCACTCAGTGCCACACTGTCGTCAGCCAGGGCTACCATTCTTTTGTCCATTCTTTTGTCCAGTAGACTATCCCAGAGGAATGGAGGGACCAAAAGCAGACCAGAGACAGAGAGTCAGAGAAAGAAGTGCGGGGGGAGAGCACATGGCGACTGCACTGACCAGACCTTCTGCACAGAGGCAGAGGAACCAGAGGGACTGCGAGGTTCATGGGTGCACCTGTGTTGACTTACTGGACAGAAGGAGAGCACGTTTGCATAACACAGGAGGAAGGAGAGGCGATGAAGGCTGGGGAGCCCATGGCTAGAGATGCAGACCCGGTGGAGGACCGGCTGGGGCCCAGAGCATGGACTGCTCTCCTGCTGCGATGGAGACAGAGCAGAGGCCAAGGCACATGAAGCGGCCTGGGAACGTGGGAAGCTGTGTAACCGGAGATGAGGAATATGGCCCCAGATGGTGCTGAGTGTGCGAGGTGGGGTTGCAGGTGAAACAGGTGGGCCCGGCTGTGAAATTTCCTGCAGCTCTGTCCATTCATTTAGCTCACACACTTTAGACTCCCAATCCTATTTTAGACAGAAATACAACGTCCCCACACCGCACTGCCCTGTTCAGCCTCCTCGGCCTATCACGGGCCCTTTCCTGAGAATCTATGAGAGCTTAGCCCCTCCCCTCCCGCAGACAATTGAAATGTCTCACCTTCAAGGATGAGGGGCTGTTCTTACTTTTCTTTGAGGGTGGGAGGTATAGCTGTATCTAAACAGTGCCTGACCCATGGCAAGCAGTACTTAAGTGATTTCTATTATTGAGGATAAGATTATTAGCGGCTTAGGGGCAGGCTTTGTGGTGCAGTGGGTTAAGCCGCCACTTGAGATGCCAGCATCCTACGTCTCAGTACCAGTTCAGGCTGTGGCTGCTCCACTTCTGATCCAGCTCCCTGCAATGCAGCTGGGAAGGCAGCAGAGGATGGTCCAATCAGTTAGGTGCCTGCCACGCACATGGGAGACCCAAGATGAAGTTAGAGGCTTCAGCCCTGACCCAGCCCCAGCTGTTGCAGGCATTTGGGGAGTAAACCAGCAGGTAGAACATATTTGTTTCTCAGTCTCTCTCTCCCTCTGTGTCACTAAGCCTATCAAATAAATAAATAAATACATCTTTCTAAAAAATTATTATTGACTTCATTGTAAAGCACACCGCAGAAACGGGTACTAAGGGAAATATGATTCCTAATAACAATATCAAGCGAAGACCCTGGAAAGACAGCAACGCTTCTGCTATCGAGAACACTGTCGTGGGACATTGCGTTCTTGCGATGTAAGTATATGGTTGCTGTCTGCATGGCTGCCACTGCTCGGCCAACGTCTTAGTGGGCAACAGGCTCCCTCCCCAGGGGCCAGCACAACTGGGCCTGCACACTGTTTGCCAACAAAGAACAGGGCCCGCAGTGCTGGACAAACGCCGGAGCAGCTGAGATGTGAGCCTTGTACAAGGACGCATCGGCAGTGGGCATTAGCAATCAGCTTGGTTGAAACCGATAAATGAGGGAATCAAAGTGATAAAAACGATGAGGCTGATGAAAGGCAAAGTGGTAAAAGAGCTAATGACTTCTCCTTAGAAACCTTGGTTCACGCCGATGAGTTAAACCAAACGTTCTGTTACAGAGAGCTTTCTGTCAGCTCGCAATTTTACTGCTTACTGCTCCACAGACTGTCTTTCTGTAGAATTTTTTTCCAACAAGACCACAGTGTCTCTCTACCTCTTTCTCTCTCTGTGTCACTCTTTCTGCAACCTAACCCGAATCTAAAATGCTAGGTGTCTACGTGAAGGAAATTGGTTTCACGTAGAATTTCATCCATTTAAAAAATCTCTCATTTCAGAAAATAAAAAACAAAATCCCTTTGATTTGTGCAACGAGAATGGAAAACCTTTCGGGGTCTGAGTTGGGGGCAGGCCTGCCTTTCCTCCCTCGGTAAGAAACTGCGCACATTTGAGAAGGTTCTTCAGTGGGGAGGGCGGGCAAGCCGTGCCTTGGGCCACCCTTGGAATTCCTTTGGTTGGAAAGTTCGGTCACTCACTGTAAATATAAAGAAGTGCCGGAAGCCATTTCTAAAAACTCATTACAAACGAGGGTAAGAACCAGGATTCTTTGTGCCTTCGGTATGTGCCCTACCCTGTTTTTATTCTGTAAGTCGTATATGCAGCTCACATGGATTATTTTTCCATCAACCTTCCACTATGCACCGACCTGCATGCATTTAACTGCCATGGGGGCTCTCCATGTGCTGTTTGTCCTCTGTGGGGCTCGTGCAACCTTATTTTTTCATAGGTTGTGTAGCCAGTGGTCACAACAGCCCAGGCAGGCTGTACATGTGATCTTTCAAATATGATCTTTAGAAATATGTACACACGGGGGCCAGTGTTGTGGCACAGTGGCCACCGGCAGTGCTGACATGCCGTATTGGAGAGCTGCTTCCAGTCCCAGCTGCTCTGCTTCTAATCCACCTCCCTTCCAAGGTACCTAGGAAAGCAGCAGAAGGTGGCTCAAGTGCCTGGGCCCCTGCCACCCATGTGGGAGACCTGCATGGACTTCCTAGATCCTAACTTCAGCCTGGCCCAGCCCTGGCTGTTGCAGCCATTTGGGGAGTGAACCAGCGGATGGAAGACCTCTCTCTGTCTCTTGTTCTCTATCACTCTACCTTTCAAATAAATAATTCTTAAGAAAGAAACATGTACACCTAAACCTGTGAGTCCATTCGTTTTCTGGGTAGTGCACCAAAGTGCAAAAGCTTTGGGATGAAATTGAAGGATGTTGTGTGCTTTCAGGAAACAGGCGTAACAGCCTCCATGGGACTGGCTGAAGCACAAATCACGCTTGCCACTCAACGGCCTTTTATCTGTGTTGTCTCTAAACACAGCTTTTATCACACAGCTCATTCTTTAAAAAAAAATCCTGTGGTCACAATGTCAATTGCTAACTTTATTTTCTATTTATATCACCTACTTGTGAATACCCTTTTCCTCAATTTAATTAGTTAGTGTCACTCACACTTTAATTGGGAACGTTGTAAGACTGAGCTGAATTTGAAAATGATGCCACCATGTCAGAGCGAGTCACATCAATCTTATAATTGCAGACCACAGTCGGGAGACAATGAATCAGTACCCACACACAGACTTGTGCACTGCAATTGGACTTTCACACTTTTATTCTCATGAAAGTGATACATGAAACATAGTAAAAGAAAATATTTAATAATAAGAAAGATATCTCCCTTCCTTCTTAGTTCTACCGTCTGTTCCACAAAATCAAAACAAAAACAAAACAAAACAAAAAAAAAGAGGAAATCCAGTTAAAGTGCAGGTTCTCTAAGACCATAAACCACGCACATTGTTCATACTTTCTCAGGCTTGTGCGGTTGCAGCCTGTACTTACACGAGTCCAGACTATTACCAGGGGTGTGGATGAGTTAAGACTTCAGCAATGAAGCGAATATTTCAACCCTCACAGATTATTTGCCACAGACCACGCAGTGCTTTACTCTGTGCCACAGGAGTCAGCCATCATCTCAGCATGACAGGTTCCCTTAGAACGCAGGCCAGACGCCACCCAGAGAAACGTTTGGCTTACCTGGATGTCCCAGAGAATGACTCAGCATGAATGTCCCAGTCACAGGAGGACATGGCCATTTTTATTAAGAATCAGTACTATAATGAATTATTGTGTCATAGAAACTACGGCTGGGATTTGTCTCTCAAGAATCAACTGCTTACTGTGCTTTGGAGAAGTTCCTTTGAAAAGCTAACTACGTCTTTTTACTTCTACGCTCCCCTTCCTAGAGCTATGCTGCGCTGGTTTGTTCTGAGGCTGGAGGAATGGGTGGATGCACTTATGTCCTGAAGCGCAAGGCAACAGGGGATCGCGGTGGAGGCTTGCAAAATGCATACGGGACAACTATCAGACTTAGCAGATGTGCGCGCTGAAATCAGTAATGTTCACAACTCATAGCAGCAAGATAGTCACGTAGAAGCGATCCAAAGGTGACCTAGATTAAAAGCCTGGCTTTGTGAAAATACAGAATTCTAAACTGGTAGCACCATCAGCCGCCCACTAGCTCAGGCCCCTAAGGAAGTCCGTGTGGTGTGGCATAGGAAGGAGAGCCATAAGCAGAGTGACAAGCAGCCACAGAGGCACCGATGCAGGCCAAGGCTTCTGTTATCTTAGGAAATCCATCACGTTCCTACTTCGGAAATGGGTTTTCTGAGAAGGCTTGCTCTGGGCAAAGTGAGACATCGTGACCTGAAGGCCGTTTCGGAGGGAATTACAAGTCAGCTGGGGTTGCGGAGAACACGGTGGTAACGACTGCAGAATGGACCAGGAGGTGGGCAACCTGGAGGGTGAAGGACGTGACATGGGGGAGGGGAGGAGCACAGAGGGGCTGCCAGGGCTGCAGAGAGGAGGTGGGGAGGCAGCCCAGGCCCTGGGCAATGCAGTCAAAGGATGACACAGGAGGGAACAGAGCTTCCTCAGGCAAGGATCAAAAGGACAAAACAGCCCCCAGAAGGAAGCAGGAAGCGGGGCTCTGGGAGTTCCTGAGAGATGGATTCAGGCAGTCAGGGAAGAATCCCAGGCTGACGCAATGCTAGACTCCACATTTCAGAAGTAACGTGAAGTCAAAGGAGCATGACCAGAACTGGTGTAGTGACAGTGTGGGCTTGAGTGTGGAACGTGAGCAGAGACAGCAGTGGGAGGCCTGGGGATAAGGGGGGTCCAGGTTCCTGCAGGATTCAGGAGCAAACTACGGTACGTGTGCTGAAAGCCAGTGAGCTGGAAGACGGTACACAGCAGGAGCAGAAGTGTGGCTCAGAAGGAGCCAAGGTGCTTGCTTGTGTCCTTTCATTCCCAAGTGATTTTGAGCACTCGTCAACACATTTTGGACCATCCGGTACCGTGCTGTGTGACAGACCTCTGAGATATGCTAGGGTTCTATGTCTACACTAATATGGCAGCCACTAGACATATTTCAAACTGCTTTATAATCACGAGAAGCTGAATTTCAATTTGCTATCATTTTAATTACTGCAAATTGGGATATAAATAATCACGTATGACCAAGGGCAGCATATGAGACGGTGCAGACACTGGATGGCCATGAAATGAACGCCTACGAGAAGGAGTCAAACACGACACATGGTCCGTTCCGTGCTGCCTGTCTGCTACAGTCTACTCTCCAGCTGTTCTCTGCTGGGCACTGAGAAAACTCTACCCCTTCTTTCCAGCAACATCCTAGGAAGGGTTTGAGCAAGTTTACACAAATCCACACAAATCCAGCAAGATTAAAACAGAAGGAGGATGTGAGACAGAGACTGGAGGGCCATGGGTACAGGTATCTTGCAGAAATAGAGGCCATCACGCCTCCAGTGGCTGGAGATCAGCAGTGGGAGTTCTGAAACAGGAAACATCGCCATCTCTAACAGTCTTTCACCTGCCGCAGACAGAGTGCGAGAATACTTCAAACCGTTCGTGGAAAACGGAATTACAAGGAGCTTATTTGGGTGCAAAAGCACTTGAAAACTCATGCAAAATGTTTAAGAGTCTGTGCATTTTTCTCATAGTAAGCATTTTCCATGAGCCTTCTGCAGACGCCGTACACTGTGTGATTCAGGAAAATCAGTGATTTTCCTGGACCGAAGTGTGAACGTCGTGGACTGACCCATCTGACCAAGTCATGTGCCTTTCTCAGCCACGGGTCCAGATGTCTTCCTCAGAGTTGGTGACACAGAGGAGCCTGGGCTATGGTAAGGATTAAAAGGTGCACACAGGTGGAGGTGACTGAGATGCAAAGACGGCGTCTCGGGGCTGATGGTTCCAGGGCGCCCTGGGGCCCACACGTGCCCCTTAACGGTGCCCTCACATCAGCTTTAGTTGTGTCTGTTTCTGAGAAGAGTCCTAGCACAGAGGGGCGTCTTCCACCAGCTGTCAGCACAAGGTGCTGCTTGGGTGGCAGTAACCCCCGTGGCTAACCTGCTTCTCACCCATCCCTGCAGTGAGCGGGCAGCGTGATCCAAGCCAACACAGCAACAGGCAGCCACACAGTCCCCTGGCACGGTGTTCTTCCCTCCCCTCCCCCAGCAGGTGAAGAGGACAGCAGTGGCCATAGTACCCAGAAGGGCCATTCCCTGTCCAGTTGTTACTGGGCGTCCACGATGCGCCTCAAGGGCATTTACAAGTTGCAATCTGAAGGCTGCCTTCGCAGCCACCAGCTGAAACAGCATTCATTGTGGACAAATCTCCTCCACACCCTAAAAGGTTCTGGACATGGATATTTGCCTCTCACGGCTGTGGGGTGGCCACGCTCCTGCTTGCGGTGCTCAAGCCTGAAACCACGTGGTTGCTGTCTCCCATCCCTCCCTCTGGCCTATCTTCCTTCCAACGAGGTGCAGCATCAGCGCTGGCAGGCAGATGTGGTTCCTTCCCGCTCCCTCCAGCCCCAGGGGCCTGCAGCAGGTTAGCATCCTCCCTGAGCCGTGGCGCCCTCACCACTCTTTGCTCAGCTCGCCTTCCACTCTTGCCTGTTTGCAACCATTTTCCTTCCTCCCACTGGCGTGGTCTTTTCGGAATGCAAACCTGATCGTGCCCCCTCACATGCTTTCCGTGTCAAGGGTTCAGACTCCTCCTGCAGTCTTTGAAGAAAGACTGAAGCCTTGACTGTTGCCGCTGGTGCAGGTTTGTGGTCCCTGCCTGCCTTCCCGCTCTCTCCTCACGTGGACCTGGCCACTCTGGTATCCTTGTGCTTCTCAACACTGCTTCGTCCCCTCCTGCCTCAGGGTTTGATGTCAGATGTTCCCTTGGCAGGACTGCTTCCCCACACTAGTCAGCCATTTCTTCCTCCTCTGTCTGAAGCTGCCATGATGTAGTCTGGTTCTGGATCAGTGTCCACGTCCCCACCGAACCGGGAGCTCCGGGGTGGGGGGGAAGCCTCTGCATCCCACCTTCCTCTTTGGCTCAGCTGCAGGCTGGAAGGGTGCAGACGCCACTGGCTGTGAAATGCATGTGGTGCTCAGATCTGCTTCATCCGGTCTTCTAAGGACACACTTCATAAAGTGCACAGTGCTACAGACAGGTCTTTGTTTTCACTCAGGTGATAGCAATCAGAGCTGATCGCTCACTATATTTCTCCAAAATGTGATCATGAATATCCTTTTTCAATGAAAACTAAGGGTGACTTCCAAGTTAACAAAAAAACATTTTAAGTGATTGCATATATTTCAAGAATGCAGTAAGTAAGTTATGTATTGCTCTGTGCAATAAAAATAGCAAATTTATTGGGATGTTTTTATAATAATTAATATTTTAACTTAAAACTCTGTCTCCCTACCATGCAGTTTTGGTCTCAGAAGGAAAATGTATTCTTAAAACAGTAGCTAAATTCCTTCAACTCAGGGTACTTGGCTCTAAATCCCTGAGGCACCTAAATAGCTCTGTAGTCTTTTCTAGAATAGATGTCAAGCATTCTTAAGCACATATTTTATTGGCATCAGGAAAGCAACTGCAAATGTTTTCTGTTGCATTCCAAGTCCTTAAAAAAGACTCCACTGCTATGCTCCGACAAACGTGCCTCCCACTGCCACACTGGGCTCCTCCACAAACACACAATTCACAATTAGAAGCAATTTGGTAAGACACACGCTCTCTTCCCTGGAGACAAGGATGCCTTGGAATGGTTAAAATGTAATTGGGTAATTTTCTGAAATGCTTATTATTTACTCGAGTCTCATTTCAGCCTCACTGGCAAACCATCTATCCCTGTTAACTGTTATCATCTCCCAAAAAGGCTCCACAATCTTCAGTGCTCTGTCATATTACACGGGGGTGCGGGTCATGCAACACATGAGCCATCTACATCTGCCTCCTGATTTCAACGACAAAGCACACTTCCTCTTCCCTGGCCTTGGCTTCTAGATGATAGGCATGGGGGAAAGAGCAGGACTTTCAAAGTCTCTCAGGATTTAGATCACGACTGGGGCTGGCATTGTGGCTGAGCAGGTAAAGTGCTGCCTGTGATGCTGGAATCCCATACAGGGGCCTGTTCATGTCCTGGCTGCGCCACTTCTGATCCAGCTCCCTGCTAATGGCCTGGGAAAAGCAGTGGAAAATGGCCCAAGTATTTGGGCCCCTGCCACCCATGTGGGAGACCTGGATGAAGCTCCAGGCTCTGGGCTTTGGCCTGGACCAACCCTGGCTATTGCAGCGGATGGAAGATCTCTCTCTCTCTCTCTTTCTCTTTCTCTGTCTCTCTCTCTCTCCCTTTATCTCTCTCTCTCTCCCTCTCTCTCTCTCCCTCTCTTCCTCTCCCCCCCTTCTCTCTCTCTGTCTCTCAATAACTTTAACTTTAAAATAAATAATCTTTTAAAATTTTTAATAAGGATTTAGATTGTGTCTTGGCTGAATGTAAATCTCATTATCAGCTTCACAGCTGTTTTCCCACCTTAATTTGCTCTTATTTTTGGATCGGAAGGAAGAATGGCAAAACTGCAGCCTGGAGATTTGCTTTGCAAGATAAAGTCTGAATGTAGCTGTTGTTGATTTATACCTTGTGTGCCATACTTAGCAGGGATGTACACTTACGCATATTTTATAGGACATTATCCCTGCTCTGGACATGATGATAGCTGGAAGCTTCTCACAGCCTCATGGAATGCCCAGTTCCTGAAACAGTGCCTCGTAACGTGGTGTCCCCGCTCCATAACTTTTGATGATGGTGTTGCTATTTCATCCTGCAAGAGATCTTCTTCCCTGTGAAACCTGCGTCTTCTATTAGTTGCTTAGTCATAGATGAGCAATAAAAACTCACTGAGATCACTGACTTCACGGAAGTGAACGACAGAAAGTCTCAAACCGAAATGAGCAGGTTCACGTGAGAACAGGATGCACTTGAGATCACTTCGAGTTGCTTTAGAGGGGGAAGTGCCCAGAATTCTTTTTCTTTCTAAGCTTGCCATTTTATTCTATGACTTAATTTTTTTTATTTGACAGATAGAGTTAGACAGTGAGAGAGAGAGACAGAGAGAAAGATCTTCCTTCTGTTGGTTCACCCCCAAAATGGCCGCCACAGCAGGAGCTACGCCGATCTGAAGCCAGGAGCCAGGTGCCTCTTCCTGGTCTCCCATGCGGGTGCAGTGGCCCAAGCATCAGTGATTTTGCCATTGCAATGACCAAATCTCACTACAATTTTAGTCTTGCTTCAACTTGCTCAGAATTCGTGTGCTCTGAGTGGCTCTTTTCTTGCTGGTCCCTTTTCCTCCCTGCTGCTCACTCCAGATCCCGTTCAGTGAGCACAACTGACGTCAGCGTGAAAGGGCTCTGAAGTCCATGCACTGGGTTTCAGGATGCACATGTACTGTGACCTTCCTGAAGCCCTCTCCAGTGTAGGTAACATGTCACATGTCTCATAATGTTCATGTCTGATTCAAAGGAACTAATTATTTCCATAACTTATCAACGTCATAATGTAGAAAATGTCAAGAAGAAAATCAGATTTTAAGTTTTTAACCGTGAAACTTCACATAAGCCTAAGTGGCAGCTTTGGGATTCCCACTTGTGTCCTAAGCTTCTAGAATACACCGTGAAACTGACGTGTGACTGGCGGTGACTGGGGAGCTACCGCACCTACTGTGTGCCATAGACGGCCTCATTTTCACATGCAGACCCATGTAATTCTGAGTTCAGAGCCACTTCCATTTGAAAAGGGGAAAACCAGCTCAGCGTGGAGCAGAGCGGGCCTGTAGCCGAGTCAGCACCGTCTGATGGTGACGTCTGTACCTGGGCCCTGGTTCCCAAGTCCTGGTTCCGTAACCAAGTCTACGCCTTGGGAGCTGAGCCACCAGAATCCTGAAGGAACACCTTTCGGCCACGGGTGTCTGCCAAAAGCCTTCCCTGTGCTGTCACGTAGACCACATTACCCAGGCCCCCTTGCAGGCACATCTGGCCAAGAGCCAGGTCCTAACATCAGGACTGAAGAGATGTGTGACAGTTCCAGGCCCTGGTCTTAAGAAAGATGTGTGTCGGCCGGCGCCGGGGCTCAATAGGCTAATCCTCCGCCTGCGGCGCCGGCACACCGGGTTCTAGTCCCGGTCGGGGCACCAGATTCTGTCCCGGTTGCTCCTCTTCCAGGCCAGCTCTCTGCTGTGGTTCGGGAGGGCAGTGGAAGATGGCCCAAGTCCTTGGGTCCTGCACCCACATGGGAAACCAGGAGAAGCACCTGGCTCCTGGCTTTGGATTAGTGCGGTGCGCCAGCCGCATAGCGCCTGCCACAGTGGCCGTAGGGGGGTGAACCCATGGAAAAAGGAAGACCTTTCTCTCTGTTTCTCTCACTGT
The DNA here is from genome assembly GCF_051225735.1 of Oryctolagus cuniculus. Classification (NCBI taxonomy): domain Eukaryota; kingdom Metazoa; phylum Chordata; class Mammalia; order Lagomorpha; family Leporidae; genus Oryctolagus; species Oryctolagus cuniculus. The sequence goes on along the minus strand of NC_142871.1, from coordinate 7,005,870 downwards.
CCACTCTGCCTATCAAAAAAGAAAGAAAGAAAGAAAGAAAGAAAGAAAGAAAGAAAGAAAGAAAGAAAGAAAGAAAGAAAGAAAGAAAGAAAGAAAGAAAAAGAGAGAGAGAGAGAGGGAGGGAGGGAGAAAGTCTTGTCTCATTTATAACTTCTTTCTCCTCTGCCAGGTGGAGGCTGGATATGCAGATAAGACTGGATCATGAATGTAGACAGGGCCCAAGGAGATGGCAGAGCCAAAAGCCAGGAACATCACTTAGATGGTAACTGCACACCCACCTGAAGGGTTCACGTGACAACCGTCTGTGGGCCATTACAGCTGTGAGACTCTATTGGTTGTGGCAGGCAATTTAGCCTACAATAATAACCAAAATTGTTTTTGCAGGGCCCGGAGCCTGACAACCATCCTGGAAGAACCGAGGATGGAGACAAGACTGCAGATGCCACCTGACCACCTCTGCCTCAGTGAAGATTCCTGGATTTGCTTTGGTGAAGGAGGAGAACGTTAGGACGGCCCCTCCTGAAACACCTGCTGGAGGGTCCAGATTCTACAATTAGACAATAGCACACTGGTGCCAAGGTGTGGGAGAGCAGCCAGTACTGAGTGAGGCAGAGGTGTTAGAGAAGGATGGAGGACGAGCGTGTCTTAAGGAACACCAAGGGCCGGCGCTGCGGCTCACTAGGCTAATCCTCCGCCTTGCACTGCCGGCACACCGGGTTCTAGTCCTGTTCGGGGCACCGGATTCTGTCCCGGTTGCCCCTCTTCCAGGCCAGCTCTCTGCTGTGGCCCATGAGGGCAGTGGAGGATGGCCCAAGTGCTTGGGTCCTGCACCCCATGGGAAACCAGGATAAGTATCTGGCTCCTGCCTTCGGATCAGTGCGATGAGCCGGCCGCAGCGCGCTGGCTGCCGCGGCCATTGGAGAGTGAACCAACAGCAAAAGGAAGACCTTTCTCTCTGTCTCTCTCTCTCACTGTCCACTCTGCCTGCCAAAAAAAAAATAAATAAATAAAAAATAATAAAAAAAGGAACACCAGGTGGCTCAGTAGAGCTTACATACAGGGTTCATGTCCAACAGACCATCTAGGACTGCAGGGGTACCAGCTACTGGGAAACTTTCATATTCTAGAAGGTGGCTGGTACGGCCTGCATGTGTGTCCCCTACCCTCTTCATCTGTTGGAACCCTAACGGCAGGACCGCAGAACGTGACTGCATGTGACGACAATGTCTTTCAAGAGTTGATTAAGGTGACAGGAGGCCGCTGGGTGGGTCCTGATCCATTCCACTGGTGTCCTTCTAAGGACAGGCTAGGACACAGACACTCAGAGGGACACCATGTGAGCACACACACAGAGCATCTGGCCATCTGCAAGCCCGGGAGACAGAGTTGGGGAGAAATCAACTCTGCCCACACATGGATCTGGGACTTCCAGACCCCAGACTGCGGGAAAATGACCTTTCTGTTGTTTAAGCCCTATTGTCTGCTGTCGATGGAAGCAAACCAACAGGGTGCCCAGCTACAAAAGCGCTGTGACAGTGAGCCTGGGAAAGGAGCCATTCCTGGCGGCGGGAGGGAGAGGGGAAAAGCATGGGCGTAGGCAGGACCTCAGGCCAAAGATCACCCCTCCCTTGCGTGCCATTTGCAGGCCTCCTTTCTTGCAGTAGCTCCACTGCCTTCCACCCAGTGTTCCCCTCTGTTGATGGATAAATCCAATATAGATGACTTCCAGCAAAACTATCAGAAATACTAATTTTTCCAAACTCCTGAGCAGATCCAGCAAAAGAACACACAAGAAAACCTGGAAGGCATTCAAGTTTCACTAGAAATCTACTGCAGCGGCTTGGTTCAACCCATCTACATTTATCTCCGTCTTGGCGTTAGACTATTAAACCACTCCTCCTTGTGCTAAATCAGTGTGCATTTAAAACATTAAATTCTTTCACTGTCCTGCTTGGGAAGCAAACGGTACCAGCGCTCATGAATATGTAAATCAGCCCCTCTAAGCACATTATTAATTATTTCAAAGGTAGTTGGAGGTCACCAGCCCACAGCAATTTCTATGCATGAAGTCTCATTAACACCAGGCATCACACAGTGCAGAAGAATAAAGTTTTATCACAGTTACTGAATGTGTGAGCATGTGTGTGTGTTTAAGTGGCCAGAGTAACAACTATTACTGAACGCAGCACCAGCAGGCTCTGGTCACGTGCCTGTGAGTGATGGTGGTGCTAGGTATGATGAAGATACACAATCTACAACTTGAATCATTTTTAACAAAACTCAGGGGCCAGCGCTGTGGTGTAATGGGTAAAGCCACCACCTGCAGTACCAGTATCCCATATGGGCACTGGTTCGAGTCCTGGCTGCTCTACTTCCAATCTAGCTCTCAGCTATGGCCTGGGAAAGCAGTAGAAGATGTTCCAAGTCCTTGGGTTCCTGCACCCACATGGGAGAAATGGAAGAAGCTCCTGGCTCCTGGCTTTGGATTGGCCTAGCTCCAGCCATTGCAGCCACATTGGGAGTGAATCAGAGAATGGAAGACTTCTCTCTCTCTCTCTCTCTCTCTGCCTCTGCCTCTCTGTAACTCTACATTTCAAATAAGTAAATAAATGTTAAAAAAAAAAAAACTCAAACACCTGTCTGAATCAGGAAGTATATCTTCAAAATCCAAAGGAATTTCTGCCTCAAATGCATTTAAGTCTTCTTGACCTTGAGGCTCACAAGTGGCCCTGCTTTCTTGGGTGATAAAGTTGTGACCAGTGACAAAGATCTGTAGCCTGGAAAGATGCAGCACACGTCGTGCTGCCCGGGACCCTGCAGAGAGTACATGTGTGCAGCACACAATGTCATCTGCGTCCCCTGGCACCAAGCGCCTCATCAGCGGCTGTGAGCCAGCAGGTGCGGAGAAGGTTCTCAGGAGCCCAAAACGCTCCGATACACACGCAGGGCAAGCCGGGCAGCCAAGGCAGACCATGCACAGAGCCAAGGGAGAAGCTATGAGAGGGTGCAGGTGAAGGGGGCTGCTTCACACAGACACGGAGCTATGCTTGGTAAGATCACAGAGCCAACACTCGAATTCTCCGCAAACTGCAGCGAGATGACGGCCTGTTCCCCAAGCAACTCCTACAATATTCCAGTTTGCTTTTATACCTCTGATTGTATTGTAAGCTCCAGATTAACTTGACAGAGAAGATCCTGCATTATTTTCATGCCCAATAACAGCGGAGATGAGAAAGACGATATATACATAGCTGTGACTGACAAAACACAGAAAACAAAAACCAGAACGAGAACCCTGCACTTGGAGTAATTTGCAGAGGGGGTCAGGGTTTCCTGTCTAGGGACGCTATTGGAATTTACCTGCCTCCCGGGGCCGGGGGGGGGGGGGATGCTGGGCTTCCACTTGGGCGACAGAAGCAGCAGAGCCCTGTGTGACTTAGGGGAGCATACATGAGCGGAGGTGCAAGAAGAAAGCTCAGGACAGCAGGTGAACCAGCTAAGAGGAGGGGCTGTGATCGCAGACATCGTGTGGAGGGCATCCATGACGCAGGCAACCTTCCTCTCTTGATCTGGGCGTGGTGATCAGGCCCGCCTCCAAAACTCCATAAACCTGTCACTCCACTAATGTATAAGCACATAAACACATCACCACACAGCCGTGTATTGGAATAAATCTGTAACTACACAAATCTGTAACTCCACAACCCCACAGCTATGTAAACCTCTGTACAAATCCCTAACTCCAAAAACCCATAACTATACAAACTAGCTATACAAGCCTATACTTCCACAAATCTACTCCTGTATGTGTGTGTTTTAAGCACTGTTGTCTATGCTCACAATAAATTGAAATATACATCAAACCAGCCGACATGATACATTTAGAGGCCAGTGAATAGTCAGTCTATGGACACGGTTAGAATCCTTCCAGCCTCGGGAGAGTCCCCGACCACTGATAACTGAGACACACATATCCACAAGTTGTGCTGCGGGCTCATAAGACAGGGCATGGGGTCCGGACACACACATTCCCACGGAAAAGAGAAGAACACCTAAAGGAAGTACTTTGGAACAACTCAGACGGCACTTAGAGACATCTTTCCAGGTCTGTTTGGCTAAATAAGGAATTTCTAGTTGGAGAGTGGGTTCCGTCTGCCCTTGTGAAACAATGGGAGGAGGCCCCTTTCCAGGGCTGGGGGCCGACGGTATTTTTGCCTTCTCTGCTAGCTATTCAGAGCGTTCCCACCTTACTTCTGTTTTCTAAAATGTTACTTTATTTTTAACCACATAATAAGATGTGAGAAAAGAGGGGGGGAGGCCGTTTGGAAAGCAGACATCTGAGCCAAGCGAGAACTGGGGCGCGGTTTCCTTGGACACAGGGCCCCTCCTTGAGACAAGGGGTGCGGCGCTGCCGGTACTGTAGAGTCAGCTCCCTTGGTAGGCAAGAGGACAGGGGAGTGCACGACGCAGACACCAGACCCCACATCAGCCCGAAGCACGATTCTAGAAAGGTGACACCCAAGGCCCCACAGGTGGCAGAACAGCCAGCCCCTCGCTGGCAGAGCAGGCACGAGCACAGAACACTCTGAGTTTGTCCTGCGGCTTCTGCGGTCCATGTCCACGTACCGGTCACTCCTTAGGATGAAGCCACTTGCCTGAGTGTTGTTGCTGTTGCAGGCAGGGCGAGGAGGGTGGCAGCATCAGGGGCTGCTGTGTGCTTTCTCCCTGTTCACTTTCCCTCCCGGGCACAGCCAGGCCACGTCTCCCATCTCTCCTTTCTTGCAGTTTGGTGGGGCCGAGGGGCTGAGCTCTGGCCCGAGGATCGTGGGAAGAAGTGTCTCCAAACCATCTCCGGAGAGGTGATGAAAGCTCCGGCTGCTTTCACCCTGCACAGCTGGACCCACCCGAGGAAGGGAACCAGCAGGAGCGCAGAGACTTCTGGGATGACAGAGGCACTAGAGGGCAGGAGGCAGAGCCGGGGTCCCTGACTGGCGAGGCACAGCGGAAGACACGCGGCCAACCCGCACTGGACCACGGCACAAGGGGACGTCGTCCTGGGCCTTCGTATGCCACTGTGCTCGTTGGAGAGTCTGCGTTACCCCCTGGCTTCATTCCGCCCCATTCACCCAACGCAAAGGAAAACCCCCTGCTCCCAAATGAAGCAGAGAGGAGTCCAGCATTAGCCTCAGAGGGCGATCGTTGGATTTAATTTCAATCAATTTTGAGGCAGAAAGAACTTTGGCTGTGGACCACAAGCATGTGAGTGATGAAAAGAATCTGGGCTTGTCTCCTGGAGCTGCCGTTTTCGCGTGGCTGCCACAATCAGGTACCAACAAGCAGCTAGGCAGAGAGTGAGCCGAGTGCCTTGGAGAGGCAGGCAGGCCGACGGAGCCCCGAGAGTGGGAGCGTGGGGGGTGCCTGTGCATTCCCAGGCAGTTTGCTAATATTCCAAAATTCACAACCCGGATTCCACCTTGCTTTTAGGACATGTATGGCTGTATGTTCTTTCCTGTTTTGAATGTGTGTTCATCACCTTAGGCTCTATTCTCTAAATTAGCAATACTTCAGCAACTAATTCTACTGATGTTTGTGTATGGCCATTTGTATATCCTTCTTGGTGACTCTCCTCTTTTAATGGTTCCCTACTTTTCCCGTGTGGCTTTAGGAGTGACATCGACTTGATTGTTTACGTGTCTCTAGGACAGCACTGGTCAAAAGCCCCCAGGCGGTCCTTCATCCTGGATTGCACGTCTGTCTCCCTAAACGGCAGGCTGGGCCTTGGGCAGCCTGACTCTCTGCGCTTTGGGATAGCTGCATCTCAGGAGGTCCAGAACTACTGCTTTGTGCTGTGACATTGCCACAGACGCCCTGAGGGCCTTAACGGACTGCCGTCGGTGAGTGGGCAATTCACAACTGCATTACATGAGAACTGGAAGCATAAGAACGTGACCTGGGAACAGATGAATCAGACCCGAGAAGAAAAAACAACATACAAACAGAACAGTAGATGCACTCCGATGGCCCAGGGGCCAACACCCAAGACATGCCCCCGGGAAGGGAGTGACTACCAGTCCCAGACCTCCAAGGCCACAGGAAATGCTCGCTGCCAGGGCTCCTAACATACAAGCAGGGGAAGTGTGCCGCGTTGTCTCCGTCACTGTGCTGGAGAGCAGCCCTCGGGAATAAGTCGTCGCACACTCCCGACGCTCAACAAGTCGTGTGAGCGACGCTCGGGGGAAGAACAGACCCGGAGGTGCTCCGGCCTTTGACAATAAACCTCAGCGTAGAATGCAGAGGACAGCAGGGGCACCAGATGCTTCGGATGATGATGACGCTGTTCCCGAAGCCCACATGGTTATGCAAGCATTTCTCAGGAGTTCTGCAAATAGCGTATTTTGGTTGTGTCTGCCAATCGTATTTCAGCTCCGTTCTCATTTATTGGAAAACCTACTCTGGCTGGCAAATCGAATCACTCTTGGACAAAACAGAATTTCTGCAATTATTAACGTTCTAACCTCCCATCGGAAAGACCGCATTGCTTATACAAGCCTACCCCGATAATTCTCGAACTTTCCAACCTGGAGATTTTAACAAATACTGATGGCCACCCTGAGAGGTCACCATTTAATTGGCCTGAGACATGGCCAGGGCACTGAGATCTTTGAAAGCTCCCATGTGACTGAAATGTGCATGTCAGGCTGAGAAATCCATCCCCAGAGAAGCTGGGGCTGGGGCGTGGGGTGGAGTCATGGAGCCAACCGTTCCAGGCTGACATTTCAGCTCTCCCCTTCCTAATTCTGCGATCCTGGTGCCTTCATCAGACTGAGCCTCCCCCCTCCTCTGTAAGATAAGAAAAGTAATTCCTACTTTTCAGGGTTACAGATGGCTTAAGTAGAGAACAGCACTAAAAATTAGTTACACTTCTCTTGACCCTCTTTCCTAAAGAACTTTGAAGATGTCGCACTGTTGGCAAGTTCTCTATTTCTATAGTGATTAAGAGCACAGTTTTGGAGCCACAGCCATCTGGCTTGGTACACCAGCTCTGCTCCTAGCTGTATTGCCACGTTCCATTTAATTAACTTCTATAAGGCTCGATCCCTTCGTTTATCAAATGTGAAGAATAACAAGATCTGTTCCAACATAGTTCTCTGGGGAAGAAATGGATGCACGTATGCAAGCACCGAGTATGGCACATTGTATACAGCAAGCACTCAGTAACAGCTCTAACCTTGTATACAGTGAGCACTCCACAACAGCTGTAGGAATTACTCCTCTTTTGACTCTCAGGGAAATAAACTTTCATATCCCACTCCTAGAAAGCATACAGAATTTCCAGCACTAGCACAGCAGAGTTTGTGTTTGGAAGCTGCTGCAAGCCAGCTTTAATTAGTTATCGTAAACATTTTGTCAATATAAAAGATGGATCTATTTCTGACTAGAAATTCCTTGAAGAAAGTTTGTATCTAAAATTGAACTTACCCTTGAAGGCATTTAACCTAAGGAGCTTGAAAGAGGCTTGAAAGACTAGATTATGGTGGGGCAGGGGGTAGAGAGAGAGAGAGAGAGAGAGAGAATCTTTTGATACACTTTTGGGTAGGAAGAGGCATTATAGAGAGAAATGCATGTACTCAGAAACTGTTACCAAGACATGCAGTAACATTAGCAACGTGTGCACATACGTACACTTCAGTGTGATTGGTGTCGTTGGAAAACAGTCCACTAATTCTTTTATTATTATTATTTTTTATATTTTTTTGACAGATAGAGTTAGAGAGAGAGAGAGAGAGAGAGAGAGAGAGAGAAAGGTCTTCCTTCTGTTAGTTCACCCCCCAAATGGCCGCTAAGGCCAGCGCGTTGTGCTGATCCAAAGCCAGGAGCCAGGTGCTTCTCCTGGTTTCCCATGCGGGTGCAGGGCCCAAGGACTTGGGCCATCCTCCACTGCACTCCCAGGCCACAGCAGAGAGCTGGACCAGTCCACTAATTCTGCTTACACCATCTATCTTTTGATGAATAGTTAACAGTCCCAGGAAACTGATGTCAAATTTTTAAAAGGTATTTTCTAGAAATGTCAGTGTCCAAACATTCCCCCATGGCTTTCCAGGCTATGGTGACCTTCCGGGAAAGGGTTGTTCTGTATGGGTTGGGGCAGGATGGAGAGCAGGTGAAGGTGACATAGCTAATTCCCCCCAAGTTGAAGAAGAGCAACCTGGAATTCCAGAATTATGCACACGGCAGTTATGTCCTTCACCTTAGCTTTGAGTCCTGACTATGCCCCTGAGCAGGGTAATTGTGGGCAACAAAGCCTTTTATATCGCAAAGTAGGAACACAATCATCAAGAAAGGTCAAAGACCTGATGTGCCAATGAACCTGCTCCAGTTACAATTTCACTCAAATCCCTAAAGTCAGAAAAATCTAGGAGTGGTCCCAGAATAACCCATCCCTTGTGGATTAATAGGGACTTGGCCACTGAGAGGAATCGACGGCTTTAGGAGTAAAATGCTCCCTTGATTTCATTAATAAGTCTTGCTGCAGTTTTCTTAGAGGAATTATCGTCCCCAGACAGCTGGGACTTAGACCAACTTGGCCAGGCAGTTTAAATGGGGGCCTGGAGAGGCAAACGGACCCCTCTTCAGAGCCATCAGCAAGGCTCACTCCTCCGCTTCTCAGACCAGTGAAGACAGAAAGCCCTGGCCCTTGAGACTCAGTCATTGTGCACTGTTGGTGGAGAGCCTACCAGGACATGTTCCACAGCTCCAGGAGTGGCCCGGCCAGCAATCTGCCCACGCTCTGTGGCCTAGCACAGTCCCTGGCATGGGCACATGCCCCTGGCATGGTCAGGCATCCACAAATCTGCCTCACAACGTGTTCTTAGTTTCTTCATGGAATTAACCATCATGTCTGCTTTCTGCACATATTACTTTTGATTTTTATTTATGGACTTCATAGACCTGAGTATAACTTTTTCATGAGTGCTAACATGGAAGAAAGTTTGAGCCCTAGAAATAACAGGGGTTTAGGGGCCGGGGCTGTGGTGTAGTAGGCTAAGCCTCTGCCTGCAGCTCCAGCATCCCGTGTGGGTGCTGGTTCATGTCCCAGCTGCTCCTCTTCTGATCCAGCTCTCTACTAATGACCTGGGAAACAGTGGAAAATGGCCCAAGTGCTTGGGCCCCTGCACCTGTGTGGAAGACCTGGACGAAGCTCCTGGCTCCTGGCTTTGGATCAACCTAGCTCTGGCTGATGCAGCTATTTGAGGAGTGAGCCAGCAGATGGAAGACCTTTCTCTCTGTCTCTTCCTTTCTCTGACGGTAACTCTACCTCTCAAATAAATAAATAAATAGAAAGAAATAGCAGGGGTTTAAATAACTCTTGTTCCTGATGGCCTGCTGTTTCCATTTGTGATTTGATAAGCTTTGCTTTTCTGTTTTATTAGTACTTTATGCCTTGTGTTCCATGCTCTGTGTATCAAGGCAGAGTCAAATGAACCAGGAAGAGAAATGATTAGCTAGAGGAGTGAATGATGCTGAATAACTGCTTGATTTATGAGCTGAGTTGCTGGAAACACCAACCTACATTCAAAGAACATCCACACACGTGCTGCTCTATAAATGTGTGCACCCATGCAGACACAGGCACCAGCACGCTAGGTACCCTGCTTATGGGGATGCGTGTCTGAAGAACATCCGAAATCAGACGCCAGTGTTCACTCAGTCCTTACTGTCTTCAGCATCCACCTGAATGGTCCTTTCTAAGCCATCATCCTAATGTAGCCACATAACTTCCGAAACAGGTGTTATTATTGTATTACCCCCATTTTACCTGAAATGAAATGAAAGGTACACCAAGGTTAAGAACCTTGTCCTACTTTATAAAGGTGGCAAGACTCAGAATCAAGATCTGAGCCAGGTTTCTCTGAGGCTCGGTATACAACCTGGGCTAATGCAAATGACTCACTGGTCTATAGGCATAGTATTATGGCATATGAAGTATTATTTAACATCTGAGATAATTGAACTCCACGAAGACAATCTGCAGACTGCCAACGGAACCCTCTCACCCCTGGTCTGAATACCACATGGCCAGGTGCCAAGCACTGCAGAGGAGGTTCCTGGGGAACAGGGGGTGCCTGGCACGGTGCCAAGACTGAGGCCTCTCTGGTGCATTACCTGTCACAGAGGAGTACCAGTACTCAGCAAAAGAACTGTGGAGGGAGTACCTTGTTGTAACTAAACAAACTGCATTCAAACAGGATAAGTGATTTAGGAATAATCTTGCAAGGAAGCCGTCAAGTGAGTGGAGAACTGATAACATAAACACAAGCAAAAGAGAGAAGAGAGGCACTGGTGGTGCGGGCACCAGGACACCTAACAAGGGACCCTCAACGTGAGTGTCAGTGAGCCCAGGAGAGAAGTCACGGACGGCGATGACATCACTCTTCTAGGACTGTTTCTGCCGAGCAAACATCAAAGACAATCCAGCTTGCTTTTAGGGAAAAAAAAAAAAAAGAACCGTAGCCCTTAAAAGTCTATTTCCACAAAATATGCAAAGACATTTATAATTGGAGCCATGGGACAGGAGGAGGAAGGGCTAAAATAATACACCATTAATAATATGGTGACAAACAGAAGTCTATTTTTTGTGTGAATAAGCACTTTTGAAGACATGTATTAAAATACTAGGAAAAAAATGTAGAAATATTTATGGGGATGGAGTATACTATGGAAGGGGTTCACCACACACTGGAGTGACACCACAGCCGTTTCTAACCTGTCTCACTTTATGATAATTTTGCTTATTATTTTCCATAAGCAAAACACACACACATGTAGCTTTGTGTTTGTGGTTAAACATTAAATGAAAGATGTGCCAGGGAACGTAAGTTCTCAATAGGAAGTGGGCATTTTTAAAAACAAAAGCCAACTTCTGCGAGTATTATATTTAAATAACCAGTAATGACGTGACTGACATGCACAAAAAGATATTTAAAAGGATTGCCAAAAAAAAAAAAAAAACCAAAACAAAAAAGTAGATACTTAAGATTCATTCATGCCTTGCCTTACTTGCTATTAAAAAATTAAACCCAGGAGTATATAACATTCTAAGGATGATATTAAGATAGTTAGAAAAAAAAATCAAAACAGATTTAACACACAATCAAAACATAGTAGAACTATAGAACACAGGATAACTAGATAAGAACTTGACTATGCCACACCTTCTAACAGAGGTCTTAACTACCTCATGGCAATGAGCCAGCAAATTTAAAGGCAATTGACCCACATTTACAGAAACACAAGAAATCCAACTTTACCATGCTTTCCTGTGACTAGAAGGCACTGCCAAAAATGTGATCCATAAAAGGTATTTTTGAAAAGAATGCATTCACTTAGCCTGTCCCTTAAAGAGGACTTCTTTTTAATGACTGAGAAAATGAAATGCAAAAGGATTTTAAACATACAAAAAGATGCTCAGCCTTGTTCAAAATCAGAAGTAAACACTGCGTGGAAGCTCCCTTTCTCAGATGATACGATTAGAAACATATGCCAGAGCCCTCCACTCCCTGGGTTGGCAAAGCAGTGACAATGGGGTGAGAGAGCAGGAATAGGGAGGAGATTTGGGAACAACTGACAAAATAAATACACATTTGCGCCTTGATACACTAATCCCTCTTTCAGGGAACCAATCACAATGACATTCTGACACTATTCAATCATACATAAAAAAGAATGTTTTGTATTATTAACGATAATTCAAATTTAAATAGTTCAGCTTGTTTTCTTTCTTTTTAATGCATATCCTTTTATTTTGGGTGCTCTTTAAGCGTTTTTTTTTTCTTGTGATGGGGTACACTTTAAAGCTTGCATACTACTGTTCTAGATCCAGGGTGAATGTAACACACAGCCACACTTTGTATCTTGGATGAATAATAATTTCAAAATTTACTTTCAGTGCCTTTATAAAAGTTATACATTTTCTAGTTCATCACGGCTCCCTAGAGTTTTATATCTTTGGTAACTGAAGCATGAGTATGTCTTACCCAGCAAAGATCGAATTTAAATTGCCCATCCTCTGGTTGGGATTAGGACTAAGATAGTCTGATGCCAACGTGTGGTAGAATGAGAAGGCCATGCCAAGATGGCCGCTGGCAAGCAAGTGTCAGTTACTCAGGGATGGCTTTGATACCCACCTGGCAACGGAGCCTGCCTGGCAACAGGCTGTGATTGGTTGGGCATAGACCACCCCTTGATCGGATTGGCTGCCTCGGCTATATAAGCTGCTGTACCAATTGAAATAAACGAGTCTGCAGGCTGCTCGCCTCAGGCCTACTTTCACCCGACTTCCGGGGTCTGGTGGTGACTCTGTACCTCTTGCTCCCACCACGCTCCTCCTCTCAGAATGAATCCTCTCAAAAAGAAACCAACTTCAACATCAACAGTGCCCCTTCTGTTCTTAACCAGTCTCAGAAATGGAAAGAAACAAGGTTCTGGACTCACCCACACAGGGCAGGGAGTAGCCAAGCTGCGGGTCGTGGACAAACTGCCGATCGTTGAGCCGTGTCACACAGTACAAGTGGAAACAGTCCAAGCAAATCACGTGGCGCTGGCTGCACTGGAAGACCAGGACAGGGTTCCTGCAAACACAAAGGAAGGGGTTTCCAGCGGCACCTCAGAGGGCGGAAAGGCAAACAGCACTTCAGAACCATCTGTGTGACCTTGTAGGGTTGCCTGGAGCATGCTGTGTGTGTAAAGACAGGCCTGCGTTGAGTTCCCACATACCAAGGCCACATCTTGAAAATCAGAGGTGCTTGCTCAACAATATAGAATGTCGATTCTCCTAATTTGATATTATTGATGTCAATGCATTTATCAATAAATCTGTTGATACTTGGGTTTAAATATCATCATTCTGGAAGTCTTCCCTGATTCATAATCCCAATTAGCCCACTAAATCACTCCATGCACTAGTACATGGTTCTGCTGATTGATTGTCGCCTTACAGCTTTTCTGACTTCCTTCAGAGTACATGCTGTGTCGAGGTCATATCAATATTCCCCTACTGCCAGGCACTGGAAGGTTTAGAATAAGTGTTTCTTGGAGCAGGTGTTATGGTGCAGTGGGTTAAGCTCCTGGGTGGGAAACCCATATCCTATATTGGAATGCCTGGGATTGATTCCTGCCTCTACTTCTGATCCAGCTTCTTGCTGCTGCATATGGGAGGCAGTGGTGATGGCCCAAGTACTTGGGTTCCTGCCACCCAACTTGGAGATCCTGGTGGAGTTCTGGCTCCTGGCTTTGGTCTGGTCAAGTCCTGGTTGTTGCATGCATTTGGAGAGTGAATCACTGGATGGAAGATCTCTGTCAATCTGCTTCTCCCTCTTTCTCTGTAGCTCTGACTTTCAAGTACATGTATGTATATATATATTTTTTTTTTTTTAAATAAATGCTTCTATGGCTAGCGCTGTGTTTAGTAGGTGAGGCCTCTACCTGTGGTACTGGGATCACACATGGGCATTGGTTCATGTCCCAGCTCTCCTCTTCTGATCCAGCTCTCTGTTAATGGCCTGGGAAAGCAGTGGAAGATGGCCCAAGTGCTTGGGCTCCTGCACCCACATGGGAGATCTGGGAGAAGCTCTTGGCTTTGGATCAGCCCATCTCCTGTAGTTGCAGCCATATGGGGAGTGAACCAGTGGATGGAAGACCCTTCTCTGTCTTTTCCTCTCTCTGTTTGTAACTCAAATAAAGAAATAAATCTTAAATTTAATTGTAATAATAAACAGATTCTAAATGTGGGGAGCAATCCGGACTAGACTAAGTTACTCGAATTAAGACTTATTCTATGCATCTGCTCTCCCACAATATGGCGCTGGGAGAGAAGTAAACAGCTTCCGCACAGCTGCCTCCAGTTCAACTAATAAACTGTAGGACTTGCTCCTGATTGGAGAGCAGCGTACTCGGCGTGTGGGCAGCCGAGTTGGGATTGGCGGAGGAGGACTATAAAGGAGGAGAGAGACGGCATGCACCAGGAACATCTATGGGGAACATCTAAGGGAACTCGTGCAGCCCCCGAGAAGAACCGGCAGGCGGTGTGCCGCTCCCCTGCGGAAGTGGGGAATGTGGCCAGGGGGAACTGCCCTTCCACGGAGGTGGAAGGGATAGTAGCCAACCCGGGAAGAACCAGCAGCAAACCCGGGGAGGGCCGAGCAGACGAGAGAACAGCGCAGGGTCCTGTGTCGTTCCTCCACGAAGAGGGGGAGCGACATAATGGTGCCGTGACTCGGATATGAAGCCTAGGCAGGGTCCTGTGTCGTTCCCCCATGAAGACGGGGAGCGACATAATGGTGCCGTGACTCGGATAGGAAACCTAGCTCGGATAGGAAACCTAGGACGGATAGGAAACCTAGGAGGGAAGAAGCAGGAAAATACCGGAGAGAGAGACTAGCAAAGAGCCTAGGTGCCGGAAGAAGCTATTGAAAGCCTAGGCAGAGACTCGGATATGGACTGTGGGAAAGAAGTTAGGATTTAAAGTGAAAGCAAGAAGAAACTTAGATACGGACTGCAGGTTGAAAGTGAAAGTGAAACCTAGAGGAAACTTGGACTCGGATATGGACTGTGGGGAGAAGCCAGGAGAAATGAGGGAGGAATATTGTTGGAAGAAAACTTGGGGAAGCATGCCGGGTAGAGAAAAATGTTAGGGAGGATGAAGCCGCGAGTGCAGGCCAAGCCACCTTGGAATTCTTCAAGTCACCCCGGGGAGCAAGAGGCGAAGATCTGGAACCAGAGGCAGAGACGTGGGCCGCCAGGATTCGCCAGGTTAGTCCGGGGAACTTGGACTGAATGCCGGTGGTGGCGGAAACATTCGCGGAAGCCGCCGCGTGCAGAGAGAGCACGGGGCGTTGGCGCGAGGCCGTGGTGCGGGCGCGAAGTGCGTGGAGACCGCGGAGCGTGCGCGCAGAGCCGGGAACCCGCCGGCGGGGCGAGGCGCCGGGAAGCCGCGCAGAGCCGTGAAGCTGCCGCGGGGCGAGGCGCCGGGAAGCCGCGCAAAGCCGGGAAGCCGCGCAGATCGGAGAAGCGCGGGCTGAAGCGGCTCAGCCGGGAAGCCGCCGAGAAGCAGCCTCGGGGCGGGCGCAGCCGGGAAGCCGCGGGGATAAGAATGAGAGCGGGAAGCCGCAGGGATAAGAGAAACAGAAGTTTAGAAGTAAAGTGAGAAAAATAGGAATGCTGGAAGATAGAAGTAAAATGGGAGAAATAGGAATGCCCGGAGATAGAGAAATAGAGAAATAAAAAGGCCTCCCTACAACACTGCAATGTGAGAGCTTGGATTCGGTCTGCCTAATCAAGTGAGGCGATGAGCACCTGCGGGCAGCTAGCAGCTTATGCGCCGCAGGTCACCGAAGACAGGCACGAATTAACATCAGTAAGGCTTCCCCACAATGTAACAATTAGGAGGCTTGGATTCGGTCTGCCTGATTTAAGGCGGTAAGCGCCAGCAAGCAGCTCGACCAGAGTATGAGCTGCAGGTCACCGAAGATAGGCACGAACCAACACTAATAAGTCTCCCCCACAATAAGGCAATGAGAAGGCTTGGATTCGGTTTGCCTGATAGGGCTTGTAAGTCCCCTGCAGGCAGAGCAGAGCATGCGCTGCAGGGCACCGAACACAGGCACGCATCAGCGCCTAAAAACCTCCTCACAACATGGCGAAGAGAGGACCCGGATTCGGTTTTCCTGATTGATAGGACTTGTAAGAGCCTGTGGCAACTCTAGCAAGTAGAGCAGAGTGTGTGCCGCGGGACACCGAAGACAGGCGCGTATCAACGCCAAAAATAAAAAGAAAGGGGGATCTGTGGGGAGCAATCCGGACTAGACTAAGTTACTCGAATTAAGACTTATTCTATGCATCTGCTCTCCCACAAAATGGCGCTGGGAGAGAAGTAAACAGCTTCCGCACAGCTGCCTCCAGTTCAACTAATAAACTGTAGGACTTGCTCCTGATTGGAGAGCAGCGTACTCGGCGTGTGGGCAGCCGAGTTGGGATTGGCGGAGGAGGACTATAAAGGAGGAGAGAGACGGCATGCACCAGGAACATCTATGGGGAACATCTAAGGGAACTCGTGCAGCCCCCGAGAAGAACCGGCCGGCGGTGTGCCGCTCCCCTGCGGAAGTGGGGAATGTGGCCAGGGGGAACTGCCCTTCCACGGAGGTGGAAGGGATAGTAGCCAACCCGGGAAGAACCAGCAGCAAACCCGGGGAGGGCCGAGCAGACGAGAGAACAGCGCAGGGTCCTGTGTCGTTCCTCCACGAAGAGGGGGAGCGACATCTAAACTTCCCCAAAATCAAAATAAAAGTTACTATTATACCAAAGTAGTATGTCAAACAATCACTTATATTTCACTGGCAAGTAGAAAACAAAAGTTAGAAATAAAAGACCATTTATTAATATTTATTATTTATTCTTCCTCTACAAAATTTTATCTATTGTGCCCCCACTTTCCCATCCAAATACTGAATTTCTCAATTATGGTTAGGAGATTACCAATAAACCAAAATGTTAGATTCCATTAAGATACTTTGCAAAAAAAAAATCTCCTGAAAAAACATGTGTTTTTGCTGGCAAATAAACCACATTAGTTTCTCCCCAATAGGAGGCAAAATGAATATATTAATTTGAGATCAGTCCCAAGGCAATTTTAATAGCAACAAGGTTATTGGAATCTTTAGATAGGCTTATTCCCCATGTAACGCTAGTAAAATACAAAATAAACATGTTCATTTCACATGCAACACATAGCAGCCTAAAAGCACTTCAAAAGCCCATTCCCTAGGAAAATTAATATTAAATAATAGCATTATAGAAGATAATTTTTCAACAACTAAAACGTTTTCAAAATGGTGATCCTACTTATTTGAAAGCAACATTGAATACCAAACCAAGTCGGGGAAAAGAAAAAAAAACAGCTC
Organism: Oryctolagus cuniculus; assembly: GCF_051225735.1. Classification (NCBI taxonomy): domain Eukaryota; kingdom Metazoa; phylum Chordata; class Mammalia; order Lagomorpha; family Leporidae; genus Oryctolagus; species Oryctolagus cuniculus. The sequence continues at coordinate 6,988,915 of NC_142871.1, read as the reverse complement.
CCAACTTTAGCAGGAGCGCTTTGATTCTAACGCCACGGTCAACCTCACATGAGCATGTGTGTCCCTTCTGGCTTGGTGCTTCTCTTTCCCGCTCTGAGCCCATCAAAGTCTTTTTAGGACCTGAATCTCCACTTCCAAGGCCTTACTTCATTAGGCAGTGACAGCTCTGAGCTTTCAACTTTCTCCCTTCTAAGGGCTTTCCTCTTAAAGACACTGTATCATGGTTTCTTAATTCTAACCCAAGTCACTCCTCCACACACCACATGCACAAGCGCAAAAGCACACACATTCCTTGTCCCTCTGTCGACCAACAGAGCTGCTGTATTTTATCGTCTTCTCTCAAAACTAAGTTACATGAAAAATATTCTCCACTTCGCTTATAGCAACATGGTAAACTGCGCCTTTATAGACCCCTAATGTGCTATCAACACATGGACAAACTGGAGAAAATATTAGAACATTTATAAAAGTGTCCCTATACAGAAGATTTAAAAGAAAACTTAGAAATGACCCTGTAGAGAAAATAAAAAGAAAACTTAAGAAATCACAGAAGTCAGACCATGAACAGCTACCACAGGGACCCAGAGAGAGCTCAGGGTCCACGTTACGCAGCCATCAGTCTAGCACATGGGTTCTTTTCCACTCCTATCAGAAAGGAAGAGTAGAAAAAGGCTTCTCTCACGGAGGACAGCAGTACATGTTCATGGTTGCCCCTTCACGTACAACGTGGTCCAAGCCTGTCCAGAGCACCTGGACCATCCATGGAACATCCACCCTTCTGCTTCGTCAGTGGCACCAGGCTCTCTGGGATGTAACAGCCAGAAATGGCCAGGACATCAGAGGCCACAGTATGAGTTAATCCCGGTGCTGATTCAGGGGTCCACCACACCAGGAAAGGCTGCAGAGGTGCAGAGGTGCAGGGGTTGGGCGCGGAAGGACACACTCTCTGAAATCAAGGGCATTGGAGTGTTTCTCCCTCTCCCACCACTGCGAGTGGAGCAGAGGCAGTTGCAGGCCGTGTGGGGCCGGTGGCTCTGGTTCTCACAGGCTGCGCCACAGCCTTCCAGGGACACAAAAGTCCTAGAAAGTAAGCTTTGGTCACAGCAGGCCACTTCACCTTGGAACTGAGAGGCAGAAGGGAAACACACAGCAGGTGCAGCTGACCCTAGTCATCAGGGAGACAACAAGCCTCTTCCTGGGACGAACTCAGCTGGTGACCATCACAGCAAACTGTGCTGCTGATGGACACCAGCTAGGGTTGCCTAGGACTCCACAAGTGGCTGCAACAACCAGAGCTGTGCCAATCCGAAGTCAGGAGCCAGGAGCTTCCTCCAGGTCTCCTATACGAGGGCAGGGGCTTGAGCCATCTTCTACTGCATTCCCAGGCTATAGCAGAGAGCTGGATCAGAAGTGGAGCAGCAGGGACTTGAACTGGCACTTGTATGGGATGCCAGCACTGCAGGTGGCGGCTTTACCGCTACACCACAATGCCAGCCCCATGGTTATCTCTTATTAAGAATATTTCCAGTGGTTATGTAGAGTCAGGTGAGAAATAAACATGATATCTACAAAAAGGTTATTAGTTCAATTTGAGAAAATGAGTATAGAGAACTTTAAGGCCAAAGGGTTACACACTAACTTCCCATGGAATAGAACAAAGAGGGAAGTGGGGACCAGGTTCTGAGCACCTGCTGTGTGTCAGGCACCATGCTAGGAACATCACACACTTTTTTTTTTTCCATGTCAGACTCCTAAGCTGTGGTGGAATGAGAAGGCCATGCCAAGATGGCTGCTGGCAACAGAAACTGCCTGGCAACAGGCTGTGATTGGATGGCTTTGGAAACTGCCTGGCAACAGGGTGTGATTGGTTAGGGCATAGACTGCCCCTTGACCAGATTGGCTGCCTTGGGTATATAAGCTGCTGTACCAATTGAAATAAACGAGTCTGCAGGCTGCTCACCTCTGGCCTGCTTTCACCCAACTCCCAGGGTCTGTGTGGTGACCCCAGCACGCTCCTCCTCTCAGAACAAATCCACAGCAACACTTTTTTTTTTATCCATTTCAGACTCATAAGCTGATCTGCCCCTCCTCTACACAACATCCTGCTCTGTCTGCACACCCATCTGCTACAATTGGGGTGTCCTTGCAGAACCTAGTAGACTTCTGGCTCTTTCACTCCTAAACACATGCTCCTTGCTATCCAATCCCACAGCAGTATCCTAAGCTTTGTGTTCAAATCCAAACCCCAGACTTCCAGATCGGTTCCAGACCAACCCTCCCCCTTCCTGCCCCTTTCTTTGGCACTTGTTCATCGAGTGCATCCTCCACAGCCTTCAGATACCAGAATACTTTACTTCAGGTGCTTCAAGCATTCCCACCATGGCAATCAACAGCAAGTGCCAAGTAACAGGAAGACAGAGACCATACTTCCTAAAGCCTTTCGTGACCACGGAAATCAGAGAATAAAACATAACAGAAGTGTCTGAGAGTGGCCCCCCCTTCCACAGTGGGAGGACACAGCAAGAAGTCTCCTTCCATGAGGCAGGGAGAGGACCTTACTGGACCCTGAATCTGCTAGTGCCTCAGTGGTGGGCTTCCCAGCCCCGGGGACTGGGAGAAATACATCTCTGTTGCTGATAAATTACCCTGGGCAAGGAGTGGTGTTCCATTGAGTCAAACTCTGGGAACTTTGGAGAGGAGAAGCTGGAAGCCGTGAGAACTGCTGTCACTTTAGTGGTTTAGACAGCAGATACTAAGGAGTTGGACTGTGGTGTGGTGGGGGCTCCAGGGCCGGGCATGAAATGCTGGGTGGGAGTGACATTTCTGAGGAGGCCCTGTCATGGCTTCTTTTCTCAGGGAGGGGCGGGGAGTGTTCCTCCCAGCATGGTTCTGTGCCCTTTGTTCAAATCACACATAAATGTTAAGAAAAATCAGTCTAGAGATGATTGTACCCCAGTGAGCTAGGCTATGGGGTACGTAACTAAGGGTTAAATAAAGCACTCAACCATATGCAAAGAGAATTATAAATGCTTTACTTGACATTATTGAAGAGTTCTTTCTAAGTGATGATTTCTCTATTTTAAAGAAATAAAGGAGTGATCCAGTGAACCTTTGCTCACAGAATATTAGGCATAATTGAAGGTGTTTCAGTAAAAAATTTGGCAAGGGATCCACACCCACCACACACAGAATACTGCTGTCACACAGCACTCAAGACATGTGGGCTCTTACACAATTAGTTCTCCACTGTCTGCAAAAATAGCATCCGTTTTCATATTTATCTAGTAAAATGTGCGGCTCAATCTGCTGTCCACCTCCATTGTATTGTCTCGCTTGGTCTGTCTCTCCAACTCCCATTCACTCTCCTTCACACATACACACACACATACACACACGCACACTGTTTCTCTCTCTGTCCAAATCTGACTCTGTGTCTCTCGGTCTGTCTTTGTCTCAGCATCTCTGTCTCTGAGTTTGATTCCTTCCCTCACAGACATCTCCATTTATAATCATTAAGAGAGAGACTCTAGTTCCAACTTCTCAACTGAATGTGACCTCTGTTGACAGCAACGTTCCAGAAACTTCAAGAAACTTAAAGAAGAACGTCTTAAACCCAGTCGGGCAGGCAGGAGAGGCAGAGATCACTGTACTGTGGGGTAGAATGTTCCAAGTTCTGTTAGCAGCTTCCGGGGTGTTCTCCTACCACACTGCCCCTTGCATGGTTCCTTTCCATATTGAATGGGCTGGCCCACAAGCCACGGGAGAAACCCAGAAATGAGCAGGTTTGATTTCCGGGACTAGGCCTGTAGCTCCCCCTGTCCTCTCATAGACTGAGGGTGCTGCGTGAGGACAGCGTGCAGTCCTGCGGTGGGGGACACGGAAGTGGTCTTCTGGGGGAGTCCACGTGGCAGGGCGGTGGGGCTCCTGACGACAGCCAGCAGCGACACCGCAGCCACCACAGTCGGCATCCTTGGCATAGACTCTCCAGCTCAGGAGGAACCCTGAGATGGCCACAGCCCTGGCTGGCCCCTGCACGACCAGTCCATGAGATTCCCTGAGCAAGAACTGGGCAGCCACACTGCCCCCAGTTCCTCACCCACTGGGACTGTGTAGATACTATTTAAGTTGTGGGGTAATTTTGTTTTCTGTGGTGACATCTGAGTGATACAGCTCAGGCAAGCAAGAAGCCACATTGAGATAGCACATTATGAAAGAATTCTAGAAGTACCCAGCACACAAGGAAAGTTCGCGTGGTCTTAGTGTGGCCAGCTCTTTCATCTCCCCCAAGGATAAAGGTTCACGGAAAACGCATAGTATGAAAAGAATTATGCGTGGATTTCAAAAATGTTTTGTACCAAAATAAAGTTTTAATTCTGTTTTCTATAGGCTTTTTGAAGTTCCTTATCTATGGCTAGGAGAAGTACCTGAAAAGCAATCTGAGTTGGAACAAAAATATTAAGCAACAAATCTTTGAGGAAATAAAAATAAGCAAACTCTCCTCACTTGTGGGAGAAAATCCTTCAATTTAGCTAACACTTGACCCTTGAAAATTCACACATTGCCTTTACTATATTTAGTTTGTGTAACAGGAACATGAACATTATGCCCCAGTTAGCAATCTCCGAAAGCTCGCTACAAACTCTCTGTACATGAAGAACTATGACTCCTGGGAATTTGATTAGATAAAAATAATTAGAGGAGCAAAACCACACTGTTAAATAATTAGAATTTATATTCCCAACAACTGTCACTCTAAGTCCCTTTTAGTTAGTGATAGCTTATAAAACAAATAAATAAATAACTGAAATCTCAGAAAGCAAATGCATTTTAATGTCATCTATATTTAACCAAATTACCCATTAATTGCCTAAATGCACGACAGACAAAGAAGTATCCACACAGCACTTGCCCACAGAAACCTGGAGATCGCGTTCCAGTGCCCTTGTGTCATCCAAGTTCATTATTTGAGTCAGCCAAGTGAGCAATCCCAGTCATTGGCGATGTCTCTCATCCAAGATACTAATTGATAGACTCAACTTTTAAAAATTAAAATAAGCCTCAACAGTTGAGCGACCTTCAAAATGCCTCCTAGCAGCCAAGTTCAGAATCCCGAAGTTAAGTTCGTTTGTCCATTAGTCTGCTTGCAATCGAGTCCTACCGAGGCCTTGGCAGATCCTGAGCCAGCTCATCAGCTCCCCTCCAATTCCTTCCTCTCTCTGCTGCTGTGTTCTCCCTCCTGTTCAGTCCATGCTGCTCCCCAAAACACTCACCTTGGCTCTGTGAGAAGTCCCAATACTTCAGTGATACACTCTACCCCAGGTGAGAAATCTTTATGACTACCTCCTTCCACCACCTTCATCCATGCATTCTACCCACACTATGAGGCAGCCAATACAGACCAAGCGCCATGGTGGTGCTGCCCTAAAAAACTCACAGGATGTTCTATTTCCCCAGGAGGTCGGGTCCCATCAGGTTGAAAGTAAGTGCTTAGCTCCCAGGATGGTGAGTGTGACACAAGGGGGGTGTAGAGACCACCTGACCTATCTCTGGGGTTACAGGAAGGGTCCTGAGACAGCTCACACTCGGCGCTCTCAGTCCACACAGAGAGAAGACACCCACCACACTAACCAGCCTAACCAGCCTCTTCTGCTTATGAAGATTTTTAAAATTACATAAAATGCGGTTGTAAATATGTTACAAAGGATTGAGAAAATACAAACTCTCGATCTCCTTTTCTCAAATCCCCTTATCCTCGTGAATTTTCATTCTCTATCCCATCTGTGGTATTAAATGTTATTAAATTCAGGAGACTTTCTAGCGTCAGCGTTTGTTCCAAAGTTCGGTCCCACGGATATCTGCCCTCAGTGGCCTGCAAACCCTCTTATCAGGAGCGCACAGATTTTTCTGGGCATCAGCTGGGTTCTGTGCCTCCTGTGACATTTTCTTGCGGCTACCTGCAGCGTGCTTTATTTGAAAGCTCCCTATCGGGTTAACCACATCCCTGCTGATACGTCCACTTGTGCTACGGACTGTCGTGAAGAGAAAGATGAAGATTTCCAGTGCCCTTTCTGCTGCACACAAGTGCCTTGGTGGTGTGCACTGGCTGATTTTGAGAGGGCCCCTAGGGGACGGGGAGAAGGCTGGGTAAGAGAGGGTGGCAAAAGTGTAATGCTCTCCGGAGCAACCGGCTTATGGCTACAAGGGTCGTCCTGCCTGGGTTCCCAAGGCTCACCCCTCACCCTGGCTGAGACGTGTGTTGGCACCCAGCTGACCCCCACTTCCAATGCCAACAAATCAAGGCCCAGATTTTGCTTTTGTTCTGTGAAGCCCTCCCTCCACATTCAGAATCCCCCCCCTTCATCCCACTGTCCCCATGCACACCATTCCTCCTAATTCTCCTCATTTTCCAAAAAATTCAAGGTTCGCGTCACTCTAGCCGCTTCCTGAAAGGTTTATGTTGGTGTAACTCTAGCTAACTCTGACACGTCCACTTCCTTCCTCATCTCCCGTAATACTTCTGCACAGAAAGCATTACTTTCATATTCAACTTCGTATTGCTTTATGCATCATTCTACGGTCCTCTACCACTTTATGAACCCCACACACTGGTACTAGCTGGGAAGACACTGTGCGGCAGGCCCCTGGGCTAGGCACAGGAAGGGGTATGGTGGGGGCTCCGGGGGAAGTGTGTATGATGATGGTGGGCGAAGGAAGCCTTGGACCTCCCAGGAAGAAGTAAGGACAGGCTGGTCATGTGGAGGATGTCCCCAGAAAGAAAAGGACATGCTACAGCCTCAAAGGCGAGAATGAGTTATCCTGACCGAGAGACAGGAGGAGGTTTAGGGAGGGGGCATTTGGCAGAGTGGTTAGGACGTACTGGTGTCTACATCCTGTTCTGGAGGGCCCAGCTCCACTTGCCACTCTAGCTTCCAGCTAATGCACACTCTGAAGGCAGCAGGTGATGGCTCAAGTACTCGGGTCCCTGCCACCCAAGTGGAAGACCTGGATGGAGTTCCAGACGCACTGCTTGGCACAACCCCAGCTGTTGTAGGCATTTGAGAGTAGACCGCTGGACAGGAGATTTCTCTCTCTCCCTCTCTCTCTCTCTACCCGCCCCCCCCACTCCTCTCTCTCTCTTTCTGCCTTTCAAATCAAGAAAAATAAATACAAGAAAACAAACTAAAGGGGAAGAGATAAAATATGTGAAAATACTTAAGGATGGGAAACAACGTTATATATTTCACACTCTCTTCAGCCTTTCTCAAAGTTCCCAATTTTTCTATAAATGAAAAATGACACTAAAAAATAATGATATTGCTTCCATAAATCAGACACATAAGTCTGTGTTTTAGGTTATACCAGTACATCAGTTGTAGTTGAGCATAACAACATTTTGAACCAGGAACAATTTGCAAAATAAAAATGGAAAGTCATGGTTACATGAGGGAATTACTGGATTAATTTTCCATGGATGTTTTCAAATTTAGAAGACTTTTATTTTAGTCCAGCTTATGTATTGTATTCCTAAATATAATTATCATCTGCAGGTTGAATTCAAACATAATCCATTAATAACGTGTTAGGTTATAAACACTGCAACATAATAACAGGTACTGGACACAAAATGCACTTTTTCCTTTGAGATGAAAGCAAAGAGACAACCCTCCTTTGGCAGCAAATTATTACAACGCCTTGGTTCATCAGTGGCACCCAGCTGTTCTTGCTGAAGCATTTGTGCTCCTAAACCAATACTGATAAATAATTGCCAATAATAGGTACATCATAATACAGTACCTTGCGTGTGAAAAATGAAGCTAACATGCTAAAGGGCATTGGCCCATGGGAAGTGAACACATCTCATAAAAAATCACCTTAGTACTTTCATATCTCCCAATCAATACACCTATATTTTTCATGAATGCCCAAAATTATGAGTCCAAGAGCCTCAGGATCATAATTTCAGGGCACTGCATCCTGACAATGTTAATATGTGTCCCTGAGAACCGCTGAAGCCAGTGTAACACAAAATCGCTTCCCGGTCACGTGGTTTGCATGGAGCCACTGTGTGGGAAGAACCGTCTGGCTGTGGCGATGCCGTGGTGCACAGCCCACGCCAGCCCACGCGTGTCTGGAGTTTTCCCTCCGTGAAGAAACAGCCGGAGCAGATAATGCCCAGATCCGCTGCACAAGCCGCCCACTCAATTGAGGAAGACTCTAGGACAGATCTCGTTTAGATGACAGCCCTGCTGTGAAATAAACTGTTCTGCTGAGACGGATATTCACGCGTTCAGAGTCAGTCCAGGGGCTCTGGGTGTTGGGAACGGTGGGCAGGAGAAGTGACTGCGCACGGGGAGTGGTCTGGAAAAGCGATGTTTTCTGTTGCCGGCTCACAGAGCATTGTGCACGGGTGTTTTGCTCATGCTTAGAATAAATGAATGAATGACTGCTAATAGGATGCTGGGTCTTTGAATCCTTTTTATAGAGAAACCTTCAGGACCAGGTCAGGACCCAACTTAAAAGTTTGTGGACTTCACGAGAACGGCTTTACAATGAAAATGACTTGTGAAGTTTCTCAGGGATCATTAGACGGACTTGACATTAATATATAACACAGTTCAAGTCTTTGTGGAGCATAGTAGAAACAATTATTTTCCCAATTTAGTTATTTTACACAGAACCAGGACATCAGTGGATGGCAGCCCAAATATTTCTCCAAGATCAATAAAAATTGGTGCAGCTTGACAACACCGACCCAAATGGTTTCATGATGAGACCCAAGATAAGGGAGTCCTTGCAAGACCTTGCCGCCTTCCCCCACACCAGCGACAACGGGAGGCTGGAAGGACCCCCGAGGAGGGTGGTGTGAGCTGGCAGCCCTTGCGCTCACCCCAGGACCCCGTTTCTGAACACTGAGGATCAGAGGGGGTAAGAAATCATGGTCTCGAGAGACCGCCCAGATATGCAGATTAACCTGCAGAACTGAAACCTCTCCTGAAATCCTGAGCCAAAGATGGCTCATGTTTAGGATGCTCTGATTGCCTAAACTCACATCTGCGTTGCTCACGGGGCTCTCTGGAGATGTCACTCTTGGGAGGACTTGTTGGGGGGCGGAGCTGGTTGTGAATTTCCAAGGGAAGGCGGAAGAGTTATCCTGGTGTTTAAAAAAAAGGCACCATATCTTCGATGTGTTTCATTTGTCACTTTCAACAACTGGATGTTGAATGAGTTCTGTTGTTGTTTATTTGAAAGGCAAAGTTACACAGAGAGAAAGAGATACAGAGAGATCTTCCATCACCGATTCACTCCCCAAATGGCTGCAACAGCCAGAGCTGGGCCGACCAAACCCAGGAGTCAGGAGCTTCTTCTGTGTCTCCCACATGGTACAGAGACACAAGCACTTGGGCCACCTTCTGCTGCTTTCCCAGGCCATTAGCAGGGACTGGATCAGGAATGGAGCCCCTAGGGCACGAACCCAGGCCTATATGGGATTCCGGCCTCGAGGCGGAAGCTTTACCTGCCACACCACAATGCAGGCCCCAGCTGTTATCATGATGCAATTTTCTCTCCTTTTTTTGGTGACAAAGTCAGCTGGCTGAGGCCAGGCTCACCTTCTTGGGAGAACAGCACAAGTAGACAGAGCCACGCGGCTTCCCTCTGCCGTGCTCTGTGCCCCCTCCGCCCACACCCTGGCCTTGACTCTCTCATCACACTCGCCACAGTGCTCACTCATCTGCTTAGTCCTTCCCTCCAGTCCAGGGGAAACGGAGCACAGCCCGAGCTCACAAATCAAACTTCACTAAGACGCAGCCACTGTCCGTAGCTGCTTTTGCACCACAGTAGTGGAGCAAGTAGCTGCGACGGGGGCTGGATGGCCCCAAAGACGACGCTGCCCACTCTGGGGTCCTGTCCAGCAGTGGAGGCTTTGATTCCTGTCCAGCAGTGGTGGCCACTGACATGCAGGGGCTGGAGTTGAGGAAACGCTCATGTTCTAGATGATTCGCCCCCCAACGGTGGACTGAATGCGGCAGGACTCTGAGTGGGCAGGGCGAGAGGGAAGCCAACAGCAATTCTGGCAGTGCCCGGGGCCTGCCGTGGCTCTCCGGTGTTGGCTGAGCCTTTAAGCCCACTTTTCCAGGCTGCAAACACATCCCCCCCCCCCCCCCCCCCCGGCCAGCTACTTCTTTTGTTTAAGGTAATCTGGTGCTGTCCAGAGAGCTGATTCCAGCCGAGAGAATGCCAGGGGCTGTTGTTGAAGGGATAGGGGCAGGGGTGTTTGGCTCAGTGGCTACGATGCTGCCTGGGACGCCCATAGCCCATATCAGAGTGGCTGGGGTTAAGTCCTGGCTCTGCTTCTGACTCTGGCTTCCTGGCAGACAGCAGGCGATGCCTCGCGTACTTAGGTCCCTGTCACCCACATGGGAGACCTGCATTGAGTGTCCGACTCCTGGCTTCAGCCTGACCCAGTCCTGGCTCTCAGAGGCATTTCAGGAGTGAATCAGGGGATGGAGGATCTCTCTGTATCGCTATCTTTGTCTTTGTGTTTCTGCCTTTAAAATAAACTATTTAAAAAAAATAAAAGCAAGAGAAGTTGCAAAAGCTTTGAAGGCAGCCAACTGGAGAAGGAACATACTGATGCCCTGTACGGAACAGAACCTTAGTGAGTACCCACTTCGTTCCAGGCATTGCCTTAGGCCCTGGGTGTCACTGCCCCGGAAACTGGAATGCACAAATGCGAAGCAACCAAGTACAACTCAGCAAACGAAAAGAGACAAGAGAGAAGCAAAGAGAGTAACAAGCCAGCATGTGGGAGCTGCAACACTGGGCAGCCAGGGGGGGCCTGCGAGGGGCTGTGCGCCATCAATGCCAAGGGAGTCCAGGGGGAGCGCTCTGCAGGGAGTGATAATTCCCAAAAGGTCTGGGGGGCAGGAACACCGAGAGTTTTTGAAAAATAAAAGAGGCAGCACCGTGAGGACGCAGGGCTGAAAGGCGCAGGGGAGCAGACGAGGTCCAAGGAGACAGGAGGTCCGCGTGCAGCCTCGAGGCCCGGGAATTCAGCCATCGGACGGTGTCCTGTGCTGACGACATTTTAATCAAGGATGCAGCATAATGTCACCTTGGGCACAACATTACCTTAAGTTTGAGTAACAAACAGACTGTGGGCGGCAGGAAAGAAAGGGAAAATCCTGGTCATTTTTAGCATCATCCTGGCGAGAAAAGATGGTGGCTTGGGACCCTGTGGTGGAGAGGGGAGGCGTGGCCAGGTGTCCATGTGGTGGGGACGACAGCTCTCTCCCTTTTCTGCTAATGTGTGTAGGTTTCTCCACTTGTAGGATTTCATGCCCCCACATCCCTGGGATCACCTTGTAAACGCCACACTTTCCAAGTCACTTTCAGTGCAATGGGAGACTTTGTGGCGCTGTGTAAATGTATTTGATTCAAGATCTTTACTGAGGGCCCGAATAAGGGATCACGACCTGGTGATTAACCAGTGCATGAATGCAGCGCGAACCTGTAGCCCAGGGTTCCTCTCCACACCCTGCCAAGTGCCCAGTGCTGGGCACTGCACTGGCACAGAACAGGCTGTGGAGTGTGTGGTCCCTGTTCTCACTGACAGCCCAGCGTGGGCAGAGCTGGTCCACGGAGCCCAGCGAGACCATGAGGGGACGGTGCTTGACATCTTCCACCAGGGTATTGATGCTGGAGATTGGGAAAAGTAGGGGAAGTGGAACTGACAAGATGGAGAGAGTCATTAACCTGAGGCAGGGCGAGAAGCAGCCTCACTCTGGCTTCTCCCTCTAACATTTATTAGTGATCCTAACAAGCCAGCTTTCCTCCCAGGCCCCCGGGACTGTTATTTAACCCCCTGCACGAGCTTGGCCTCGGCAGGACAGGCCCATTCCCGGCTTCCTCTGCAGTCCCACAGCCTCAGGTGCCTGGGAGGAGCTTGCACCCATGTGGAATAAATGGAGGCGGGACTCTCCTCCTCTCTCATGACAACACCTACAAGGAAATATCCAACCCCACAGGACAGGAGAGGGACCCTGGCCCCGGGTGCCGGCCAACACCTGTGGCCTCATAGCCAGAGATGACAAAGTGGGCACCAGAACCCTGGCTCTCCCCAATCCTGTGATGTTGCCTCGGTCTACTGAGGATGCTGGAGACGTCTGCTGACACAGGAGACCACGTAGTAGAGGGGCGGGACTGGGAAGTGGGCCTGGGGTCCGGACTTGCTCAGTTTCAGATGCCCAAGTGAACACCTGCAGAGAGCAGTTCAGGTCACGGCTCTTAGACTCAGGAGGATGGGCGCTGGAAACCGACTGGGAGCCGTGGGCTAAGACAGTCACTAGAGCCCGGGTGGGGACGCTGTATAAAGTTAGGGGCGGCGAGGGGCTGGTGTGGTGCAGCAGGTTATGCCACCACTTGCGATGTTGGCATTCCCTATCAGAGTACCCCTTCGCGCCCCAGCTGCCCCACTTCCGAACCAGTTCCCTGCTAATGTGCCTGGGAAAGCAGCAGATGCTGGGACACCAAGGAGGATTCCAAGCTCCCGCCTTTGGCCTGGCCCAGCTCCGGCCATTGCAGCCAACTGGGGTGTAAACCAGTGGATAAAAGATGCTTTTCTCTCCCTCTCTCTGTCATTCTTCCTTTCAAGTTGGTAAAACAAAACCTTTTTAAGAAGTCGGGGGCAGGGGTGTCCAGGGCAGACCCCCAGGAATGCTGGCACGGTGGCCTTACTGTGCAGCTGCTTCGAGTGGGGAACTCTGAACTTGGAGCCCTTGCACTTTTTCCCGGTGACTGCTGCTGTGCGTTTCACAAACACCCCTGCTGGGCAGCAGGCTCCCTGGGCAACATCGCGGTCGGAGTCCGTGACTTTCTGTCACTTGCAGTTATTAAAATAATCCAACACTGGCCACCGAGCCATAGTGCAGCCTGTTTTCCACTTCTGCCTTGCACTGTGCTCTGAGCTGTCTCCCTCCCAGGTGATGACGAGATGGGCTCTCTCTTCTCCAGGTGCTGGCCCCCGGGATGGCCTGCTGCACCGTGCAGGCTTCGGATCGGTCACACCAGGCCTTGGGGACGCCAGGCTGCTCTGAAGGGCTCCTTCCATGCTCCCCTCCCCCAGCAAAGTGCTTGCAAACAAGCAGGCACTGCCGGTTCCCACCCCTTCAGGGAATGAACGGTCCTGCTGAGGACTGACCGATGGCCAAGACAGAGAAGGCTCTTGCCCAAACTGAACTTTCAGATTCAAAAAGATGATGACGTGTGCACAAAGAGTCAGTGGTACCGCGAGTTGCAAAGATGGAGAGAGGGCAGGAGAGGACAAAGGGAGGGGCCTGCCTATCCTAACCTCCATCGTGGGGAGGCTTGGTGGAAGAGGACTCATGGCAATTCAGACAGGAATCAGGCTATCTAAGCTGGTTCTCTCTCTCTCTCTCTCTCTCTCTCTCTCTCTCTCTTTCTCTCTTTCTCTCTTTCTCTCTTTCTCTCTCTCTCTCTGAGTCAGGGAGACAGAGACAGAGCCTTCATTCTCTGGTTCATTCCTAAATTGTCCCCAACCACTGGAGCTGGGCCAGGCCAAACCCAGGAGCAGAAACTCAATCAAGTCTCCCATGCAGGTGTCACGGACCCTATGCACGGAGCATTAACGTCGCCTCCCAGGATGTGCGTTAGCAGAAAGACAGAGTCAGGAGCTGGGACCAGAAGCAGAAGTGAAGTACTCTTACGTGAGACGTGGTTGTCTAAACTGGAGTCTGAACCACGAGGCCAACGCCCACCTCCAGACATGCCTTTAATGTCAAAGGCAGAGCTTTCCACTGGCTGCTCGCGTCTTCAGGAGCCCGAGTGCTTGCTGGGGTCTTGCCCTGGCCCTGGCCCTGCCCCTGTCTTACTGCACCTTCTCTGGCCCTTGTCTCCTCCTCCTCTCCCAGCCACTGTGATGCAGCCCAGTCAGCTCTTGGGCTGTTCCTGAAACAGGCCCCGCCCACATGCAGCCCAGGCTCTTCCCCAGGGAGCCGCTCTCTGGTTTCCTGAAACTTCCTTCACATGCCTCCTCGCAGTGAGCCCTGCCCCCAAACCATGGTTGCCCCCACTGCTCTGTCCTGTTATCTTCTGTGTCTCCACAGCACGCATCGCCTGCGGAAGTGGGTTATTCTAACCCTCCCTGTACCCATGCCTTGCGCCGGGTGGTTCTGCCCTGACTTCCACCAAAAGCTGTGTGCACGTCCTCATCTCCCTGGCAATGGGCCGAGCCCCATGGCTTTGAGGGGTTTGGAATACATTCCCAGCCCCCCCCCCGAATATCCCATGAGATGACACTTTGCGTCAGGGTCACTTTGTGCGAAAGGCACTTGGAAAACAGCGGATGCAAGACAGGCATTCCCATCTCTCCCTTCCTTCCTGAGAAGAGGAGACTGACAACTCCCATGGGAGAGGAGCTCCCCACCCCCACCCCTGTAGCAGGAGACAGGGAGTGCAGGCCGCAAGAATTAGGCAGAAACAGACCTCGCTAGGATAATCCTAACTCAGTCACTGTTCCACAGCTGCCCGTCTCTGCCATCCTGATACCAAGCCACGTCTGCATTGCCGCCCTTTCCTTATGGGACTCCTGTGTTGCTCCCCACGTGCACTCTCCTCCTGTCCACCCACCTTACGTCAGTGTCACGTGCAAGACCAGCCAGGCCCCGAGAGCACAGGTAAAACTGCGTCCCCTACACCTGGCTTTGCCTCTGAGATGCAGGCAGATCTGACACCACCAGCACAGGGACCACACTTGATCGGTGAGGCCTGCCCTCTTTTTATTTATTTATTTTGACAGGCAGAGTGGATAGTGTGAGGAGAGACAGAGAGGAAGGTCTTCCTTTTCCGTTGGTTCACCCCCCAGTGGCCGCCGCGGCTGGCACGCTGCAGCTGGCGCACCGTGCTGATCTGAAGCCAGGAGCCAGGTGCTTCTCCTGGTCTCCCATGCGGGTGCAGGGCCCAAGCACTTGGGCCATCCTCCACTGCCCTCCCGGGCCACAGCAGAGAGCTGGACTGGAAGAGGAGCAACCGGGACAGAATCCGGCTCCCTGACTGGGACTAGAACCCGGTGTGCCGGCGCCGCAAGGCGGAGGATTAGCCTAGTGAGCCGCGGCGCTGGCTGAGGCCTGCCCTCTTGTCTTCCTGTCTTTCATCACCAGAAGAACGGTCCTTGGGTAGGTGCGGGTCAAGGACGCTGGACATACTGAGCTGTCTAGAAACATCCACTGCTGTTAACAGAGCCAAGCGAACCCCAGCAGAGATGTGGGTGTCCTCTGACCTGGACTTGCTGTGGTTTCTCACTACCTCGCTCTGGCTGACCGCAACCTTCTGCACAGGTCAGTCATGTGCCATGTGTTGTCTGTCTCTTCCCGCTAGGACATCCACTCCGTTAGGCAGAGACCTTTGTGCACTGTTGCATCCTAAGTGCCTGGCATACAACAGATGCTTCATAGGGTTGTGCTTAATAGGTTAAACAAAAACCCCCAAGTCAGACACCAGCAGGACTGTGCACATCATTTCACTAAAACGAAGACGACTGAACCAGCAAAAGGGGTAGGAGCAGTGTGTGCACCCAGGTCAGAGGTGGGCCAGCGTGGGAGGCGGCACTGTTTCTGCATGACCCATGGCTGTTGCACCAGGAATCCCATGACAACCACTGCACCTGCATGGCCACCTCAAGTCCAGGGCTCAATTTCAATGCCGTGATTACAGGCAGAGCAGCACCGGGGCCCAGATGGAAAGAGGAGAAGCTTGGAGAATCTGCTCATCGCCTAGGAGCCCCTGGATGGCACGTTCGGAGACCCAAGGGCAAAGGAGGCACTGCAGCATGAATGGCCGTGGGGGCTTGGGGCGGCAGAACTGGGACGGTGAGGCTGGGTGACGTGTACGCGCCTCCTACACTCCCAGCTCTCAGAACGGCCCCCGGAGGCAGCTGCACTGGCTCTTTAGCCCTGTGGAGGGCTGAGGCAGGGGACTGCAGGGGCGTGGGCCAGGTGACTCTGAGCCCTCTCTGTGTCCTTTCCCCTCTATCAGTGAGGTCAGACCCACAGGGGGTAAGAAAAGGCTCCCAGAAGGCCTGAAGCAAATGCTGGTGGGTTGAGGAGCTTCTGGGGATAAGGCTGACAAGTCCTGGAAACCAGCTTATAGAGGTGTGTTCGTGCCACTGAGCTGTCTCTCCTGCTCAGGGACTGTTACTTCCAGACACTGCGCCAACAGACATTGCAACAACAACAACAAAAACATCGCACACATTGCAAACATCTCCCAGGATTCGGGAAACATGTTCCACATTCTGTTTCCCCAAGCATGTGCTGTCTCAGCTCTGCAGTAGCAAAGGGTCAAGACCGCGACTCAACCTTCACAGCCCGGGACTTTCAAAGGCCACATTTGCAGGTACTGGAGTTAGGGCTCAGTGTATCATTTGGGGGACATAATTCAACCTACAACTACGTACACTTATATATGCATATAGTTACACTTTTTTAAAAAAGATGTATTTGGGGGCTGGCACTGTGGCTCACTAGGTTAATCCTCTGCCTGTGGCGCCAGCATCCCATATGGGTGCCGGGTTCTAGTCCCGGTTGCCCCTCTTCCAGGCCAGCCCTCTGCTGTGGCCCGGGAGTGCAGTGGAGGATGACCCAAGTGCTTGGGCCCTGCACCCGCATGGGAGACCAGGAGAAGCACCTGGCTCCTGGCTTCGGATCGGCGTAGTTCCAGCCATAGTGACCACTTTGGGGGTGAGCCAACAGAAGGAAGACCTTTCTCTCTGTCTCTCTCTCACTGTCTGTATCTCTACCTGTCAAATAAATAAATAGAAAAAAATAAAAATTTATTTATTTATTTGAAAGCCATAGTTACAGAAAGACAGACAGAGACACAGAGAATGAGATACTGATGTTCCATCCACTGCTTCACTGCCCAGGTGGCTGCAACAGCCAGGGCCGAGCCAGGCAGAAGCTGTGAGCCAGGAGCTTCATCCAGGCCTCCCGCCATGGGCAGCAAGGGACCAAACACTTTGCCTTCTTCCACTGCTTTTCCCTGGCCATTTGTGGGGAGCTGGATCAGAAGTGGAGCAGCAGGGTCCTGAACCAGCATCCATATGGGACGCTGGCATTGCAGGCGGCAGCTTTACCTGCTGTGCCACAATGCCAGCCCCGTCACTGCACTTTTGATGTAGCTTTTAACTAGTTGTCCATTGACCTTTCTGTCAGATTTTCTCATATTTTGTGATCTTTGATTTCCCAGGACAATGAATATAATGGATTTATTTCTACAGAAGAAACCCAACTTTTATCATTGTACAGCCCTGGAAAAACAGGGCAAGTGATTGGGAAGGGAAAATAATTGACATTTTCTTCATAAGGCCCTATTTTTTAAAAAATATTTACATAACACATAATATTTTTTAAAAAATATTTAGACTTTAAGCTTAAAATAGAATTGATGGGGTAGGCTTTGTGGCACAGCTGGTTAAACGGCTACTCAGGAAGCCAGCATCCCATATGAGTGCCTGGGACAGAGTCCCACCTCTAGTTGTGATCCAGCTTCCTGTTAATGCGCCCGGGAGGCAGTAGGCGATGGCTCAAGCATCTGGTCCCTGACACCCGTGTGAGAAACCTGAACGGGCGTTCCTGGCTCCCGGCTTTGGTCTTGTCCATTCTTGAATGTTACAGTCATTTGGGGAGTGAACCAATGGATATAAGCTCACGCTCTCTCTCTCTCTCTCTCTCTGTCACTCCCTGCCTCTCTCTCACTTTGCCTTTCAAATACATAAAATAAAAAAAAATTTATTTCATAAAGAACATCACTAGGTCAACTGACAAAACTGTTCAGATAAAAGCATTCATCAATGTTAAATTTACTTAAATCAATAATTTATTAACATAAAAGCATGTAAGTTACTTAACTGAACCATAAAATATTTATCATTAAAGGACTATTATGTATAGAGTTTCTTCTTAAGTACTGATAATTCAGAATATATAATAAATACTATAGTGCACGTGCAGGGGTGTGTGTGTGTGTGTGTGTGTGTGTGTGTCTGTGCTGAGAGAAAAAGAGAGGAGAAAGAAAATGGGGAAATGCGAACAGGTGAGCTATGACAAACAGTATAAAAGTGTTCTTATTTTTGCATCTTTTCTGTAAATTGAAAATTACTTCCGAATGAAACTATAAAAAGAGATTAAACTACATTATAAAATTGTCTTAAAATAGGTGAGTACAAGAGCCATTAAAAGGGCCAGTGTAGTGGAGTAGTGGGCTAGGCCTCCATCTGTGGCACTGGCATCCCATATGGGCTCTGGGTCAAGTCCTGGCTGCTCCTCTTTCAACCCAGCTCTCTGCTATGGCCTGGGAAGGCAGTGGAAGATGGGCCCAAGTCCTGGGGCCCCTGAACCCTTGTGGGAGACCCTAAAGAAGCTCCTGGCTCCTGACTTTGGATTGGTGCAGCTCTGGCCATTGCGGCCCAAAGGGGAGTGAACTAGCGAACAGAAGAGTTCTCTGTTTCTCCCTGTCTGTAACTCTCTCTCTCAAATAAACAAATCTTTTTGTTTTTTGTTCTTTTTTTTTTTTTTTTTGACAGGCAGAGTGGATAGTGAGAGAGAGAGACAGAGAGAAAGGCCTTCCTTTGCCGTTGGTTCACCCTCCAATGGCCACCATGGCTGGCGTGCTACAGCCGGCGCACTGCACTGATCCGAAGCCAGGAGCCAGGTGCTTCTCCTGGTCTCCCATGTGGGTTCAGGGCCCAAGTACTTGGGCCATCCTCCACTGCACTCCCTGGCCATAGCAGAGAGCTGGCCTGGAGGAGTGGCAACCGGGACAGAATCCGGCACCCCGACCGGGACTAGAACCCGGTGTGCCGGTGCCGCTAGGTGGAGGATTAGCCTATTGAGCCGCGGTGCCGGCATAAACAAATCTTTAAAAAACAAATAAGCATTAAAATATATTATCCAGTTTTCCAACCATGTTATTTACTTTGGGGGGAAGGTCTTTATAAAGGAGTCATGATCAGAGGACAAATATAGAACTAGCAAGCTTAGCTTACTCCATTGTCAGCTTCACTGTGGAGATCACATCCAATGAACCCGAAGAATTAAAAGTACTTGTGGGGCTGGCGCTGTGGTGCAATGGGTAAAGCCGCCACCTGTGGTGCTGGCATCCCATATGGGCGCCGGTTCGAGACCCGGCTGCTCCACTTCCAATCCAGCTCTCCGCTATGGCCTGGGAAAGCAGTAGAAGATGGCCCAAGTCCTTGGGCCCCTGCACTCGTGTGGGAGACCTGGAAGAAGCTCCAGGCTCCAGTCTTGGGATTGGCCCAGCTCAGGCCATTGTAGCCATTTGGAGAATGAACCAGAGGATGGAAGATGCCCCCCCGCCCCCGCCTCTGCTTCTCTGTAACTCTGCCTTTCAAATAAATAAATAGATATTGAAAAAAGTACTTGTGATGTTTTGGATATTATTTTAGTACAGTAAAGAAGGTACCCTAATGTCAAATATGCCTCTGAAAAGTTGTTGAACAATTCTACACATTAGCAAAGTGAAAAATTTAAACAACGTATGATATTACCACTCACCTACCCAAACGTCTAAAATCACGAAGACCAGCAACACCAAGTTTTAGCAAGGATATGAAGACACTAAACCCCTCAGGTATTACTGTGGAAATCTGAACGGCACAGCTACTTTTCAGAACAGTTTGGCACTTTCTTCAAAACACTGAATCTATGCCGTAGTGGTCAAGGCCCAGCAGCTGCACTCCCAAGGCAATGGAAGCACAGGTTCACGCAGCGCTCTTGACATGAATGTGCAGGGCAGCAGTATTTCCAGTATCAGAAGTGACTGAAGCTTAGAACAAACGCTTAACAGAACATGGGACCAGAGGGCGTCGGGAGGCAGACACGGGGCAGCCAGGCTTATTCGTCAGACGCGTCAGACGTGAGGGGGGGTGGCGGCAGACGGGAGACTCCCAGGACCAGGACAGATGCTTCACCTCCTTGACTGAATTCTGTATCGAGGTATGTACATGTGGGTTTTGAAAATCATTTTTATTCTTAATTGGCACATAAAATTGTATGTATCTATGGGGTCCTCTGTGATGTTGCAATACATGTGTATATTACACAGTGTGCAAATCAAAGTAAATATATCTTCTCAAACATGTATCATTTCTTTATAGCAAACACATTGAAAACTCTTCCACCCTTTTTAAAAATACATTAGCTTATTTTTACCCATAGTCACCCTGTCATGGATACAACTCCAGGGCTTCTAACTGCTCCCTGCCTCCCTCCCCTCTCCCAGCCTCTGGCCATCACTGCGCTACCCTCCCCTTCCCTGCCAGCAGGTGGTGCTTGTCTTTCTGGGCCTGGCTTATTTTTGTTAACGCAATGATCTCCAGTCCCACCGATGCTGTTGTGAATGACAAGATTCCACCCCTTTAATGGCTGGGTAATATTCCATCGTGGGTAACTGTGCTACAGTTTCTTTATCCACTCGGCGGTGGATGGACGCTTAGGCTGTTTCTCTTCCTTGGCTGCTGTGAATAGCGCTGCGACACACACGGAGTGCAGGAATCTCTTCACGATTGATATCATCTTTGCACATATCCCCAGTAATGAGACTGCTGGGTCACATGGTAGCTCCATTTTTATTTTTTTCTCCTGAGGAAACTCTAAACTCCATACCGTTTTCCATAAGGAAATGGAAGAGCTAACACTATAAAACTTAAAGACAGAACGATGTAAGAGAAACTTACTGAACTTATGAAGTTATTAATACTGTATTTTAATTCACCTGTGGACAATCCTCTATTTGATTACAGGCAGGAATGTGGTACAAAGGATAAGAGCTTTTCTTCATCCGGGTTCTGTATCCCAGGTGTGTGACTGGGCACGCTACTCTCTTTCACCTAAACACTGGTCTTAGGCACCTCGGCCACCCAGGGAGACAGTGCCCCAGCCCCCAGGGAAGGTGGGTGATGGGGTAAACGGTGGACAGCTCCAGTAGGTA
Source organism: Oryctolagus cuniculus (assembly GCF_051225735.1). Lineage (NCBI taxonomy): Eukaryota > Metazoa > Chordata > Mammalia > Lagomorpha > Leporidae > Oryctolagus > Oryctolagus cuniculus. The sequence continues at coordinate 6,967,891 of NC_142871.1, read as the reverse complement.
AGTGTCCTCCTCTTCTAACTCTTATTTGAGAGAAAGGAAGAGATCTCTGATTTCCTCTGGTCTGCAAGCCAGAGTTAGTTATGACACTTTGAATTCAGAGAACTGTACGTTGACCTAAAACTCTTCAGTTGGCCTCCTATAGAAAAGTTACCCTTCTGTTATGGACCCATCAGCGGTTACTCAACAGGTGACGTTTTTCCTGGTGGTTAACTTATCAGCTCCTAATATGGAGTTACTTACTTAGTGAAATTTCAAAGCCGCCTTTCACTTCTGGACGAGATGAAGTAAGGGGCCCTGGGTTTGTCCTCCTGCCGGAGTAACCCAGCAACCCAGCCACATGACAGACAGTCCCCAGTATGCAGCAGCCCAGTGCGACACTTGAACTCTGCAATGGTGCCAAAGCAACACACACTCAGTAGAAGCTATACTTGGAATTTTGAGTTTTGGTCTTTCCTTAGATGGTGATTCTTGGCCCCATTCTCTCTGGGGATCTGGGCAGTGGCAGCCGCTGTAGCTCCCAGTGAGCCCTCAGTCACAACAGAAACAAGTGCAGTAGCACACAGGGTGGTGTGCCGCTAAGCCAGGATGTGCGCGAGGTTGGTGCCTCTGCATTGCGGGCACTGTTGACTGACAACATTTGCACCTCGTGATGGGTCTACAGGATATCGCAGCCAAGGAATCCCTGAGTATGAAACAGTGGTTTGCAAGGCAGGGGACGGCTGGCAATGAAGGCAGGGGAGACACACGCTGAGTCCTCCCACCAGCTCTGCTCCCTGCCTGACGAGAGTTTCCAGACCCTGGGTCACGGTGGGAGAGGCCCGGTGAAGCTCAGCACAGTGGAAACAAGACAAATGGTGACCTGGAGAGGACGAATCAGTGTGTGTGTGTGTGTGTGTGTGGGTGGGTGGAGAATGGGGTAGCTGAAGTTTATAGAACTGAATAAAGAAAGATAAGTCACACACACAGGGACATGAGAACGGGAATTCCCTGCGAGTATCCCATCCACTGTGAACACAGCACTGCCCACCCACTTGAGAGAAAGCATTAGCAAATCCTTAAAAAGACAAGCACATAGCTGACCTAAGATACAGGCACTCCTCTGAATTTCTAAGCAACGGGAAGGGAAGCCTCTGGCCACACGGGCCTTTGTGCATGGACGTCCATAGCAGTTTTATTTTGAATAACCCCAACTAGAAGAAGGCTTAGTTCCTCAGCAGATAAATTGATAAACAGACCTGGGCATAGCCACTCTGGAACACGGCTCAGCCAGCAAAGCGCGTGAGCCGCTGAGGCACGCGCGAGCGTGGGCGGATGGAAAGTAATTGTGCTGCATGACTGAAGAACAGAAATGTGCGTGCTGCAGGATTCACGTAAAAACTTCTAAAAATAATGAAAACTAGTCTATAAGGAGCAGATTGGTGGTTCCCAGGGAATGAGAAGGGGAGGGGGAGGGTGGGGTGAAATTCCCTGTCTCACTGATGGTGGTCTCGCAGGTGTGTACATGGGTCACGACTGATCGAACTGCACACGTTCAGTACATGTGTTTGCCAGATGTCAATTATACTTCAATGAAAGACTGATTGAATGGAAAAAAGCATTAAGGGAAGAATGGCTTCTGAAGAAGAAAAAAGATTTTCTGTACATGGCTACCTGCTCACAATTCCGTCAGAAGGAGGCGCCAGTGAGAATTTGCTCACACGTGGTCGCTTTCCTAACCTCAGTGTTGCTGAGCAGGAGATAAAAGGACTGGGGTGATGCGTCATCTGAGAGCAGGCTCTGTTTCAGACACCCCAAATGGCAACAGGGTTTGCACAAAGAGCGGGGCTGTGATAATCTGGCTTCTGCCTTGGTTCTGGTCCACCCAAATGGGGCATATGGGTTAGTTCCATTCCCTCCTGCAAAAGAGAACTAAAGAAAGAAGGTCTTGGCTTTGGCCTCTAACTATTCTTACACATACACACGTGTGCACATGCACAACACACACACACACACACAAGTGTTTGTGCTGTTTTGTTATTGTAATGTGTGCTTTGATTTGCCCAGGAGAGTGGGTCAGAGGATTTGATCAATTCCATCTTTGAAATGTGTTTCCAGTGCATTGAAAGAGAATTGATCTGGAATTCCGTTAAAAGCTCCTGCTGCCCCCACCAGCATCACTTCTGAAGGAAGCCTAGAGGAGGGAGAAAAGGCGATGTGCCCTGTGTATTCAGAGACCTCCGATAAGCCCTGGGCAGCCGTTTGTTTCCATTTTAAGAGGTGCTAACTGGTGGCAGATGGTCAGTCTCATCACCGAGGTGCGAAGTGGCCCCTCTGGTGGAAGGCTGGACAACCCATGCCCCATGACTGGGGCACAGGGGAACAGGGACTGTGACAAATACAACTCTTTCAATTCACACAAAGTCCTCTGAGTCCATATGTTCCCTTCTTTTGGTGTTAAGATGTCTTCATTTTATTAAACGATGTGGAGAGTAGATAATTTTGTTATTGTGTATGTAAATTTCCTTCTCTGGCAAAACACAACATTGCAATGCTATATTGCTCCCTCCTCCTCTGTTTTAATAAAATTAACTTGTTAGTAAAATCCAAAACTCCTCATTCTATCAATACTTTTGGGGGTATGTAAGAATCTCATAGATCCGTGGTTTATATAGGCTAAGTCACAGCAGAAACACAGAATTTAGAATAAAGTCCATACACGGTCATAAGTGATACCACCACGTCTACAGTGTCTGGGATCTCATCTTTAATTTCCTCAGAAAGAGCTTGAGCTGCCACGCTTTCAGAAAGCACAAACAGGGACGCGGGGCAATCAGTCCCCACTGCCACTCCAGGCAGACCCCTGAAGGGCAATGGTGTTGGATGCTGATGAGGGGACCAATAATTCGTGTGGCTGCCTTGTGGAGAAGGAGCCCGGCTCTGGCAACACTGATGGTTCAGCTCGAATCAGCACATGGGTACATGTTTTTATTATGATGGTCGCCTGCAACGTTAGAAGATTATTGAGTGTGGTCAAAGCTAATCAGCTGGTGCAGGCTAAGAGGCAAGGGGGGTGGCTGTGCTGTTTCCATGTCTCCTGGAAGACTGGGTCTGATTCACCATACAGCAGGGGTATGGAGATACAGCATGGGGACTGTTGTTTAATTTCTAAGAGCTCTTTACATATGGAGGACAAGAAGTCTCATGAGAGAAGGTTCTCAAGAGATGATGGGCAGATACAATACCATTTGGAGTCATGTTGACAGAAGTTCAAACCAAAATGGGAAATACCAGACATGCTATTCACTTTGAAGCAGAACTGAATATGCAGGAAAGTTAGCTTGTAGGGAAGGAAAACCATCGTCTAGAAGGCAGGGAACAGCCAGGGCATGGCGTTTCTCTCAAGCAACACAAGGACACAGGGGCGGTGGACGTCCGGCAGCACGGGGTTGGGACTGGGGCATCTTTGTTTCTCTACCCCCATGGAGCTGCAACAAACTGGAGAAGGCGTAGAACGCTGGGTGACATGGGGCTGGCAAGGCCCTGCCGTGATTCAGGTAGGAACAGGAGTCGGTGGAAGCTGGCTCACAGGTTAAAAGGGCCCCATCTGTCTCAAGCTTTGGTCAGGCCTGGAGACATTCAATAGCAGCACCTGTATTTACAAACCCTTCAAAGCCCCACTGATCACTGCTGCTGTGGCCTGAAAACGTATGTTTCATTCACATAGCATAGCCCAAATCTGGGCGTCAGGTGAGCAGGGTTACAAATGGAGCCTTCATTTCTCGTAGAGTCCCTGGCTGTCCGCTTACACCATCAGCATCAGGGGAACAAAGCGCAAGGAGAGGGTAGGATGCCCTTTACACTAACAGAGCACGCAAGGAAGAACCAGCCAGAGACAGACGCTCAGGTCCAGGTAGCCAATGCTTCCTGTATCCCAGTAGGCATTGCCAGTAACAGGACTCTCAAATTAGACAGATTTCATAAAAATGCATACACAGCTTACTCCGGCGATGCTGGTGCAACAGGGCTATTAAAATGCTTGCGCTACACACCCAGAAGTATCTTTCTGAGATGAAGGTACACAATGCTTTAAAATTATTCTCCAATAAAAGATCAAGGTATTTATTTTAATTACCACTGAAGTCAAGCCAGCAAGCACAGTAACAGATACATAGTGTATACTCAGAAGACGTTTCAGATATGAAAATGATCTATCCAAAATTATAACAAATTCTTCACATCAACAAAATCACAAAGGTAGTTGGGCTAATTAAAATCTGAGACAATATTATCAATGAGTGATATTGGTAAAAGTTAGTATACTTGATATATAAAGGGCTCTTACAACTCTGTAAGTAATGCTATTAATAGCCTCAGGAGAAGAGTTCAATGCCATAACTAGATTTACCTCAGTAAATACTTTTAATTGTTCAGTCTCATTAATAACAGCAACTTGGGTATATTTAGCAATAAATAGCACTTTTGCCTATCTTTCTCAGAACAAGAAAATCTGTGGTGGCGGGGGTGAGTTCTGGTCAGAGGAATTCATCTGTGCATTGCTGGGGGAGGTATAAACCAGCAAAAACCTTTCTGAAAAACAGGTAGCATATCGTCTCCCAAGAGTGAATTTGGTGGCTGCGTCTCTGGCATCTCACATTGAAGTGCTTGGCTTGTCTGCCCAGTTCTGTCTCCCAGTTCCTGCTCATGAAGAACATGGGAGGCAGCAGGTGATGGCCCAAGTACTTAGGCCTCTGCCTTCCCCATGGGAGACCCAGATTGAGTTCTGGGCTCCTGGTTTCTGCCCAGGTCCAGTCCCAGCCATTGGGAACATTTGGAGGTGAACCAGGAGATGAGCATACTCACTCTTCCTCTCTCTCTCTGCCTCTCAAATAAATAAATAAAAGCTTTAAAAATATTAAAGTAAAGACCATCAACATGATCTTTCCAAGCTAGCACACAATGAAGTTAGGTCCCGTATTCCAGGGAGCTGGGTGTGCAGTGGCGTGCTTTATCCATCCTAGGGTCTTTGGGTCACATCTCGTTTTGTGTGACTACGTGTCAACCCATCAAAATCTGACTCTAGACTAAACCACAGGCAAATTGCCGCACCCTCGTCAAACACTGCAGAAGCAAGTACTCTGCTCTGGTGACCAAATTCCTACATTTATCCATCAATAGGAAACTCTAGGTAGCAATGAACAGCAATTACTCACTCGCTAATTGAAAGGAATAATCACAAGGCCACCCCGGGAACAGATTTCGGTGTTTTGCTGCTTTGACATGATATACGGATGTGGACAATGGTGGTGTCGATCTCATGATACGCCAATAGGAGAGACACTGAAGACAAAATCCATCAACGAGTTTTGTCAGTTCACTGAGTATTTGAAAGTAGTCAGCGTACGGGAACCCTCGACCTGCTCTGAAATCTTACAGACCACAAAGAAGGGCAAATTACTCCGGGAATCCTCAACTCTGCAAAGAAGCCGAACTCTTTTCATCATATTCCCAATAAAGCTGTGAGACCGAAAGTTACTTTTCAAAACCTTCAATAACTTAAAACATTAATCTTAAAACTTTAATCACCTGTGCAAAGAAGACTCAATGATTTTTCTCTTCTTTCTACAGGAAGCAAAGCTGTAAAAACCTCTGGCACATGATAAGTTCATCAAACAGTCCACCACCAAAAAATGTAAGAAAAGGACCATCATTGCAGACTGCCAGGCGGTAACTAAATCTAAGTGCTACGCTACTTTTCTGCAAGTGTGATCGTCATGCATCTCTTGGTCTTTTAAAATTCCGAATCTGTGATTTATTTCCTCATGATCAATGACATGGTAGCTTTGGATCCTTTACTTAAAGAAGCCCCCACAAATGTAGCTTCAGATCCCAAAATCTCTGAACCAGTCTCTGCGTCAGTGCCTTCTCCGGCCCCTCTGCCCCCTCATATTTCCAAATAGCCTCTGGACTGCCTCACGGCTGCTGTGGCCACTCTCGCCAGGGCTGTCATTGTCCACCTCTTAAACTTCACTCTAACCCAAGGGCAAGTGACAGGTGTACCTGGCCCTCGGCTAGACACAGTGGCCTGGGGCCTCCCCTTGAGTTCCGAGGCTGAGTGAGAGGTTGGGGCCTCTGGGTGTGGGATTTTGCATCTGGGGCAGCTGTAGAGCAGTCAGGCAATGCTGCCTGGGTAGGCAGAGGCACCAGCTCCCAGCTCGGCACACCTATGGTCATGGGAGACAGGAGGAAGCTGGGAAGGATGATGATCCAAGCTGTGGGTTTTTCCTTGAAAGTTTTCCCTGAGAGTTCTTTGTTCCAGATAAACAGCACTAGGAGCGCAGCACGGGTTCCTCGTGAGGCCTGGAGCTGCAGCCGGCCTGCGCACGTGCAGTCAGCTAGCATTCATCCTTACCTTCATTCCCCTTTGGTTTTCGCTGGCCTCCCACCCCCCCAGACACCGTCAGCCTCAGCCCGTGGCAGCACACAGACCTGCTGCATCCAGTGTATGCATCCGGCTGTCTAGCAGGGGGCAGCACTCAGGACCACGGCTATCAGTGTTACCACCGTTTCCCATATCGTGTAATAAGGCACCGGGGAATGACCTTGTGGCATGCTCTGAAAGTCCTCACAAGGGATAAAAAAAAAAAAGAATGGAAAGTAGAAAAGATCATATTTAACACACATTTTCAAAAGTGAAATAGAATTGCACTAACAATCACTAGTTTGGAGATCGAAACTGTAGAAGTGGACTCCAGTGGTATAAGGTGCCATTGGGGGCAAGAAGTGGCAAATCCACAACACGGCATCCACTTGCACACAGACTCAGGTGTACTAAGAACAAAACACAGCAAAAACGAAGCCTCTCTGCTCACCCTTGCAGAAAACCCGTTACTGTACAGACGCAGAAGTACAGGCTTCTAACAATTCCATTTGTGTACCCGAGTGTGTATTTGTTCATGGTCATTCTTCTCCTGTGAAATGGGGCGACCATGTCATCTCAGACTCAGGACAAGCCTCCTTGTTCCACCCAGTCAATTCTAGACAGATGGCCACCAGGCACATTTCGACTCTCGCCAAAACAAAGATTGAACCTGGCAGAAGCCTGAACCCATAACTCCCTTTCCCAAAGACATTAAATATGTTTGCTTGGTAGCTGCTCTGACAGCACCAATGAAACACGGAGGCAGGCGGTGATGGACACAGGGAGCCAGAAGGAAGAGAGCCACGTGAGACTATGCGCTTGAAATAGGTGTCTCCAAACAGGAAGCCGAATGCTGCCCGCTCTCCCAGAAGCACCGATCTCAGAGTGTGCCATTGCGATCTGCACAGGGGGTGGCAACGTAACTCAGCGAAACAGTATTGCACCATCCAGGTGTGCACCTCGTGCCTGCTGTTTGTGACGGGCAGAGCTGGGATTGTGGGTGGCAGGTGCATAAGAGGAGCCGCACCTCTGCTTGCCTGCCTAACTCCCATGGAGTCCATGGCCAACTTGTCTCATACTCCACACACCTGCTTCCTTTCTGAAACAAGGGGGTCTTTCACAGCTCCACCCTTCCCCCCACGCCTACTACGTTACAACCAGGATGTGTACAGAAGCCGAAGCCGTGCAGTTAATCTAAGGACCACGCAGACAACGCCTTTTCCAGAAGCATGCTGTGGGGAGCAACTCGGACTAGACTAAGTTACTGGAATTAAGACTTATTCTATGCATCTGCTCTCCCACAATATGGCGCTGAGAAGGGAAACAGTTTCTACACAGCTGCCTCCAGTTCAACCAATAAACTGTAGGACCTGCTCCTGATTGGAGGAAAGCAGCATACTCGGCATGTGGGTAGCAGAGTTGGGATTGGTGGAAGAGGACTATAAAGGAGGAGAGAGACAACATGCACCAGGAACATCTAAGGGGAACATCTGAGGGAACACCTGTGCAGCCCCCGAGAGAGCCGGCCGGCGGTGTGCCGCTCCCCCGCGGAAGTGGGGAATGTGGCAGGGGGAACCGCCCTTCCACGGAGGTGGAAGGGATGGTAGCCAACCCGGGAAGAACCAGCAGCAAACCCGGGAAGGGCTGAGCAGACGAAAGAACAGCGCAGGGTCCTGTGTCGTTCCTCCACGAAGAGGGGGAGCGACACATGCTCCTCTAAGACCCCCGGATCCGGGGATTTCCAGTGGATTTTGGTTGCAATGCAATCACCAGGAGACAGGAGAAAGATGATTTTTTTTTTTTTTATTTAGAATCTGAGCAAATGATCACGGCAGGTGCATATCCAGAGGATACACAGGTCTATGGGGCTGTGTTATTGAATTTTTTTTTTTAAAAAATCTAATCAATTTGGACTGGAAATTAGGGCTCTATCTTGTATTCCCCTAAATTGATTTGCCATTTTAGACTGCAGCCCATTTGTTCAAATCAGGAAACCAAAGGACCACACAATTCTGCTTCTATCAAGCTTATTCACTGTTTATTTACCGGCTTCACTGATCACGACCAAGTTCATTAACTTTCTCTTCCTTTCCTAGATCGCTGCTCTTCTGTCCCTCCATTGGAAACTGTGTGTGATCACCAAGGGGCAGCCTGCAACCTTCAGGAACTAGGGAACCACCCCTTCCCACGTTTTAGGAGCAGGAATCTGAAGAGAATGATTGCCTTTTAAGCAAACTGTCACACCACTTCTGATTAACCTGAAAACACCGAGGGCGGGAAGAGAAACATCAGACGCTGCTCCTCTCCCTGGAGAAAACTTACTCAAAGGACCCCCAATACAGCTTTCGTGAGAATGACTTAGCTGAATCATTTCTCATTTTTTTTGTCTGGAACTTTCAGGAAATGAAGAGCCTTACAGAAGCATCAAAGCATGTGTGACCTCCTTTATTCAGAGCAACCAGATGCAGGTCGCTCTCTGCACACGCACACTCACCACCAACAGAACTGTGCGAGCTCCCTGCACAGGCAGCTGCATGGGTGGCCTGGGGTTTTGTGACCATCTTCTTTTTACTCCGGGGGACGTTTCTACAAATCTAGGCTTGGGGCAGTTTTCCCTCATCTCCTGGCTCTCTGCTCTCCCTGCCTTCTGATGATATACACGGGGTTATGCCAGGTTGATCTGAACTGGAAATCATTCCCTGAGGTTTCTTTGGCTGGGCCACTGTCCCTGCTGGGAGGGTCCCGGCCCAGGAAGCCATTATCAGACACAGACCCTGGCAGACCCTCACTTAGAGAGAGTGGATAGAGGGATGGACTCCTGCAGTCAGCGTGGGGAAGTTGAGGAAGTGAGGAAGCTGCAGCCCACCCACCCCACAGCTTGCACTGAGGCCTGCGAAGCTGTGTCTGACAGCCTGGGCTTCTGCACTGGGGACCCCCACGACGATAACCTGCATGCTGTTAGCCAAAGAAACTCAGGGGCCAGAGACCAGGAGGCCAGCTGCTGCATGGGGCAGAGCTCGGCTGCTGTCCATGTTCTGGGCTGGGTCAGGAGTGGGAGGACATGGGGGTGCCCTGCCGTGGTTAGGCTGTGACTCTGGTGCTGCCATTGAGCTCCCTTCCTCACCCCGAGCAGCAGTTATCACCCTGCTTGCCAGGGTGAGGGCAGCGAGGCTCAGCCAGATAAACCAGCTTGTCCAGAACCACGTCGTGCTTGAGAGCTGGGATCTGTCCCAGGCCTCCGGTCCCCACCTGGACTCCACGTGTGCCACTGCACCCCTTATGCTTACGGGGAAGCTTCACCAGGATCCCACTAACCGAGGCAAAACATTTTCTTTTTACATTTATTTGCTCTTAAAAATTTAAATTGACAGATAAAACCTGTATTTATTGTGTACAGCATGATGCTTTGATGTATGTATACATTGTTGAATGACTAAATCAGGCAAATTCATATGCATTACCTCACACACTTATGATTTTTTAATGGTCAAAAGACTTAAAATCTACTCTTAGCAATTGTAGGTGCACATTACACTTTGCTACCTGTGGTCACCGTGGTGTTAGCAGGTCCCCGGAACCTGTCCCTTCTGCCCACCTGAAAGGCTGTACCCTCTGGCCCCAGTCCCTGGAACCCACACTTTCCTCTGTTTCTGAGTCTGGTGTTTCTAGATTCCATAGATAATTGAGACCATGCGAGGTTTATCTTTCTTGGCTTATTTTACTTAACATAAGATCCTCCAGGTTGCTAATGTCTGGATTCCCTTCTTTTTCCAGGCTGAATAGTATTTCATTGTATATGTACACACATATGTTCTATCACACACACACACTTTAATCTAAATCACATTTTCCCATCCATCACGGGACGCCAGGGCTGATCCTCTGTCTCTCTGTCTTGCCTACTGTGAATGATGCTGCAATGAACGTGGAATTGTCAACACCAATCCTAAATGCCCCCTGCCACCTGCAGACCAAATACATGCTCCTTAGCATGGGACTCTGGCTGCTTTGGGCAGTCTCCTCCCAGTGGTGCCCATCACATCAAGGACAATGAAGAAAAGCAGCTTGGAAAACTCCAGACACAGAGGTGGCCAAAGTCTCCCTGTCCTGGGACTCTGCTCCCTGCCCATAGTGCACGGGGTCGGCCAGTCTCCGGGTTCTGGTGCATTCGCTTTTATCCAGCAATGATTCGGTCAGTGTGAAATTGAGCTTTGCAGTACAATCCTGCGAGGCCGAAGCAAGGCGAGCTGACTGCCCGCCAGCAGCGGGAGTCACCTGGGCGGCCTCACTGGAAACCATGGTTTAGCGAGAGGATCGACCGACTGGAGAAACACAGCTGGTGTGAAGCTCCCGGCCGCAACATTAGGCAGACAGAAGACACTGAAATAAAAATAAACGGCTTTGTCTAAAGCCCTGGCCTCCATCACTGAGTGGTGTTTATTGGATGTGAAGCTGTTACGCATCCAGATGTATTTCAGGTACGCGTGCAGGCCAGCCGCTTCCTCCTTGTCTCCAGCTCAAAGTCAACATGAAGTGACAGAGGGGAAGAGACGTCAGTGTCCTGTGTGCTGTTCCCAGAGCCACCTGACACATGGGCTGACAGTGGAGGAGTCCCAGGCTCCGTTCCGGTCCCTGGCGTTCACACATGAGCCGCGAGTTTCTAGGAAGTTCTCAAAGTAACCAACAGTGAACTCCAGGCTTGGAGAGGGAGCAGGGACCCCGGGGAGGAGAAACATAAAGGTTCTTTTCCACCCCTAGGCTTTGTGGACTCCCCGCGTCTGTGCGTGGCGTGAAATCTAAACCAAGGTGCAGCCTTCTGTGCAGGCCATTGTCAGCTGGGCTAGCACTCCCTTCAGAAACGTGGGAGGGCAGGGGGGCAGGCAGGAGGCAGGAGGCAGGAGGCAGGGCAGAGGAAGGCAGGGAGACCAAGAGGCAGAGGGGAGGGTGGGAGAGGGTGACTAGGGGTCACGCCAGGAAGGATCCCTGGGACCCCTCAGAACGTCTCCATACCCGGGGTTGAATCAGCTTTGCGTTTACCCCCACTTAGACGTCTTTCCAGCATGGATTTCCTTGACCAACTGGACACACTGGTTACCAGCGGGCTAGCACCCGGGAACCTGCCAGCTCCCTGGATCCACACACTTCCTCCCGTCCCTGTCACGCGCCACGCTGCTTTGCTCCTGCACTTTTCCATCAGCGGCCACTTTTGCCCCAGAGCAAGTTTGTGAAAAACACAAACATTTATTAGGGACTAACGCTGAGTGCCCCTTACCCACGAAGCTTGGGGTCAGGACTGATCGTGATTTTGGAACTTTCTGGACTTCGCGATGTGTACATAGCCTTTTGAGCCCCATCAGCCGCAACAGGTTTCAGATTCCACATTTGGATCTTCAGATTAAGGATGCTCAGATTCAAACCCAAAACAGCTTTGTGGGAAGCCACAGAGACGTGCATTTCCAGAATCTCAGTGCTTTCCTGAAGGCAGCCTGACAACGCAGGGCTGCTCCTGACACCAACAGGCCGACGTCCGAGGGTCCCTGAGCAGCACAGGCAGCTCCCAAGGTATCCCTGGTCCCCCTACCTGCTTGATGTGACACGGTCATGCGGGTCAGCCTAGAGCAGGGGTCCCTGCCCCAGCATTCCTAGCAGCCTGGCCTGGTCACGCTCTGTGGCGCGGCTGTCCCAGGATGGACAGTGTGGCTGGCGATGTCCCTGTCTCTACCCGCTGGACGCCAGCAGCACCCCTGGTAACAGCAAAAATGCCTCCTGACACTGCCCAGTGTCTTGTGGGTGGGTGGTGATGAGTGAGCAGGGGAAACCCCCACCCTTTCTCTCTGCCCCTCGCCCACCCCCGAAGGGCATGAGGCACCACTGTCCTGAGGTTGTGGGTTCAATTCCACGTTCCACGTGGACAGCTGCTGGGAAACGCTTGCCCCAGGGCACGGCACGCAGAGAACTAGCCCATTGCAGGCAATGGCGCGAGCACTGACTGCCAGTGAGGCATGGCACCCAGAGCCCAGGGACAACAGGGGAGAGCCCCTGCCTCCCTCCCACAGGGGTCTCCCGGCCAGCTCTGGTGGACGCTTTGGCACAGGCGCTGCCCGCAAAGCCAGGGAAGCCTGCGAGGCCCCACTGCGGGTTCAGCAGGAGGAGGTGGCACTGCAGGCGTCCGCTCAGGGCCCCTGATTCCGGGAGTCTCTGGCCTGTGCTGTCCCCTACCCCAGGCAGAGCACCGCATACCCAGCGCATGTGGCCAACAGGCACTGAGGTGGCTGCTGGGAGGGCTGAACTGGCTCCTAATCCTCCTGCTTAGTGTCCTCTGAAGGCTCACTGAAGAAAGAGAAGGAGGCTGGGCCGAGATTGGTCGGGCCGCCTATAACACAAGGTGCTAACCCCTAGCCTACGGAAAGGCACAAGGACAGGTTTGGACTCCGGCGTCCGGCGCTCTGCTCCAGGGCTGCTCTGGGCTGCCTGAGCGCCTTCTCAGGGCCCTCACGCTCCATGTTTTCTGGGCCTTCCTTGGTGCTGACACTGCCAGGACTCCCAGGGCCTTCTCAGGGTCCTCTTAGAGACCCTCTGACTTCCTGGAGGGTGGGCGGGGTGGGAGTTGGTTGACGGGACTGTGGAGAAAGGAGGTGATTCTGCAGCTCCACCCCAGCTGTGCCCTGAGGCGGGCACCTGCCACAGTGGAGAGCTGGAGTTTTAGGAGGAGGGAGACGGCTCGGTTCTGATTTCCTGGACCGCTGGGGAGAACTTTGGTCTCCTAAGTAAAGTTTACATAGAATTCTTTACTGCAGATAGACACTTAGCAACTTAAAGGAGTATTGACTCCTCACTGGTTTCCAAATCCTTGGGAGAGCAGCTGATTAGAAACTGTGCTACCCTGGATGATACAAGACAATGAGGACATCGCCACTGTGGTCAAAAACTGCCCCAACCCAGGAGAGCTGGGTGTCGCATTTAGAGCTGCCCCTGCACGTCAGGGTCCAAGCACATGGTGCGGGGCGGTCACCTCTCGGCTTCTCCACCTGCTCAGGCTGGACCCAGGACACTGCCTGGTGGCGGCGGGGTGGGGGTGGGGGGCTCTTTTCCATATCACTCATGCATATTCAGGCACAGAACTAGGAGCACAGAGCAAAGCGTCCGTCAAAATCAGAACGCTTCGCTAGCGGCCACTGTGCATGGCCAGTAACACCTCCCAGAGCGGCAGAGGGGCAGCCCTTCCAGCTCACCAGCTACAGGAAGGCTGGAAATACATGGGTGAGGCACCCGGGGCTGCACCCCAGACTGCACCTAACTCACAGGAAGAAGAGGGAGCTCACAGCCCACATCTGCAGTCTCAAAACCGCCTGTGGCGATCAGGCATTGTTGTTATTTATTTAACAATTCTTACCCACAATTTGTCTGGGAAAACGCAATAAACCGGTGCTCAGCTTGAATGATAGCTTGGTGGTGGTTCTTCTACCTGGGGGACCGATTCCTACAAGCGCACTCTTCTCAGGGGCAAGCCGGGTACACGTTTTTGGGTTGTCCCCCTGCTAGACCTGCGCCCTGTTACAGACTGCCTGCAGCGTGCAGGTGGATGGAGTCTCCCGTGGGAACTGAGGACGCGGCTTTCCACGCACAGTACAGTTTGAAAATGGAGGGGAGGCCAACGCCCCCACAGCCCAGCCCACCAGCTCTCTGTAAGAGGTGGCTAGGATGGAACTGGTCCCTCCCCAGCCAGGGCCACCATCCTGGGAAGTGCTGGATTTCCAAGCAGACTCCTGCTAAGCCTTGAACTGCCCTGGGATTGGTAGGGCAGCTGCGGAATGTAGCTCCCGGCACAGTTACCCGACAATTCAATATGCAGCCAATAAGTACGTGAGCACCCAGCCAGGGGAGCACTCCCCCATAGCTGGCAGGGCTGGGCCCACGCTTGCCGACTGGGTGTCACTTGCACCCCGTGGCCACATCACTCCTGGGTCAGTTTGTCACCCCCTGACTTGCACAGACTCTCTTCCTCCAGGAATTTCATGATATTGAACAAGACTCAGCAAATTCTCTAAAATATGAAATACGCAAGGAGTTAAATATGCTCCAAGGAAAAAGATGAATCATCTTTAATTGCAATGTTTTTTTTCAAAGAAATGAAAGACCTGGCTTCTCTAACCCACAGGAACCTACGGCATCACCAATCAAGGTGTGCCAAAGGAACCGAGCATGACAGGAGAGGACGGGGCTGCCTGGGACGGCGACAACCGGGCAGACAGCATCCCAGAGGACCCCTGCCCGCCCCACATCCCCTAGGGAACTGTGCTCATCCGGCTCCGCCTTGCCCTTGTTTAATCTGTGACATTGCCATTGGAATTTGTCACTCCGGGAGTTACGTCTGATGTTACAGCCTGAAGCAGAGCTAAACCAAATAAACAATCTGCTCTGTTCTGCTTAGACTAATCCGACAGTGATGTAAGGCCCGGCACACTGGCAACGGCAAGCGCTTTTTCCACACTGCGCGCCTGCAGCTGGCCTTGCGCGCACAGCGGACTGACGCACGTGGGGGTGGCGGCGCAGCCTTGACACCGGGGAAAGGGCACGGAGGGGCTCTGCGGCCATGGAGCACGTGCCCTGTCTGCAGATCCGCTGGCGTGGCGGGGAGAGCAGGCTTTCAACTGACCACAGCAAAGCCTTCTGCGCTGGGTTCTTTCTGGGCGTGGGTGACCTCTGCCTTTCCCAGTCTGGAGCTCTGCAGACTCGCTGATGGGTGTGTGTGAGTGAGTGTGTGTGAGTGAGTGTGTGAGTGTGTCTGTGTGTGACTGTGTGTGTGTCTGTGTGAGTGTGTCTGTGTGTGTGGGTGTCTGTGTGTGAGTGTGTGTCTGTGAGTGTGGCTGTGTGTGTGAGTGTGTCTGTGTGGGTGGGTGTGTCTGCATATGAGTGTGTGTGAGTGTGTCTCTGTGTGTGGGTGTGTGTATGTGAGTGTGTCTGTGTATGAGTGTGGCTGTGTGTGTGTGAGTGTGTCTCTGTGTGTGTGTCTGTGAGTGTGTCTCTGTGTGTGACTGTCTCTGTGAGTGTGTATGTGAATGTGTGTCAGTGTGTGTGTGTCTGTGTGAGTGTGTGAGAGTGTGTGTGTGAGTGTGTCTGTGTGCACGCATGTGTGTGAGTGTATGAGTGTGTCTGTGTGCATTTTGATTACATGACAGGAAATAGCTCTTCTCAGAATTTGCCACACAGGTGACGGCTTTTTGTCTTAAAAGAAGGTTGGTACAGCCTTGGTTTGCATTTTCTGGTTGCAAGAGATCTGAAGCTGAGTGGAGCCTCGGTGATGCTGAATCCTGCAGTCACGCCCCAAGTCCTGGCATTGTGCGCACTGGCAGGAGTAGGCTTCTCTTCCTCTCTAAATTCCCACACAGGGTCCCGGGGGCCCCACCGCATGCCAGCCTGTGCAGGCTGGTGATGGTCATGGTCACAGGGCATCCCCGTCCACCGGACCACGTGCTCCGGGTGAGGGGAAATCGCCATGCATAATTCAGTTACTACTGTCAGCTTGCCTGGCCTGGATTAAATCTGCCTCCTACATGCAATCAATTTCCAATTCTATCTCCTCATACAAAGCAAAGTGTGAACGAGAGTTCAGTGAACTTGGGCAGAAATAAAACGGGGTCCTTGTTAATAAACAGAATACTTTTTAAACCTTCTCATTATTCCAAATTGTTGATTCTTCTCAGGGAAAACCAGGGATGATCACATGGATCAGGGACCTCTCCGGGATTCCTCCATGAACAAAAACCAAGGATAAGAAACTCAAATTTCTGGTCCGCTTTCCAGACCTGAAGCACCTCCTGTGCCCCAGCCAGGAGCCCCCAGCAGAGCACTGGGAGGTTCCGGGACTTACAGTAAGCGCTGGGGACGGCACCTGCCAAGTCAGCACAGCATCTCGGTGCAAGTGGGTGCCCTCACAGGGGTGTGGTCTCCACGCCCCTCATCTCACCCCACACACTCCTGCACCCCAGGCAGCTCTCAGTACAGAGCTCCCCTGCTGGGCTCCACCTCCTGGCATGGGCCTGGGATTAGGCAAGGAGGGGGAACCATGCTGTGCCAGGGGCACCAGGGGCAAGAGTGCCCCACGACTGGCTCCTCCCCCATCAACACCGAATTCCCTCTGTGGTACCTCCAGAGGTACCTCCAGAGGTACCTCCAGAGGTCCCGCTGGGAAATTCTCTCTGCTGCAAAAATGGGAATGTTCCCTTCCTCTCATCCAGCTGGCTGGTGTGAATAAACACCGAAGGGGAAATTAAAAAAAAAAATCATACACACACAAACAAAAAAAAAAAGGGAAGAAAAACCACTCAGTCCTACCCCTAGATGGGGCTACGGCCTGCGAGTGTTGGATGCGTGTGCTTTAAAATTCAGCACACTGGAAGGGAGACTGAAATTAGGCATCATCGGAGCATTTACAATTTAAATCAGAGTTTGGCTCCTGTAATTAAGTCTTTCGTCCCGTGAACCTCATTCACAGCCTCGACACTGGGCTGCTCTGGGAATCTAATTGATAAACTTAATTTCCTGGGTGCCTGGTTCTTAAAAAAAAAAAAAAGTACCAAAAGAAAAAAAAAATCAAATCCAAACTGTTAGCTAACAGGGAAGGGTAGAATGTTCTTGAGTGCTAGACTGGGGGTAAAGCGCGATCGGTGGCAAGCGGAGGTTTTGCAAAATGTTTCCTAAAAGTGAGGTGCACTTCAGCTGTGCATCTGAGAAACAGAATCAGGGGAGGAAGAACCGTGTTCTGATGGCTTCTCTCGTTTGTACTGCAGGAACGTACTTGAAGATAAGCAGTCCTGAAAGCTTTGCTGGCATTTCCAGGGCTGGGAGAGCAGCTGATCTTACTTACGACACAAACATCGTGGGTCCTTCTGTGTTTTGTTGAGATGGGTCAGAAGCGCGACAGGGACTCGCCCGAGGCTGAAGGCAGGCGGAGGGAATGCTCTGCGCGTCTCCTACCTGGACTGCGCTGCCCTGCCTAGGGCCCTGCCTCCTGTGCCCCCACTCACTCCCATCAGCCTGGATTTGGCTGCTTTGCGTTAGGTTGAGCCAAGCTCCCGAGCCTGAAGAATGAGTGCAGGACTGTCCTGGGCGGAGCTGAGATAATACAGAGAAAGTGATGCGGCCTGAGCCCGGTGTCAGCTCAGCTCTCGGGAAGGTCACGCCACTTTGTCCTGCCCACCCGCAGGCTTCCACCTGCGCTCTTCCCTCTCTCCCTGCAGAGACCGCTCCCGCCCCTCTGCCCTGGCTGCCCCAGTGCCACAGGCTCAGGGCGGACAGAAAACCAGTGCATTGCTGGGGAGCACCCAGCCCTGCACAGACACAGCACCCGGCTTTTACCCTGAGCACCCTCCACTCCTGCCCTTGTGCCTGACCTTGATGATTTCAAGGACTGAGTTACAGGACAGGAGAGCTGCCGGGGGTGGGGCAGGGGCAGTGTGCACATGTTGCGGTGCAGCAGGTTAAGCCATCACTTGGGGTACCCGTAGCCCGTATGGCAGTGCTGGTTTGAGTCCCAGCTGCCCCACTTCCAATCCAGCTCCCTGCTAATGCGCCTGGGAAGGTAGCAGATGATGAGGCTAGTGCCTGATTCCCTACCACCCACTAGAGGATCCAGGTGGAGTTTCAGCTCCTGACTTGGCCAGCGTGGGCATCTGGGGAGTGAACCAGTGGATGCAAGATCTCTCTCTCTCTCTCTTTCTCTGTCTCTGCCTGTCAAATATATGTCAAGAAAGAGAGACAGAGAGAGAGAGAGATGCAGGAGCAATGCCTAAGGGCTCAGGAAACTCCACTGGGCACTGGAAGGGGCCCCAAGAGGACAAGCCCCAGACACAAGGCTGCCTCTGAAATGCTGGGAGCTGACGGAGTTGAAGCTCATGGGGCTACAGCAGGCTTCTCTTCAGAAACAGAAGAGTGAAAATGAGGCCGCACAAGAGAGAGACTGAGACAGGAGTAGAAGTCCTGGGGAAAGACAGATTTGCAAACCAAGAGCCGTTTCACCCAGCTGAAGGGACCTAGGGGGACAGAAGCTCATCTCCGGGGGTGAAAGAGACTTGATTGGGCAGTGATGGCACGAAAGGGCTTCCCTGTGGGCAGAAGGTAAGTCAGGGCATCCCGGCAAGGAGACCGAGGGTCGCGATGGTGCGGGCTAAGGCCAGGCAGCATCCGCTACAGGCACACAACTTGGTGGTGGCGGGGAGGGGGAGCCAACTGGAAGGGGCGTGTCCAGGGTCCTGTGGGCAGCCTGCGGTGGATACCCACATCCTTGGAAACCAGATGGGGCCTCTCTCGGCCTCTGAGAAGTGCAGGGGCAGGCCTGGAGAGCGGCACAGACGGGGGCCCCTTCCCCCCATCAAAGCCCAGATCTGAGGGCGAGCACAGGGTCCCCGGGAGAGGCCTTCCACTGTCCTGCCCCTCTTGGCCTTTCAGAGATGGTCCTCCGGTTTCAGAAATCAGCTTGAATACGGTCAAGCCCCCTTGGGTCCCAGGCGGATGCCCCCAAGTCATCTGCCTCGGGTCCCAGCTTCTCTGGAGCACAGCGAGCTCGGTGAAAGAGCGAGGAGGCACGGAGCAGCATGCACACGCGCACACACACACACACACACGCACACACACGTGTCCTATTATAGAATTGTATTAGCAGTGACAGTTTTAAGGAAGCTTTAGCAATATTTCAAAGCCTGGCATCAAACTCTGACAGATTCAATTTTGTTTTTATCAGGTTTATCTGATGACATTTCTACAAAAGCAGCATCTCAGAATCCACAGGCTCACCCTTCGTCTGCTGGGTGTCACTCGCCTACGGCTGTGGCTCCCGGCGTGGAAAGGATCTCTCTGTTCCGTGGAGGGACCGCGAAGCTGCAGCCCACCCCACGCAGACTCCCCCACCATGGCTGGCCGCCTCTGACTCCACAGTGAGCTCATCGCAAAGGAGCCCCCGGCCATGCAGGCAGCAGTCAAATGGAAGAGCACACAGCATAATTGCAGGGGCGGGGCCACAGACGGCACCTGGGGCCTCTCAGTTCATAGGATGATGGATCCAGGGCACCTGCACACCAGCACAGGCTCACAGCCACCAGGCGCAGGCACCATCCAGGGAGCAGGCTGCTCCCCATGGCCAAGGCCGGAAACAGTCTGTCCGGAAGATCAAGTGGAACATAGAGCCCTAGCTCCCTGAGCAAAAGCCAGGAACAAAGGAGGTCTCCAGGAAACTCAGCGCACATTCACCCCAACAGGGCCAAGAGGTTCACCAGCAATGACATCCCGTGGGATCCCGCACCAGCAGCCGCACCTCGGGGTCATCTTCCCAACTAGCCTTTGACTTTGCCCGCCTTCAGCAAGGTTCCTGCCAAACTGGCTTAGTGATGCCGCAACCCTGGGTATCTGATCAGATCCCTCCTACTCCGCTGTCCCCTTGGTCTGCCTCCCTAACCCGGCCTGAAGAATGAGTGCTGGATTGTGATGGAATTTTCCATCCACTGACCCCTGCCCCACGGCTCCTTGATGGTCCAGTCCCAGCTCTTCTTTGTTGTGTTTGGAGATGAGTCCAATCCCTCACCTACCACAAAGGCCCACTGTCTCGGACCCTTGGGAAAACAGACACCACCACAGGGAGTTCTTTTTTTTTTAAACACCAACCCAAGTTTCTTTCCCTTGCTCCTTACAATGAGCTGCAAACAGCCGGCCATGCTTTGCACTTATGCTGCATTTATTAAGCGGCTTTGTGAACACACCTAAGCCTTCTTTCAAATATGAAAACCTAAAGCACACAAGAGAAAAATGTGTGCTGAGGCTTCCAAATTAAAACAGGAGCCATGGTCCACAGGGAGTCGGCCTTCCCCGACGCTGGGCCCCGGACGTGCAGCCTGGAATCCGGCCCACTAAGGTGACTCTCTTCCTCCTCCTCCTCCCCATCTACCCCCTGCTGCCTCTGCCCCTCCTCCCCTTCCTCCTCCTCCTCCACTCCTACTCCCCTTCCTCCTCCTCTTTATTCTTTCTGATGAGGCACCGTATTATTTGACGGCTTCCACAGGTTGCGGCTGAATGCTAAGTTTGCTGCCAGAACGGGTTCGCTGTCTTGTCAGCTCTTTTCCTTTCTGGAATGCGCTTTGGTCTTTCATCTACTGGGGAGAGCTGCGCTCGACAGGCGATCCTCAGAGAAGAGACGTCTTCGGGACAGGGCGCTACTACCTTTAAATTGGATTTACCCAGATAAGGAAACCCAAGGATGAGGTTAATAAGGGTTAATAATTTATACTCAGAGAAGTTTAAAAGGATTGCATCATTTAAGCCTCCCAGGAAGGCCCTATCCAAACTCTCTGCTCTCCCTCCGAGCCCGCTGTATTCCAAGCCCTTCCCCAGCACTGCCCCCCCTCCCAGTCTCAGAATCCCGGAGCCATGGAGGCTTCCCTCTGCCTCTCCTCCAGCTTATCTGAAGGCATCCAGTTAAGCCATCGCTGAGTCGCTGGGACCCCTCGCACCTGTTCCTACTTTCAGTCTCACTTGAGATCACACTTCTTCCCTCATCTTTTGCAGCGCACCTTCTGCCGGGATATTTTAATTATCCCCTAAGCATGACTGTGATGATACCTCAGAGCTGGACAGGCCCCACCTCCCTTTCCAGGAGGCTGAGAAGCGGAGAGAGGCAAACGCGCCGGACGCCCGGGCCGCGCTCCCCGGCCTCTCTGTGAGTGCAGCTCTGAGGGCCTCCTGGGTCAGGAAGCTGCAGAGGAAGAGCCAGAGGCTTTGGGATAAGAAGACTTAGAACAGCTACTCGTTGGGCCTGTGACGCTTCAGTTCCCTGCAAGCAATATGAAAGCTCGCAGCCCGCAGGTTCTGTCCCATCATGTTTAATAAGCAAGGACTCTTTTCTTTGCTACTTAGTTGAAAGAAACAGCCAGGCAGCTGCGAAGGCCGAAATGAATGTCTGCAGAGGGGGAAGTTTTACCTCCAAGGACACTAATCGTCCAGCTCGTGGACTGCCAGCACCGACCCTCAGGGTGGGGCTCTGGGGTACCGCTCGTCCTGCTTGATGGAGAGCTCTATATCCGCTCCGTCCACAGAGGAGCTCCTGGGTACCTGCGGCTGTCGAGTCACAGCTGAGGAACTAGGTTTCTGTTGTACTGGATTTTAATTCACTGCAGTGCACACGTAAAGAACAATGACAAAGCAACTGCACTGGGGAGCACAGGATGAGGGGTTTGTGCTCACTTGCGTTCACAAAGTCAGGAGCCGAGAGCATGCAAAACGGAAGGCAGCATAGGTGGCAGAACAGAACCTTCTTGGAGGTAAAATCAGCAGCCTCCAAATCCGGCTCCTAAATAAGTTGATAAGTTCATAAAAAGTTCATAAGAACTGTCCTCGTGGGATATTATTAATATGGAGAACAACAACAACTGCAACACGTTTGCCATCTGCCAGGCACTCTGCTAAGTGTTTTGTGAGGATTATCTCAGAATTTCCCCCCAAGCTCTTGAGAGATTATAATTCTCTTTATTCAGCAATTTCATTCACTCAGCAAATATTTACCAAGCCCTGCTCAACAACAGGGACGTTTCTCATCCGTTCTGCGTTGGGGGAACACAGGGCTCAAGGAGACCTCGCTGTCACCAGGGAGAGATCAAGCCGAAGGACCGCATCACGGCTCTGTCATAAAATCACGTGTGCCGGCATATGCCCACATTATGCTAACGCTTTTCTAGAAAGTGGCACGTGAGTTGTGGGGAGCAACTGGGACTAGACTGAGTTACTGGAATTAAGACTTATTCTATGCATCTGCTCTCCCACAATATGGCGCTGGGAGAGGAGCAAACAGCTTCTACACAGCTGCCTCCAGTTCAACCAATAAACTGTAGGACTTGCTCCTGATTGGAGGAGAGCAGCGTACTCGGCGTGTGGGCAGCCGAGTTGGGATTGGCGGAGGAGGACTATAAAGGAGGAGAGAGACGGCATGCACCAGGAACATCTAAGGGGAACATCTATCTGAAGGAACACCTGTGCAGCCCCCGAGAGAGCCGGCCGGCGGTGTGCCGCTCCCCTGCGGAAGTGGGGAAAGTGGCAGGGGGAACCGCCCTTCCACGGAGGTGGAAGGGTCGGTAGCTAACCCGGGAAGAACCATCAGCAAACCCGGGGAGGGCCGAGCAGACGAAAGAACAGCGCAGGGTCCTGTGTCGTTCCTCCACGAAGAGGGGGAGCGACAGTGAGTAAGTAAAACAACAACAAAAGTCAGGGCGGCTGAGTGGGAAGCTCAGGTCTTGTTGTCTACAGATTTGGGTACCACCTTCCAAGGTCCATCATTCGGAAAAAAAAAGTTCCTAAATGTGACTGCTGCTGCGCGGACAGAATAATCGGTAGCCTTTCAGAGGAGGAGCACCTCACTGCGATTCTACTCCGCATCGTGCACCATCTTAGCTCCCAGATATTTACAGGAAGAAGGGGTGACGCTCCAGCGGCGTTCCTGGAGGAGGCAGCGGATGCAGTGCTGGTCTCTAAACCTTTTATATAGCAGCTGTGTTTGGTTTCATGGTTCCCTCCTCAGAGAGAGGCTGAACACGGCTGGGTGGGTTAAGGAATGAGCACAGAATTGCAAAGTCTGCTGGGAGAGATGGCAGAGAACCCGGCCAGCATCCTCCCCCTCCACTACTCCAAGAGTCTGAGAGGTATTTTGCACGTGAATAAAGGGATAAGGAAGCTCGGTTGACTGTGCTAGAAGACACTTGACAGGAACGTTAAGTCCGCACCTTTAGGTTTTTTATTCTTTTTTTCTTTTTCGTCCCCCATTTAGAGCCTTAGAAATTGGCTTTTTAGGGGAAAATTAAGACGCTAAAAAGCTGGTGCTAGGCAGTGGATCATTCAGAAAAGGAAGATTTTTAAAATCAACAGCTGATCAAACCAGCAAATATTTGTTGAATGCATGTCCTGTGTTAGGTAAAATCACGCACCCCGGCCAAGCATCTTTGTTCTTGAGTTTTATATTCTATCCCACAAGGGCTGGGAAACTGGAAGGATTTGGGACAGAAACTCAGCCTATCACATAAAAGCTGTGCATTTGGCCAAACAGTGCCTGATACTCTGTACCCGGGAGTCTGAGAGGTGAAGTGGGTGTGCAGCTCCCTGGGGCCTTGCTGGTAGAGCTGCATGGGAGATTTAGGCCTCTCACTTATTTTGTAACCAAGGAAACTAATACCAACAGGTGGTCTGAGGTCACCCAGGCTTGTTGGTCACCTTTGTCTGAGTGGGGCTCGGGTATCAGTTTCCCACACTAGCATTTGTGAAGGTTAAGATATAACACCACATTTAGCCTTATTTCTTTTATCCCCCCTTTATAAATTATATTTTTCTTTTTGAGTCACTGCTCTGTACTAATGTCCTTAGGTAATTTTTTTTTTTTTTACCGTATGTGTAGGGATAGTACTTATTGAAAGATTAACTCCATATCTCCAACAATTTATATGATTTGATGTCACAAATATCTGGATAAAATGTGTATTAGTCAACTTTTGGTTGCTCTAGTGAAATACCTGAGAGAAGCCAGGTTTATACTTGCTTTGTTTGTATTTGCTCCTGGTTTTGGAGGTTCGCAGACCAAATGGGGCCGACTCACTGGCCTGTGGCGATGCCGTCCTTGCTGGCAGAGCCCTGAGAAAGGATGAAAGACAGAATGCACGTCTCTCGGCCTCCATGTGGTCCCCTATGAAGCCCCAGAACTTAATCCTCCTGATCAATGCAATCATCTCCTAAAAGCCTCACCTCCAAACGCTGTGATTAGACCAAGTTTCTATCCTCACAGGACCATGAACATAAGACTTTGAGGACCAAATCTTTAACACCTGGGCCTCTGGGGGGACAGATGACAAGCAGCCTTATATCCAAACTACAGGAAATCGACGTAACACCAGAGAAAGTCTTCCTCTACCTTCACACACTGTCGTTTAATTTGCTCTTTTACCATCACAGGGAAATCAAAATACGTCTCCTTCAATCCTTTTTTGTTTTTTCAAATTTTATGAGCTTAAAATGGTGATATATACTGTGTCCTTCTTACTTCATCAGATTTAGTTTGATAAAATCAACTCTATCTATATGTATGCCTTTTAGAAATGTCTCGGTTTTTCCCAAATGGATATGTCTTACATCTGATGCGTGAGAAAAAATTCCAGTAGCGCCTCCCTGGGGAATGTGAACTAGCCCCTGATTATGCTAATAGAAGCCAAGAGACTTTCAAAGCAGAAGAACTGGAATAAATTATTCATGAAAGGCCTCTTCTTTGATGGTTTTGGTATTTCCAGATTTTCCAGACCACAGAGGATACGTGATAGATGTACACTAAGCTGAAGATGTTACAGAGGGAAATGGGAATTGCAAACTGATTGGAATTTTCGAAGCACTGCATTACTGTATTTGGAACTCTTGCTGGAGTAGGGCAGAAGCAAGGCCTGGGGTGGGAGCTGGGAGGGTGGGGGTCCTTATCCAGGGATGCTCATTGGCTACAGATGCTTCAGCAGGCAGGGACAGGGTTGTGAAGGAACAGTGGCCAGCTCCCGAAGGAAGTGACTCCTCAGTGACACCCGTGTTTGGGCTGTCCCGGGTGAGCCGCCTGACGTGTGTGGCTGCTCTCCTCCACATAGACTTCTTTTGGGAACTCTCGCGGTCCTTTGTAGCTCATGATCCCTATCTCCTGCTCCTTCCTTTGCTCCATGGTGTTTTTTAGCTTATTCCTGAGCATCTCCACATTGCCCAGGCCAAAGGGGCACCTCTTCATCTACACAAGTGAACTGTACAGTCTACACAGCTGTGGTTTTATTAGCTACAACACGTTTCGTTGCACCTGCCAACCTCTCCAGAGTTTTAGTCATAATGGGTGGTGATAGGGTTGTAAAACCCTCCTGTGCATTCATACTTGCAATTGTACATCTCTTTAATTTAAACTAATTGCATCTATGTGGCTATTTATTTTAATTTCCTCTTCTTTTTGGTACCCACTCACTAGATAATAAGTAAGTTTCTGTCTTCAGCGTAGGGCTTGTCTGCCCCCTGAGAGCCGTTCTGCCCCTGCATATTCCAGACCCGCCTCTGTCCCTCCTCAGAGTCCCCAGGTCCGGGTGCCTCCCTCATTTACCTGACTCTCTAAGCCCTGGGCGCCCTCCTCCTTGCCTTTGAGACATTTCTCATCGACAACTGTGCTGTTCATTTTAGCAACCTGAACAGCATGTCCTCATTGGCCTGTTAGGTTGGTGTTCACATTTAGTTGTGCCATTTAAGGAGGGCTGGGAAGAAACTGAGACCAACTCAATCTGAAAACACAAGTCCAATGTGGGGGACAGACTGTACATCCTGATGTGCTTGGGACAGTCCAGATGTATGTTGTCTGTGTGTGTGTGTGTGTGTTCTAACATCACTCCCTGGTCTGGAAGAGGAACACTATGGTCATCAGCTATGATAGTATCATAAATGCCACATTCCAGCACAGCTCTGAGTGTGCACACATTTACTGAGACAGGAGCAAGAAGACGCAGTTACCCACGTTCAACTTGTGGATCCAGAGGAAGCCCACGGCACTGCATAGTTGAGGCATTACAGGTACCAGACACCAGAAAGTCATAAAATCCTCATAGCCAGATTTTTAACAAAATTGGGATTCTTGGTTCAATAGTTCCTCTAGTGTGATCCCCTCCTGAGGACTTTGCTGGGGGCAGAGAGTGCTCAGCTGGGATCACTGTCCCTCTGGCTGGGAATGTACACCTTCCACACAGTACACACAGATATGCAGATGCATAGATATAGATATCTATGGGCTGCTGGCCATCAGCCAGGAGTGGGTGTTTAATATCTAGTCCTCTTATAATATCCGCTAAGAAGAAGCAATCAATTTTGAGATCAGTCTTGTGGGAAGACTCCTTAAAGTTTAATCAACAGAAGCAAAATAGGAGAAAAGTTGAATAATTCTACCAAACTAGGAAATGACCCAAACAGTTTCTCACTTGTTTCTGTAAAGGACTGGTTCCCACCAGATAATCATCTGCCTTCCAATGGAGCAAAGCCTGAGGCCATTAGGGGTTTGGGAATGTTCTGGAAGCCCGGGGGACCTTGCCTAACTCCATCGCCTTGAACTGCGGACATCTTCCTCCACTTGTGTTCACCCCCTTGTCAGCACTGATGCTCCTTTACAGGGATTTGTAGAGGAATGGGTGCCAGAATGGTAAGGTGTTTATGTTCCAACCTGCAGTCACATACCTGTCCACTCCCCAGTCTGTTCCAAGTACTGCTGGCCCTAAACAAAGCCAAGCTTATGTCATGGATTTTCTAGGAAAGTTTAGGAAGGAGCCGGCACTGTGGTGTAGTAGGTTAAGCCTCCACATGTGGCCCTGGCATCCCATGTGGGCAAGGGTTCGTGTCCAAGCTGCTCCTCTGCTGATCCAGCTCTTTGCTAATGGCCTGCGAAGGCAGTGGGAGATGGTCCAAGTGCTTGGGCCCCTGCGCCCATGAGAGAGACTCAGAAGAAATTCCTGGTGCCTGGCTTTGGATCAGCCCAGCTCTGGCCATTGCAGCCATTTGGGAAGTGAATCAACGGATAGAAGACCTCTCACTCTTTGTCTCTCCTTTCTCTCTCTAATTCTTCCTCTCAAATAAATAAATGTTAAAAGAAAAAGAAAGTTTAGGAAAATGCATTTGGTCTTTCAATGCCTCAGTATCTGTAAATAAAGATCCGTTGTCCGATCCATTACACAGTGGTTTGAATGTGTCCCCAGAGTTCATTCGCTGGAGATGGAATCCCACTGCAGCACTGACAGACAGAGCCTCTCAGAGGTGAACAGCCCCTGAGGGCCCAGCCCTCATGAATGGATCAGTGCTGTGCTCCCTGGAGTGGGCCTGCGATCATGTGATCATGGTGGGGGGGGGGGAGTGTGCCCCCTCCCTCTTCCTGCTTACCCCCTGTTTTGCATTCGGACAGGTTCCATTGCAGTAAGAGGTCCTCACCAGATGCAGCCCCTCACTCTCAGATTTCCCAGCCTCCAGAACCATGAGCCAGATTCACTTCCAATTTCCATTCATCATAAATGCCCTGCTGTGTGGTGTGCCAGGGCAGCAGCACAGGGCAGAGAAAGACAGGTACTGTATTACGTTGCAGGGGCTTTTCAAGAATCACTTCTGTATTACATTGTCTTTTCACTCTTACTGGGAGGGGCACCATAACCACAGAGGGCATTCTGAAAACAGACAATTAGCGTCCCACACAGGGACCAGCAGGGAGTCAAGAGCACAACCACCAACCACCATCTAGAGGCCCACGGACTTCCAAAGGCAGGACATCTGCCGACTGGAGATCAGCACTCACTCAAGGAGATCAGCACTCAGTCAAGGAGATCAGCACTCAGTCAAGATCAGCACTCAGTCAAGGAGATCAGCACTCAGTCAAGATCAGCACTCAGTCAAGGAGATCAGCACTCAGTCAAGATCAGCACTCACTCAAGAGATCAGCACTCACTCAAGGAGATCAGCACTCAGGGCACAGACTGCGCTAGGAATTGGACACAGGACCAACAATGCAGTCGGTAATGTAGAGGACACTGAAGGATCCCGGGACTGCTGCCCTACAGCGACTCGCGTTCTCTGGAGAAATACTGGATGCACACCTACAGCCACTGGACGTTCATCAGCATGTGAGGAGATGTCCCTAAGGTGCTACAGAATAAAAAGGAAAAGAAGAGAAAAGAATACCTATGCATTTAATTAGAAGGATCTGCTTGAAAAACTTCAGAAAGGATTGCTTTGGCTGTGAGTTAGAGGAAGTTAACAGGATTCAGAGTGAGCACAGGTGGGCACCGGCAGTCACAACATATTATTTATATAAAAATTATATATATTATATATTTATTATATTTATATAAATATATATTATATATCTATTTGCATCAGTTTTAAGGGAAACTGATGTTTTTCCAAAAATAAACACACACACATATTTGATAGAGAAATGCTGTCTGTTTGAGTCACAGAAAATTTTTGTGCTGGAAAAATTTAAGAATTGCAAGTTGGAAGACAGCAGGCAGAGCTGATAAAGTCTGTGTTCCTACAGCCATATGCAATGAGATTTGTGAGCTCCGGTGTGAAGCCATCTTTTACTGAGAACAATTTTACTTTCTTAAAGGTGTTTCAACGATGTGACCCTCATTTTATATCAAAGTCTTTTTGGGGAATGCATTTTTCTGAATCTAGTTTGTTTTATTCAAATGACTGCTTAGAGACAATTAATGACTAATGGGTCTGCAGTTTCAACAGTCTGATAACACTGTCAAGTAAGTTTTGAGAGATTATAAGAAGCAAAAAGAAAGTTTTTGGAGAAAGCGTGGACAACAACATACCAGGACATAAACGTTTCCAAAGACAACATTCAGTTCAATTTCTAAGATGCATGTTTCCTGCCTTAATCCCAGTTTCAGATCCTTAGATCAAACACCACTGAAACTGCAGCATGCTATGTGGGTCCACTGCATAGAATTTAGGAACACTGCCAATCGGCAAAGGTTCAGTTACTTAGGCATTTTTTCTCTGGGACACTAAAACTTCTTTGAGGACTGAAGGTCTTAGTAGCTTTCCCAACACCATTTCTCTGCATAGATCTTTTGCTGATATACATCGATATCACATGATCCATTAATTAGACAGATACTGAGATTCCGCTCAATCCACAAACAGATGGTAGGTGTTTATCCTCAGTTCTAAGACTGGTACATGGGGGTGGGTGTCTGGTACAGGCAGTTTAAGGTACTGCTTGGGAGGCCTGCATCCTCTATCAGAATGCCTGGATTTGAGTCCTGCTCTGCTTCTGATTCCAGCTTCCTGCTAACGCACACCCGGGGAGGCAGAAGATGACGGCTCGAGTACTTGAGTCCCTGCCACCCACGTGGAAGACCCAGAAGGAGCTCTGGGTCCCAGGCTTTGGCTTGATCCAGACCTGGTTGTTGCAGGCATTTGAGGAGTGAATCAGAGCATGGAAATCTCTATTTGTGCATTTACACAATCCACTAGAATCAGCGAGTTGTATTTACCTATGAATAAACTTAGGTGAAGGTTTTATCAAGAATAGCAAAGAATAAACCAGAAGGTGTCCACAACTGACCGTTTCTATGAGGTCTACACAACATCAGGATTGTTTATTCCGAAGGTTGTCTCTGGGTGCTCAGACCCACCCTCCTAGGCACCACTGGGACAAATGCAGTGTGTAATCAATGGATCTTGGAAGTGGATGTCAACCCCCACTGGCCGCCTGGGGAGTTCTGTGCTTTCCATCCCCAGAGGTTTGTCCTGCAGTGGTCCGGCTGGGCTGTGGATTAATATTCCTCAGACGTTCCCCATGTGCCGCCAGAGTGGGGAGACACTCCGTGGTTTACAAGAGGAAGCCTGGAAGCAGCTTACATCAGACACCTCATCTACTGTCTCTTTCACTCTCGACTCCTCCTTCTTCCATTGGAATTAGGATTCTAATCCTAATAATATTAATATCAACGTAACGTGCCTAACGTCATTAAGTCTTACTCACTGTCACCTGCAGAACTTACCACTCCCTGATGATATCACAGAACGTGAACTGCTGAATCCCTACCTGTGGTTTGAATCTTCTGCTTACTGCTACTGCTCACTTTCATACGGACGACTGCTTATGCTACAGAAGAAGCCCACATTTAATTTCCTCTCTTTTTTTTTATTTATTTATTTATTTATTTATTTATTTGACAGGCAGAGTGGACAGTGAGACAGAGAGACAGAGAGAAAGGTCTTCCTTTGCCGTTGGTTCACCTTCCAATGGCCGCCGCGGCCGGCGTGCTGCGGCCGGCGCACCACGCTGATCTGATGGCAGGAGCCAGGTACTTTTCCTGGTCTCCCATGGGGTGCAGGGCCCAAGTACTTGGGCCATCCTCCACTGCACTCCCTGGCCACAGCAGAGAGCTGGCCTGGAAGAGGGGCAACCGGGACAGAATCCAGCACCCCGACCGGGACTAGAACCCGGTGTGCTGGCACCGCAAGGCGGAGGATTAGCCTTGTAAGCCGCGGCACCGGCCTCCTTTCTTTATATTATTCTTTCTTGGATATTGCCCACTATCAAAATATTTAGCCGATAATTCTTATTTTGCACACACTGTTTCAAATAATGAAAACAACCTAACTTTTTTTGTGAGACTAATACGACCTTGATACCCAACTGAATAAAAATAGTGTAAACACAGTGTCTCGTAAGGACACGTGTCACTGGAAACAGAAGCTGTTTCGAGACAGGAGTCAGATGACAGGTGTGATGGATTTGAGGTCTGGCTGGGTGAATGTCACTACCTTCCCCACCAACTCCATGACCTGGTGAGCGACACCATTTTCCTGGCTTCAAAATCCTTTCTTCACTTGGCCAATAACAGGTATCCCTTTTAAAAATGTACTCATTTATTCGTGAAGCAGAGATGAACAGAGACACCCAGAGGAAGCTTCCATCTGTTCACTCATTGCCCAAAAGCTCACAATAGCGGGTGCTGAAGCCAGGATGCAGTAACTCAATCCAGGTCTCCCATGTGTGTGGCAGGGACCCAATCACCTGTGCCATGGCCTTTGCTTCCCAGGGTCTGCGTTAGTAGGAAGCCTGAATCAGGAGCTGGAGCTGGGAATTGAACCCAGGCACACCCATAAGGGCTGGAGGCACCTTAACTAACAGACTAAACGCCTGCTCCCAGTATGCATTCTTGACATTTTAAAACACATTTACTTTTGTAAAACATTCATCAAATCTGCACCACATCTCCACCCCTAAAACCCACATATCAACCTCTGGCATAGCTCTTTAGGGCAATCATTCACTAGATTAAGATAGGAGAAGGGCTTTATTTTCTACAGCATTCCATTAGGATGAAAAATGGGTATCTGTGTATACATTCTGTATTTGACTAAATGGGTTTTTTAATCTTCCATCTAAATTATAATAGCACCATATTTTATCTATCAGGATATATACATTCTAATTTTTTTCATTTTTAGTGGTACTTATTAGAATATACAGTGACTAAAATTGATAAACCAGGGTAATCAATACATTCTTATAAACACACACTTCCCCATTTCCCCAGGACAATCACCATAAGTGACTTCTAGGTTTCTTCTGATGCCATGATTCAGTAATTATTGCTGTCTACAACTCTGAAATACTTAGTGTCTTTTTAGGTGTGGAACATCTTTCTCATCTGCTCAAGAACATAAAAGTTCTCAGCCACTAAAATCCTGGAGTTTACACAAATTCTGAAAAAGCATTCTTCATAGAGGATAATCATCTTCAGGGTCAAGGTCACGGCCAAGATGCATTTGCTTAGACCAAGGGTTGACAGAGTTCCTTAGGGAAAGGATCAGCTCTCCGGCTTTGTGTGCAGCTATCTGCTCTCCATCGGAGCCTCTCAGATCAGCAACTGCAATGCAAAGTAGCCCTAGACAAAGGCTGCAAGCAGTGTTGTGTTCCAATAAATCTGTACAAATCGGGTGGTAGGCTGGCTTTGGTGCATGGACCTGGGCTTGCCAGCCCCTGGTATAGACGTAGGCACCTACTGATGTACAGATGAGCCCTATTCTGGGAGCATCTTGAGCTAGTCACTTTCTGCTTATCCCCAAATCACGCATTTTTAAATCCAGCAAATCTATACTAGACGGGTGTGCATTTGTCTATGCCTACTAAATGTAGCAATTAGAGTTTGCTATTACCACACTGTCTCATACAAGCAAATATCAGTTCAAGGCAGTCCTAACAGACTCAATTTGAAAACTATAACATTTGTGTGTTACCAATATGAATGCTTCTATACCCAGTATGGTCTCTCCTCCTGACCAGTTTATTAACAGTAAACTAAGGGGCAGCGCTATGGCATAGTGGGTAAAGCTGCTGCCTGCAATGCCAAAATCCCATATGGGAGCCAGTTCAAGACCTGGCGGCTCCTTTTTTTTTTTTTTTTTTTTTTTTTTTTTTACAGGCAGAGTGGACAGTGAGAGAGAGAGAAAGAGAGAAAGGTCTTCCTTTGCCCCTTTGCCGTTGGTTCACCCTCCAATGGCCACTGCGGCTGGCGCACTGTGCTGATCCAATGGCAGGAGCCAGGTGCTTCTCCTGGTCTCCCATGGGGTGCAGGGCCCAGGCACTTGGGCCATTCTCCACTGCACTCCCTGGCCACAGCAGAGAGCTGGCCTGGAAGAGGGGCAACTGGGACAAAATCCGGCACCCCGACCGGGACTAGAACCCGGTGTGCCGGCGCCGCAAGGCAGAGGATTAGCCTAGTGAGCCACAGCGCCGGCCATGCTTCTCTTCTGATCCAGCTCTCTGCTATGGCCTGGGAAGGTAGTAGAAGATGGCCCAAGTCCTTAGTCCCCTGCACCCATGTGGGAGACCTGGAAGAAGCTCCTGGCTCCCAGCTTCAGATCGGCACAGCCCTAGCTGTTGCGGCCAATTGGAGAGTGAACCAGTGGATGGAATACCTCTCTCTCTACCTCTTCTCTCTCTGTGTAACTGTGACTTTCAAATAAAATATATAAATCTAAAAAAAACCCAAGGGATTCCAATACAATCTCATCAAGTTTGCATGTACCAATGCCATCTCACTAGTCCAAGTGATCAATTTCAGTTCACAATTGATCACACTGATAGGTCTAAGAGTCAAAGGGATCACACAAACAAGAGTAGTGTCTGCTAATACTAACTGATAGAATAAAAAAGGGAGAGAACGTTCCATCATGGGAAGTGGGATACACAGCAGACTCATAGAATGGCAGATGTCCTAAACAGCACTCTGGCCTCAGAATCAGCCCTTAAGGCATTCAGATATGGCTGAAGAGCCCATGAGAGTATTTTAGGCATGGAAAGCCAAGACACTCTGGCAAAACAACAACAACAACAAACAAACAACCTAAATGAAAGATCTCTGTGAGTGAGATCCCAGTAGAAAGAACGGGGCCATCAAAGGAGGAGGTACCATTCTCTGAAGGGAGGGGAGAACTTCCACTTTGACTATGACCTTGTCTGAATAAGATCAAAGTCAGCGACCTCAAAAGGCTTCCATAGCCTTGGCAGCTCATGACAAGAGCCTAGGGTGATTACTGAGGCCATAAACAAAAGTGTCAATTTGTTAAGTCAACAACAGGAGTCACTGTGCACTTACTCCTCATGTAGGATCTCTGTCCTTAACGTGTTGTTCAATGTGAATTAATGCTATAACTAGTACTGAAACAGTATTTTACACTTTGTGTTTCTGTGTGGGTGCAAACTGATGAAATCTTTACTTAATATATACTAAATTGATCTTCTATATATAAAGATCATTGAAAATGAATCTTGATGTGAATGGAATGGAAGAGAGAGTGGGAGATGGGAGGGTTGCGGGTGTGAGAGAAGTTAAGGGAGGGAAGCCATTGTAATCCATAAACTGTACTTTGGAAATTTATATTTACTAAATAAAAGTTTAAAAAAAAAACCAGTAAAGCAAGTGTCACTTCAAGTGAACTAGAGTCTATTGCCAAGATGAGAAGCCACAAAAGTGAAGACACAGCTTTATGGAGAAGTAGCCCACTTATGACCTTAATACCTGGGTAAGTGTCAAATGGCTACTAGGTACCTGTTAGGCAAACTTCACTGTAGCATCCACCAGACACCAAGCTGGTGCATTCAGTGTGCAACATGTATCAAATGGCTGAGGACCTGAACTAGTGTTAAAGACACATTTTCTACCATTTCTTATCACACTTAAGTTTCCCAAAAAGAATATAGAAAGAAAAATACTAATAATGCAACAAAATAATAAAGGGTTTGTCATTACAAAGACATTTGGCAAAGGTATCTGACTCCTTTTTCAAGGGAGAGGGGGAGGGAGAGGGAGGGAGAGAGGGAGAGGGAGAGGGAGAGGGAGAGGGAGAGGGAGAGGGAGAGGGAGAGGGAGAGGGAGAGGGAGAGGGAGAGGGAGAAGGAGAAGGAGAAGGAGAAGGAGAAGGAGAAGGAGAAGGAGAAGGAGAAGGAGAAGGAGAAGGAGAAGGAGAAGGAGAAGGAGAAGGAGAAGGAGAAGGAGAAGGAGAAGAAGGAGAAGGAGAAGGAGAAGGAGAAGGAGAAGGAAACTCATCCTATGATTCACCCCCTAAATGCCTGCAACAGTATGGGCCAAAGCTGGGAGCAGGGAACACAGTTCAGGTCTCCCACAGGAGAGGCAAGGTTGCTATTACTTGGGTCATCCCTGCTGCTTCCCAGGGACTGCGTTAACAGGAAGCCAGAACCAGGTACTGACCCTCGGTACTCTGATGTGGTGTGCCCACTAGGCTGTACGCCCAGCTTGGATTGATCCCTTTAGAGAATTGATCACACTTAAGAGATTGTAGCCATAGCTTTCTTCTGCTTCAGTGACTTCCTAAGAATCTCGGTGGGTGAACTGTTCAGATAGTCACACAAGACGCACAGCCAAAACTGTTACTGGGATTTCTGGTGGTTTACACATTGGCTAGTAGGTTGTAGAATGGACATAGGATGCCTCTCAACGTTTTAACAGTGGAGCTATATTTACTGTGAGAAAACTGGACAGTACTGATTTGAAAGCTATTGTCAAGAAGTGTAAACTGTCAGACTTTAGGGGCTCATGGACACCTTGTGCAAAAACTTGGCTTGGAGGGACTTGGATGTGCTGACCAAGAAGGTAGTGAAGGCCAGCATGAACCAAGGACCCCTGCTTGTTGGATACAGAAACGCCAGTGGCCTGGAGCGCACTGCTGAGCCTCAAACAGCCTTGTCGCAGGGGCAATGTTCTCTCTGATGGTGGAGAAAACCGCTCCCTGCACTCTGATCCCCGCGCCCCATGCCGGAGGCGGGACACGGTGTTGCTCTGAGGAATCCTGGCATGAAGGCTGCTGGCACTGAGCCAGCTCTGTATGGGATAGGCAATTGCTTAGCTGTGCCTGTCAGTTACCCGGGTCACTGCTGTACTTTCTGGCTAGCCTAGAGAAAGCTGCTGTTACTTTTCAACGTGAAGCTCAACTGTGCCTTCAGGCAGAAGCCACGGAGCCTGGATCACGCGGCACAGACATCAAGGGGCCACGCGTGCTAACTTCTACCTGTCTCTTCTCACATGTCAGTTACCAAAAAAGGATTCGCTCTAAGGGAGTTTCCTTGTAAGTATGCGGTGTGTTTCTAAGAGTCTTCCAAGTGTGTTACCGCCACACCTCTGATAGTTACTAGAACACTCCTGCATCTGACCTGCCGCTCAGTCGGAGGTTCCTGTGGTCACACTGACGTGGGTGGTTTCAGTGTTCTAGAATGTCTGGCAGCATTAGTGTGTAAACTGTCCCTAACTACGATACAGTCACACACAGCAGTCCTGCTACTAGTTATCGATGAAGCAGTTACGATTCTACAATGTAATCACTTGAGGAAAAACGAAGTGATTAACTCTTCCAGAGGAGAGTGAAGAATTTAGCTGAAATGCTGGTTACTCTCATGTTCATGGCCCAATCTAGTTTTATGGACTTTTTCCTCCAGATGCTTCACAATTATCATGTGGTCATGAAATTCACAAATTAAAGCCTTCTCACGTTAGTGAATAATGCCTAGTTTTAAAATATTCTCTAAGATGTTCATTGTGAATTTTTTTAAAAAGTATTGAATAGAAGGAAAGGGCAAAGCAGACACTGTGATAAAGGGAAGGACTTTCACTGCAACTTCACTCATTGATCCAGCTATTTGTTGAGTGTCTCCTTTGTGACAGACCATCCGCGAAGCACACCAGCCGGCAGAGCCCTCCCTGGGTGTGTGTGTCCCAGTTTAGCAAGAGAAATCCAGGTAGGCGATCGGAGAGTCTATGACTCACGTGCGCTTCTACAAAACTTGGAACAAATTAATATCCCGTGCAGACAATTCAAAAATCCTGATGTTTCTTTCTACAAAATAGTTTGCAGCCCCTTTCCCCCTTCTAGGTGTGATATAAAGGTTACCTATCTTTCACTCTCCCCTCGGAGCTGATGTTGGAGCTGGGTGACTGATACAGATCGCCAGCTTGCTGGCGTAAAGACACAGGGATTTCTCCCCACTCTGTGCTGCCGGCCTGCGGTCTGAAGCCAGCAGGGCTCGGCTCCCTCAGCGGCAGGAGCTGCTCCTGGCCTCTCCTGGCATCTGGTGGCTGCCGCTGCATGGCTGGCGTGGTGGCCACAGTATTCCAGCTCTGCCTCCACCTTCACATCGTCTCTATGGACACACGTCCTCAGGTTTAGGGCCCACCGGCCAACTGAGGTGGAAGGCCTCATCTCAGGACCCTCAATTAGATTCGCAAAAACGCTTTTGCAAACAAGGTCTCATGCACAGGTTCGGGGGAACCGGACATACTCCTGTCACTTTGGAGGCCACCATCAATCCACTCCAATGAGTGAGTTCTTCATTTTCTTCAAGCGAACACAGAAGCCTGTTGGCCTCAGATCTCACTCACGATGGTTATTACGCATCATAGCAATGGTGCTCCAGCAGCCCTGAGCCCCAAATCTTCTTGTCCTCCTGCTCCCATCTTGGGGTGCAGATTGGGAGGGGAACATGGCCCAGAGAGCACTGTGTGGGAGGTACCTGAAAGCCAGGGTTTTGAGCTGGCATGTAGGTGGCTTGTTCATCACGTGTCACAGCACGGTTCACAATGACCTTTGTGGGTGGAAAACTCTAGAAACGTGCCACTGTGACACTCTAAATGGGGGCCAGAGAGGGCAAGGCTGGTGGTGAAACCAGTCTCCCTTTCTTCTGTAACTTTATTCACCTCTGCTTGGTGGAAGGCCACACCCAGAAATGGATGACTGAGTGTGCGCAAGAATGAACGAGCAGCGGATGACTGGAATGTTAAGTTCGCATGAGCTCTCCTACTGCCAGTCAGCCCAGGACCAGGGGAAGACTGAGTTGCAAACCACCTACCCTGGTCAGCTTTGACCAGAGGAGAGAGAGAGGACCTGGCCCAGCTGTGAGGTCAGGCAGCACGCGCCTGGGGGCTTTGGCACTGGGATCAAAGCAGGGCAGTGCCTCCCTTCCACTGTCCTGCAACACGCAGCCGCAGGGACACGGAGGACCCCTCCCCCCATCACACACCTCCGAAACACCAGGAGTAAGAGCAGTTTCCTCATTCCTGGTCTCCTCTGAAAGAGGGACTGACTGAGGATCTACGAGTACACCAGCACACAGAAA
This sequence comes from Oryctolagus cuniculus, assembly GCF_051225735.1. Taxonomy (NCBI): domain Eukaryota; kingdom Metazoa; phylum Chordata; class Mammalia; order Lagomorpha; family Leporidae; genus Oryctolagus; species Oryctolagus cuniculus. The sequence continues at coordinate 6,930,278 of NC_142871.1, read as the reverse complement.
TCGTGGTCTGAAACAGCAACGCGTGTCCGATCATCCTGGCTTCTCAAGCTTGTAAAACTACTATCCAGCACGCACTGATCTTGACCCGAGTGTAAGGGTCAAGAAGAATCAAACTGCTTTAGGGCTTACTTGAACAGGAGAGTGTCTCAAGGTAAGCAAAACATCCATCAAAATAAAGAGGCTTGAGAGTGGAGAAATTGTTTGCTTGCAATGATTCCATCTATTTTTGTGATGTTCTTTTCTATAACAAATTTATCCCAAAAGAACATTCAATTTTTAAGACAGAGAATAATAGAAGAGATTATTCCACAAGATAAATAAAATACCCAATTTGACACAGACATCTTCCTTCCTTTTTTAAGAAATAGGAAAAAAGAATCCTGCACCTGTTGGATCTAAGTCTTTTAATGAACAATCTGCTCAGGAGTGACAGATAGGAAAATAATTTAATGCAAATAAAAAACTCTGAAGCATCATGTTTGACAAGGGCGCCTTCTATTTCCTGTGCCACGTGTTAGGTTCTGGGGTCATCCTCTCCAGCAAAACAGGAGGGCAGCAACACCCCTACCTACCTGGCTTTTCAAACCTGAGTGTGAAAATCCTGCAGGTGACAGGGACCTGGTCATCAGCGTGGAAAGGAAAGCCTGAGCAGCCCCTCCCCAGGTGGGGACGTCAAGGGGTGAAGGAGGGGCAGGAGGCCCAGGGGAAGAGTTTCAGTAATTTAAGGGGAGCATGTTCTACTCTGACGCTGCAACTGGGCACAGGCAGGGTAGGGCCCTGGGAAAGTCTTCAGTTATTTTTCCCTCCAGGGTTGGCTGTGGCTGGAAGGAGGGTGGGTGACAGGGAAAGATCAAGAGCAGAATCCCACCTGGGCCAGAGCTCCCTGCCAGGTGGTGACCCATCCACAGTCAGCCTGGATCTCCAGCCTGGCTCTGAGCCACGCATATTTCAGTATCTGGACACGGCATACATGTGTTTGTTCATCAGCCTTTTTTGTGGGATGATTCTCCAGCTTTCAAACTGAAATTTTAGTCCCTTGTAAATATCTCTTTTTTTAATGTGGCAGTTTCATTTTTTCCTTTAAAATGATTGCCAAGGACCCGACAGGAAATACTTGAGAATATGGGGTCCCGCAGTGCCCACTGTCACTACTCTGCTCTGTGCTATTCTGATTAAGCATGATTGAGAGGTCCTGAAAACTATGTGTTACACACTTTTCCCATATCACAAATACTGTTCTTTTTTTAACTAGCATTTGAAAAATGCAAGATACAATCTTAGCTTGCAGGCTGAACAAAAACAGGTGGCTGGCCACATTTGGCTGGAAGGTGGTGGTTTGCTCACCTCTGGCCTAGAACAAGGTCGTGGAAAAGTAGATTCACTATTTTAAGGCATGAAAAGATGATGATGGGAATCAAAGGCTAAAGGGGTGCTGATGACATCTGTGTACAGTACCAGGCAGGTAGATGCTGTCTGGCTCGCAATGCCAGCTTTGCACTTGTTAAAAGATGGGAATGGGTTGCAAACGCTGCAAGATAATTTTCCCCATTAAAATGATGACATCCCCATATCCCTTGTTTATCACCGTTTTAGTTTAGTTATTTCATACACAATTACAAAAGGCAAGATCTCAACATAGGAGGTTATTGCTACAACTACAAAAAGAAAAAATACTTGCCTCTTAATTTGTCCGTGGAGTACAGGGCATTTGTGGAAAAACCCCAACCTCTGAGCCTGTTGATGATTTGCAGCATCTCATCACGGAGCATACATTTTGAAAACGCGAAGAAATATAAAATCAAAGTAGGATATAAATTATGCAGCAGAAAAGTCCAATTACAAGGAAGAAAAAAAATACTTGGATGCATACAGGCTACCTCTTGCTGCCATCCAAAGCACTTGGCAGGATTAGGCGCTGGCAGCAGGTAGCAGACTTCCGTGGATTTGGCATTTCATTGCCGATGCGCTGCATTTTACAGTGTAATATAATTACAATGACTTTTTTTTTTTTTAATTTTACTGTCCGGCATTCACATATCCTATAAATGGCATAATAAATAGTCTATAAATAATCATGTGGAGCTCACTGGGACTGAACTACACTGTTTACGGTTTTCTAAAGTAGAACATGCTATGAAATAGAAAATATTAAAGAATAAATATAGGGGTGGTCCACATGCACATACTTAAAAGATTAGCTTGTGCTCCACGCAGTGATGTGCATGAAGTCCAAGAATATGATGCATTCTTCAACATCATTGTTTGGTAGCATTGCTTCTGCTTGAGCTCGAATGTACCTGAAAGTAGATGGACCACCTGCAGGACCCTATAACCCTGCCTGATTGCAGACCTTGCTGTTTCTGCCTCTGGAGTTCCCCCCACCCCAAGGTGCACCTGCTGCCATCATTGCCTCCCCCTCTTCTTGCCGCTTTCTCAGTCACTGAGTCCTGGGGTTCCTTGGCCATCTGCTCCTTTTCATTTTCCTTCCACCTGCACTCATTGCACTTCCAAGGGCAGCCCGTGGTCCCGGCACATAGGGAGATGTGCATGTTTCATGAACAGGACAATCTGAGGATGTCCCCAAAGAGAGTCTGTGCCAGGACAGCTGTATGGGGGAAACATGTCTGCAAAGCACAGATAATTCATCTGAAGAACTCATTTCAGAAGATTCTGGCCTATCTTGCTATCTCGTCCCTTCCTTTTCACAATCACCAAACAGGTCCTGAACACTTGTTATGTCCAAGCGAAGTAAAATAAGGTACCAAGGAGCTGTGTACTGGGGTTGGGCAGAAGAAACGGATGTTTCTAATGCTAAGAGAGTGGCCTCTCCTCAGGAGCCTGCAACTCAACTGGGAAGTCAAGTGGCGCAAAGACGGTGACCACTCAAGGAGGCCCCCCGAGCTCTGTGCAGGCTGCATTGCCAAACCAGGGATACGGAGTTCACGGGCCATGGCTTACCAAAGAAAGGCTGTCTTTTTTTCTTTAATGTACTTGAGAGGCAGAGAGAGACAGAATGAGAGGAAGAGAGAGAGAGAGAGAGAGAGGAAGACACATGCTTCCATTTCCTGGTTCACTTCCCAAATGCCCCCCTCCCCCGCAGTGGAGCCAGAGCTGGGAGCCAGGAACTCAGTTCAGGTTTCTCCCGTGGGTGGCAGGGACCCAGATACTGGAGCCATCACCTGCTGCTTCCCAGCGTCTGCAGAGCAGGAAGCTGAAATCAGGAGAAGTGTTAGCCCCTAGCACTCTGATACAGACTGCAGACATCAAAACCACTAAGCCCAATGGCCACTCGTGTCCTTTAATTCATGTGCAACTAGGCACGTGGACTAATTCCATAAGAGACCACAAAGCAAAGTGAGGCATGTCTGCTGTACATTCCCCAAACAAACGTACTTTAAATCATTATCTCATGTTGTCTTTAGAATTATTTATGCTGCTGTTTCCCTTTGTTGGCATGAGTCAGAATTGCCCATGTAAGTTCAGCAAGATTTATTTACTTCTTGACCAAAAAAAGAATGTCTTTAATGTTTCATGATCAGAGGCCTATCAATATTTCATATTAATTACAGAGAAAAGATATCAGTGGAGGATTTGGAAATCCTGCTGGCCTGTGAAGGCTAGGCAGTAAGAAAGACATTGTCAATTATTAATTAACAGTGATTAATTATTGATGGGCTATTATGTGCCAGGGACGGTGCTGCATGTTTTTATGGATTTCCTCCTTTGGGCTTACAGCAAATGTGGGTGCTAGATCTCATTATGAAAGATGATTCAGAGGTAAGAAGAGAACTCTGCAGAGCTGGGCTGGAATCAGTGGATGCTCATTGCCTAAATGAGAAAGGGCAAGATTAGTGAAGAGACTTAGACCTAGGGAAGTCCCTCCTTTGGGAAAGCCAGTGTCAGAAGATGGAGAAGGAAGAGAATGATGGAGAGGGAGGGAGGGGCTGGGAGGGAAAAGAAGGAGGAGAAGGAGGAGGAGAGACAAAGAGAGAAAGGGAGGAAGAGAGAGGGAAAGGTAGACAGACACGCCGCATGCCAGCTACACTGCCAGAGAGGGAGTGCAACATTTCACCTGGAAAAGCCACCAAAGACGCTCAGTGGCCCACAAAAATGCCCTGGGTCTTGCCCAAGTATAACCCCCACTCTGACCATTTGTGTCTTCCCACCGTGCCTGGACTCTAGAAGCTGTGGACAGGCATAGAGGTGACAGGAGAGGGCTGTGCTGAGGTCTTGCCACCTGTGACTTTGAATCATGGAGCAGCACTACAGAGGCCCATTCCTACTCCGTGCCCAGGCCACAGAGGGTGTGTTTTCCATCTTTCCCGAGGAAACAAAGGGCAGGCAGGGTTCTCAGAGCTGGGGAGGCCTGAGCAGGGCTGGACTTCAGGTCCAGTTCTGCCCAGCGCCCACTCATACTCCACAGCATATGGTTTCATCCCGGGCCTAGGCAACAGGGAGTGGTGGCAGCGGAGGGGAAGGAATGCCCCTTTGTCTACCCCAAAACGTCAAGTCGTTCTAGGGAAAGCAGCACAGACCTCTGTTGAAAAAAAAAAAAACCCTCAAGTTAGATAAAATCAAAACTTAGATGAAGGGGCTGGCATCGCAGTGCAGCAGGCTAAGTCACCACTTGTGACGCCAGCATCTGTATCAGGATGCCAGCTCACGTCCCGGCTGCTCGGCTTCTGATCTGGCTCCCTGGGAAAGCAGCAGCAGATGCCCCAGCCATTGGGTCCCTGCCACTCATGTGGGTCATGCAGATGGAGCTTTGTGCTCCTGTCCCTGGCTTGACCCAGCCCTGGCCGTTGCAGCCATTTGGAGAGAAAACCCGTGGATGGAAGATCTCCCTCTATCACTCTACCTTTTAAATAAATAAAAACGAATCTTAAAAAAACACAGCCAGATGGAGGAGTTCTGCCAGAGAAGGGGCATTCTACCTTGCTTTTAGTAATTATTAAAGGGAACAAATAGAAAAGAGACATTTGAAGAAAAGAAGAGAACAAAAGAAAGAAACAAACGTATCTTGATTTTAGGAAACAGAATAGAAAGTTTCCATTAGACTCCGAATGGAACGTCGGTGTGACCTGTAACAGGACGTGAACATATGGGGCGGGAGTCGCTGTATATTTTGCTGGACAATCTAGTGGCATAAGCATCACAAGCCGTGTGTTACCATAAGGAACTTCTCCACTTTGATTAAGAGACTCACATCTTGAGAGTGTACAGGTCATCTCTAGGGTTTGCAATGAGGCACAGGCTTTCCTCTGAAGCACCTGCATCATTCCTTTGTGTGGAAATCACCGTTGTGAATGATAACTCTTTTACAGCCATCTCGCTTGCAGCAGGATGGCCCCAAGCCATCTCTGATAGAGAAGAGAAAACCCCTACAGAGCTTTTGGTGCAGGGATTGAGGAATGCAAAGAAACACACTACTTGGTGTCAGTTTGGCCTATCAAGAAAGTCCCCGCAGGGAGGAAACCTCTCGACCATCGCTGCTGTCCGGCTGTGCTCTCACACGGGGAGACTCGGGGTCCACGTGTGGCTGTCTTCCACATGCTAAGCCTCGGTGGGCACTTTCAGTATGCTCCGACTTAGCTGTTGTGGAAATTCACCGCGTCGATCTCTTCACCGCCACAGTGCAGCGCGGCAGGGGAGCTCAGCGCTGGCTTTTGTCAGGCCTGTTCCCGGTGCAGAGGTTGGCATCATCTAGGAAGTGGGCCTCTGTGGCCTGCTTTGGCTTGTGTTGTCGTGGCGGAGAGAGGATAACGACACAGAGGGGCCAGTGTGCAATGATGGCTGGCAGTGAGAAAGCTCGGAGGACGTCACCCAGCAGGAGAAGGGGACAGAGCACATCAGCTGGCCGGGGACACAGGTGAGCAGTGCAGAAGGTGGGTGATGCTGCCTTGAGCAGGCTGCGAGCCATCGCTACCAAAGCCACTCTGATGGTAAAACTGGACAGCACTTCACACTCTGGCAGACATGTTGGAATTCCCTTCGTATTTCTCCAAGTCCATCCATCAGAGCAAATACGCGGTCTTCTCAAGAACACGTGTTCACCTCCTGCAGCCACATCTCGAGTCCACGTCTGCTCCTCCCATCTGCGTCGGCGTGGAAACCCTGGCACTTTGCCTCCTGTGCGTGGCTTAGCTGGGTGCACTGACCCCGGGCGCGTGGGTTGTGTCACTCATGGTCCCTAGCGTCAAGCAATCGATTCCACTTGGCAATGGCTGGCTACAGGAGGTGTCCTCAGTTCCCCAACTTCACCCTCGTCCCTCCCTCCTGCATTTGGGACCAGGCAGAGTAAGAGAGGGACAGCACATCTGCCCTGGGCCCTTTGCTCCTCTTCCTGGGGCTCGGGCTGCCCCCGTTAGACCAGCAAATCCTCAGAGGGGTGGCACCCTGACTTCATTTTGCATCCCTCTTAGCAACTCAGAGTAACTTTCTGGAGGCTTAACAAGAAGCTATCACAATTTTTGGTCTAATTGTCAACCAAAAAAACCTGCAAGTGAGCTAATGTGCTACTGGTTATCTGGGAGGACGTGGGCAAGAAACAAGGCTGCCATGGGAGAGCAGTGAGCTTTGGAAAGATCCAGAACAAAATAAAAGCAGTCTCTCCATAAATTCTGTGCCAACCCCCATCTCAAACACCAGCTACAGCTGGTGTTTATCTCTGCCTTCAAAGCACCAGGAGGGTCTACCAGACTGGCCACAGTGGGTCCTTTCTAGAAAATCTATTCCTATCTTCAGATGCCTAATTTAACCCTGAATGAGGAATCATGGTGCATAAATTATATGGTGGGCTGTTTGGAAACTATGCCAGCAGGAAACATACACAGTCATGAATAAGAGGTGCAGAAAATCACCCACTGACAAGTTCAATGTTAACTGCATTTCAGAAATCCTAAGGGACAGAAAGGGAGATTTAATTACTACCCACCTCATTTCAGATATGAGTCAAGGAATAGTCTGAGGAAAAAACGAAAATTCCTTTTACAGAAAAAAAATCTGTTGTATTCCAAACTAACAATAATAATTTTTTTAAAAAACTCCTAAACTTTCAGCAGAGGTGTTGATTGCAGATGGAAAACCAGGGGCTGGAAGTGTGGCACAGCGGGTTAGGCCACCACTTGTAACGCTGGCACCCATATCACAGTGCCGGGTCAAGTTCTGGCTGTTCCCCTTCCAATCCAGCTTCCTGCTTGGGCTCCTGCCACCTACATAGGAGATCCAGATGGAGTTTACAGCTCCTGGCTTTAGCTTGGGTCAGTCCTGGTCATTTTGGATGGCGTGAACCAGCAGACAGAAGATTTTCCCTCCCTTTCTCTGTCTCTCCCTCTGACACTCTGTCTTTCAAATAACAATAGTTTTAAAAATATAGATGGAATGCCACTGCAATAAGAAAAATGACATCTGTCATAAAAGGCCCCCATTTCCCTTGGAAACTTTGCTATATTCATATGCATGAATTTCAAAACTGTTTTACACCAAAAATTTATCTATTTCGATGAAATTTTTGAAGTCCTGGTGTATCTCCCCTTTGCCCACCTTTAGCTTTTTTGCAGCCGTTCACTTTACTCCAAGGTTCTGGATTGCCATGGAGGTCTTCTGACTATATAAGTGAGTGATATATGCGTGATGCTTTCCTTTATAGACCTGTTCTCATCCTCAATTACCAGCTGGCTGACTACCTACAATGAGCTAGGAGATCTGCTTGATGCTAAAGTAATAAGCAATATCCTAGACTTCTCCTCAAAGCAGTTGGATGGGGAGAACTGTTTAGGCTCTGTCATGGGTTGTTCCATGTGTGAGGAACTCTGTTATGTCACTTGGGGCCCTAGAGTCTCAACACATGGGTGTGGTTATGTCCATTCCCCTAACTGCTGTTAGGAAACCTGCCTGTGCTTCCTTCCACAATGACTGGAAGAAGAGGAAATCCCAGGCTCCTGTCCTGCAACCCCTACCTACTGAGGCTGTACCCAGGATAGTCCACGCGGAATGACGGGAGTTTCTATCCCCAGTTACTAAGAGACCACTGGAGAAGGGAATCACAGGATGGACTGAAGTCCATTTATCTGACAGCAATTGCTTTCCCTGCATTAAAGGCTGTTAAACTAATTACAGCAGTCTAACAGTTGTGCTTTCTGTTCAATCATATTGATCATCATACTGGTTTTTCCTGGTACTTAACATATGTTGCTTAATATCCAGCATCATTCTGGATTTTGAGACTGTTGACTTCCTGTGGGTTGGAGGAGGGGTAGTTTGTGTTGAAAGATGTCATTGACTTTCACTTGTTTTTTCTTTTCTCACTCAAAAACTATGTCATACCTAACACAAATCTGGGCCAGGGTTCTTTCATTTTGAACATGTTGAGAATTTTGAAAATATTTTTCTTTACTTTTCTCTATTGTCAACAAAGCTGTATTTTTCAGAAAGCCAATTTTTGTGGAATATTTTAAGCTTCATGGTATAACTGATCACACCATACACTGATAAAGATCCCTGCCTCCTTTTTCAAAAACATCATTTGAAAACCACTGAAATCTCACATGCAATGCAGGATTTCGAGTTTATGAAAGCTCAGTGCTCTGAAATGTGTTCATTGCCTTTCTTTTCCCAGCAGCACTTACATTTTTTATTGCCCACTTGCAAAGCCTAGTGTGAGACCTACAGGATTCGTTCTGAAGCACCAGGCCACATTTACAGTAGGGCGTGCTCACTGATGCAAAGCATGAGGACAGTCCGACACCCGGATCCCGGGCGCATGGCCGACCTTCCCGCTTGCATGAGGGCTCTTTCGCAAGACTGTTAGTCTCTGGGACCTTGGTTTCTGACTGGAGTGTGCACTGAGTGTGCACGGTGATACAGTGTGTACCGAGGGAGAAATGGAAACCTCCCGAATCCAACCAGCGTGCCTTGCTCTGGACCACAGCCGCCCTCTTCTCCTGTCTGGGCCCTCCTCAGTGAGGACAGCTTCGTCTTCTTGCCATGTGGTTCATGTTTCAAACCGTCCTGGCTTTTAACCACTGGCCCCATGACCCCGGGGATCCCATCTGGGGTACTCCTCTCAGAGTCTCACCATTCAGTGTGCTATAGGACAGGATATTTTAAGTAAGACTGAAAATTAAGAGCGATGAAGAAAAAATGCTTGCATTTTACTAAGATCTTCAACGGAAAGTGAGTGAGCATTTGAAGACTTGCAGATTTCTAGGAACAGCGTGCGGGGTGGGCAGGCCTGCTAGGGCTCATCACATTTCCTGTGCAGAAAGCCCTGTGAGGGGATCTCCCACAGAGGTAGGAAGGGCTCCTAATGAGAGCATTGGTAGCTAGGCTCATCAGAGAGAAGTCAGATGGCTGAGCCCAACCGATGGCACACCCTGTGAGGTGCAGTCTGCAGTGTGAGTTAGAGAGGCAAACAGGCAGTTAGGGCAAGTCTGCTGTTGCTGGAATGAGAAGAGGGGCAGGGTCCCTTTATTTTTATTTATTTTTATTTTTTTAAATTTTTGAAAGGCAAAGTGGACAGTGAGAGAGAGAGAGACAGAGAGAAAGGTCTTCCTTCCATTGGTTCACCCTCCAATGGCCACTATGGCCGGCGCTGCGCCGATCCGAAGCCAGGAGCCAGGTGCTTCTCCTGGTCTCCCATGGGGTGCAGGGCTCAAGCACTTGGGCCATCCTCCACTGCACTCCTGGGCCACAGCAGAGGGCTGGCCTGGGAAAGGGGCAACCGGGACAGAATCCGTTGCCCCGACAGGGACTAGAACCTGGGGTGCCGGCGCCTCAAGGCGGAGGATTAGCCTAGGGAGCCGCGGCGCCGGCCAGAGTCCCTTTAACAGTGGACAAAATGCTTCCTCCTCCCCAGAAGCTAGCTTTAGCATGACAACATTATCCATCCCACCCTGCTGAGATTGCAGTTTTATGGTAAGAAGAGCAAGGCAAAATTACCAACCCACCTTTCTGATGGTTTTTGGTTGTGGCTGTTTTATGGTGAGCAGGCTAGACAGGACTACAATTCCTCCCTCTGGTGGGTTTTGTTCCCGCCCTCCGATTGTTAGCTGTTATTCTGCTCCTACTCTGAATAGTGCATAAAAGACCCCACGCTGGCAATGGCTCCTGGCATTCCTCCCTTGCTGCAGCGGGAGGTTCCTCACTTAAAAAGATTTTGCTTTGCTGCTCACTGTCCCTGTCTGCGTAGAAAGAGACTGCCTTCATCCTCCCTATAACACACTTAGTTAGGAAATGAGGTGAGAGTCCTTTTACCGCGGGTCCCTATGCAGCTCAGAGGTCACACATCTACAAAGCCAGCCTGTAGTGTAGAATCCTCAAGGAATCTTAACACCCTAGCCATTCATCCTACTGCTGATGAACACATGTAGGAGGTTTCTATCCTTTGGCTATTCTGAGAAGTGTTCCTGTGAATATTCTTGCGGACGTTTTGGTGACAATATGGATGCCCTTCTACTGGGTATATAGGTAGGAGCTTTGGTAGATAAAGCACATATTTGTTGTATAAATTTTAATTCCACCAGTCCTGTGGGAGAGCTCTGGTGGCTCCATATCCTCACCAACACTTGATACACTCTTTATTTTGGTCTGGGCATGTATTTACACAATAGACGCCCATTCTCCACTCCAGAACTTTTATTAAATGCAGACCACTGTACTTTGCCTATGGAGTCTACACTTTGCCATAGCCCCCGTCGTGATCCACTACTAAGCCAAGTTCAGGAACTGCTGCTAACTAACTGAGCCACTTGTGACAGACCCACAGGTGTTCTCATTGCATGGCAGTCAGCTACAGGTTGCAGCACTAAGAATGTGGAGGCCAGGAAGACACATGGGTGACAACAAAGTGCACTAAAAGCAGCCACGTCATACCCGTGAACTTGAGGGTCTGGTGCTTTTTAGGGCACCTGTAATGTGAAAGGGCTTATGAAAAAGAAAAATGTACCTTTTTTAAAGTTGAAAACTCGATACTCTGAAAATAGTCTTTGAAAACTATCATTATAGAGTCTTTTTCATTTCTAACATTCTAATTTTTATTTTAGATAATCAACGTACAATCACACCATTTTACATAATTACAGGGCAGTTTAAAGCTTTTCCTTTTTGTTTCAGGCCTGCAGGGTATCCACTTAGCAACAGCATGCCATTTTCTCTTGTTTTCCACATTTGAGGCCCGAGCACATAAGAAGTGGATGGAAATGCACAGGAAAAGGGAAACTGTGTCAAAATACAGAGTCTCTCAAGAGAGAAGCTTGGAATCTGATACCATGTGCAATAAAAACTGTAGCGAGCGAGTCCATGGCATCACATTTGTGTTCTTTTCATGTTTAATTTTAGAAGAACACATTCATGGGCATGTTATATGTAGATACTTCTGCTTCTAAAATATCCTATTAAAATGCTAATCAACGATGAATTTCAATATTTTACACTTTCAAAGCAAAAATCATTCACGGGGGAAATTCCATATGCCACATGGCACATGTGCACGGTGCGTGAGTCTCCTTTGTTAGCTAACACGTGCTAAGCTATATTACGAACATTTCCATTTCTTGCCGTTCTTCCGTAATCATATTTTTAAACACGCACACGGAGAGCATGAATGTAAGGCTCCTAACACGGAGAGATGTGATAATATTCCTTACAGTGCAGTCGCCCCGTAATCCACATACATTTGTGTTCATTTCAGAAAATTCAGTGAGCACGAGGATAATTTATACAGCCAGAAATGGGCTATTCTGAATCTATTTTCCCCACCTGAAACCGCTATTGAGTTCTTCTCGCAAGTGGGGGAGGGGTGCCAGAGCATTATCCTAATACACACGCCAGAGAGGGAGTGCGCCCTGTACAGCCACGCTGCCTCGGTGGGCACTGGCTCCCAGGGTCGGGGTACCAGGCTGGGCTGCTATGGGGCTCGGTCTCCACACACAAAGGACTGCCATCTTCTGCTTTGTTCCCGGAGCCTGGCACTGCACAACAAGAAAGCACTTCCTGTATGCTTCCTCCCTCCTCTGCTGGAAAGCATGGAAAATGGCAAAGGAAGCCGTTACCTGCTTTCATGGCAACCGGAAAGGGCTGTGGCATTGTCCTGAGGAGGCACCCAGAAAAACCCGTTAGATTCAGGATGTCCAGGGTGCAAAGAACCTAGGAGATCCTTGTCCATTTCACACCTGATTAGCTACTTCAAAGGGCGCTTTGAGAAGTACTCAAAGAAAGAACTCAGAGAAAAGCAGTTATGTGGGCTGTCCTTTCCAATTTCTGTTTTCACATTTAACGAAATGTTTTCATGTGTGTGAGACCTTGGACCATGCTCGCTGGACATGCAAAGAGTAGAAGGCCTCACCGATGCCTGCTCTCTGCAGTTTCCCGGAGCCCCACGCAAGCTGGTTCCGAAGCTGAACGGGTTTCCCTGGGGCACAGCTGGCAGCCTGCATGCTCCCTGTGTGGGACGCTTGGGCCTTGGGCAGCTGCTGGACGCAGACACGGATGTGGGAAAGGAACCCCAGCCAGAGACACTGGTGCTGTCTTCAGAGGAGCAGGAAGTCTCCTGTCCCACCTCCTTTTTGCTTGGTTTGTTCTTGTTTCTGTGAAGAGGTGATGCAAGCAGGGGGAAATATGTGTGAACCACAAGCATCAGGACCTGCTAGCATAGGTGCACCACCTGCCCACACACCGCAGGTGTTCCCCACGGTGGGAGGGGCCCCATGGTTTGGAGCAAGGTCCTCCATGATCCAAGATTCCAAGAACCCAGCTGCAGACACACGTTCCATGAGTCAGAGACAAGAACCAATAGTAAGAACTCTGACGAGACCTAAAATCCATGAGACTCCGGTGATCAACAACTTAGAAAAGTGGAAAACGGCACTAGCTTGTCTCTTGGGAAACTGGAATCCAGCAATAAGTGGCAGTACCACAGAACGGGCACACAGGCCACCTCAGCAGGGCCTCACAGCAATGCTCTGGGCAGGTGAGGGCGAGGGGTAGTCGGCCCATTTTACAGACAAAGGGTTTGAGCTCACAAAGGTCAGTTTAAAAAGAGAACATAACAGTCGGTGCTCCCTGGTTTCTGACAGCTTATTCACTTTCCCGTAAGTCTCCAGGGTGTTCCGGGGCCCCTGACCAGGTGCTGAGCAGTGGGGCGGCAGCCCCAGGCCAACAGGCACAGGCGTGCGAGGCTGCACTGCCCCCAGCTGCCTGGCCCACCCTGCCTGATTCTAAAATCTGAACATTGTCGGTGGGCAGTCACCTATGTGGTTCACAGATACAGAGCCTTGGTAGCCTAAATTCTAGAACAATAACTGTGAAATAAAACACACAGAGAAACAAATGACTCATCTCTCTCTCTCTCTCTCTCTCTCTCTCTCTGAGTTTCAATTAAAAAAAAAAAATCTTTAAAAGACTTAAACAGAATTTCCCCACAGGGTCAAAGGGTGCTGTTTGTGGCTTCAGAGCCGGGAACACATGAGCGAGGACGAGCCCGGGCAGGCGGGGCCCTCTGGGGACAGCGGGCCCGGGACAGCTTCCCTCCTGCGTTTCTGCAGGAAGCCACTCACGTCCCACTCCCCTCCCCCAGCTTCTGGTCAATCGTCCCCCTATTGGAGGGGTCACTAGTTTGGAGGGCAAATCAAACAAAGGTCAATCTCACGCTTCTTAAGTTTTAATTACTGCAGAAGATGCAGGCGCTGCAGTCAAGGGTTTCCTCTAGTGTGTGTACAACACAGAATTGCGTCAAGATTGGTGCATAAGGTGAATTAAAGAAATAAAACTCTGAGTAGGTCTTCCTAGTTTCTGTTGGAACCTGCCTTTGATGTGTACAGTTAATGTGTGTGTGGGGGGGGGTGTGATTAAAATTAAGTATTTAGCTGAAAGATTTAACAATCATTTTTGGTAGAGGATCATTGTCTCCTAAGAGTAATTCTCTAAACTTTGATTTCATCGTGTATGAGAATGGTAACATCTGAACCACAGCCCTGCAGCTTTGTCAACATCTCACCTTGAAGTAGGAACGAGAACACACTGACACAACACGCACAGTGCAATTTTCCTCTTATTACTCTTGAAAATTCAAACTATGGCGTAGGCATTAAATTGACATTAAATATAACTTTGAATTAATTGGCAATTAAAGCTAATCACTTGATTCTTTCTGGACATACTGCCTTCTAGGTTTTCTTTTTTGCAATGGCTTTGAACAGAGCTTCAGAAAGTTCACGGAAATGCAGGGTATGAAAAAAAATCATTCATGGATTTAAAAACTCTTTTGCGTCAGGATAAACTTATCTTGGAATTCAGTTTCCACAGTCTTCTTGAAGTATGCTCATACACAGTCTAACATATTCTATAGTTTCAAGAAAACGCAATGATGAAAGGTGTTCATGTTTTCAAGTGCATTGGTATGTTTCACATGTAGTAATTTTTGTGACAACACCTCCTGCCAACTAATTTCACTAGTTAAGTAGGTCTTTCAGTTCATGTAGCATGAAAATGAAATCTGAAGACCTGTGACAACACATGGCAGACTACTGCTATGAGCTGAATTTCATTTTGCAGCTTAGTTTCATTTTAAAATTCTACTGTGACATATTTAGCTGGAGAAAGATATTAAATCCAGCCCTCGTGTATTTGATATAATTCAACTCAAGTGCCTCGTATCTTAAACCTTATTTTGTGCGGCCTTAACGTGCCACAAATGCAACTGTTGATGGAGGGCCCTATTTTAACTGTACCATTTCAATGCGGACGGCGACTCTTTCTCTCAAGTAATTTACTTTTACTATTCTGTGGTCTGTAATTTCTGATTTTACTGAAACAGCAAGTCTACTAGTAAGAGAATATACTCTTCTAATTTAGCCCATAATGTTACTCAATGAAATCAGTTCCTGCACTTCTGAGTCTGTAGAATTAACAGGTTCTAGGTGCAAGATTACCCACATGCGGGTCTCTATATGAAGTGCACATTTCTTGTTTAGTCAAGGGATCAAGAAACCTTTCGTGTGAAGGATCAGAAAATAAATATATCTGAATTTTGCAGGTTATGAGGTCTCTGTTGGAACTCCTTAACTCTACCACTGTAGCACAGGTGAACACTGAATAATATGCACATGACTAGGCTGGCTGTGGTCCAATAAAACTTTATTTGCAAAAGTCTTCATCACGGATGACAAGTCCCTGGTATAATTGGTTGCCAGCACTGAGTGTGGTTATATACTGGGTGCATCCGCATTAACTAGAAGCTCTTTGGAAATGCAAACTCATGGGATCCCCCTCTTGGACCTACTGAATCTGGACCAGGACATTTCAATGCACATCACAGTAGGAGAAGCAATCTCTGAACTTTGGGACTGGCTTCTCTCTGGGTTCACAGAACAGATAAAGGAGAGTCCACCTGTCAATTCTGTTGTCCATCCTGCAATGACAATGTCCAAGCTGTTTTGTAGACTTATATTCTCTGAACTAAGTTACTGAGATAGCACAAGACATAATAGGATTTAAGGGTCTGGCATTGTGGCACAGCGAGTAAAGCCACTATGGGTGCTGACTCAAACCCTGGCTGCTCCACTTCAGATCCAGCTTCCTGCTAATGTACCTAGGAAAGCAGCAGAAGATGATCCAAGAGCTTGGGTCTCTGCACCCACATGGGAGACCTGGAAGAAGCTCTGGCTCCTGGCTTTGGATCAGCCCAGCTCCAGTCATTGCTGCCACTGGGGGAGTAAATCAGTGGATGGAAGATTTCTGTCTGTCTCCCTCCCCTCAACTCTGCCTTTCAAATAAAATAAATCTTAAAAGATTTTTAAAATTCTGAAAACATTGAATGAAATTAAGCATGACTCTGTGTGCCCATTCACGAAGACAGCGACTCCATTTTTGAGACTGTATTCCCTCGGCAGAGCTGAGCAGGGACTGCAGTTCCTACCCCAAAGTGGAGGTGGCAATCGTACCTCCATCAGGGCAAATGTGTTCTCCTTCCAACTCTTCTGACAAGGAATAGGTTTGCATTTGGATAGCTGAATGAAGTGTGTTCACTGGGCCCGACAGAGAGAATCTTCCCCAAACAAGTGTTTTCCAGCGAGTGTTTCCTGCAAAGGAGCTATAGAAGTTCAAATAATATTGATCACACCAGTCTAGCTTAGGAACCAGAAAAGGAGATGGCCGGGCATATTCTAACTCATAATCCATGTGTGTTCTACTCAGATGTCACTTTACTATGTGAAAGGAGGAACTGACATTTTCAACTTAAAATGCTAACTAATTACATGAACTACAGACTCACATCCACTGTTACTTGTGGTAAGTCTCTCTGAGGTTTTATCAGATGATTGTGAGAAACCACAATTAATAGCAGGGCTTTGAAGAGCTAAGCCTTCTTGTGCCATAAAGATATGTTAAATATTTGAAGAGGTAAATATATTTATCCTGATTTGACATTACACAATTCATACATGGACTGAAACATCACACAGCACTCCATAAATACATACAATTTTTATATGCTTGTTAAAATTTTTCCTAACAGAAAAAAAGGAAGCTAAATATTCAAAACATGAAAGCAAACTTTTACACAGTTTTAAATAGTGTGATACTAATGAAATTATTGTGTTTTTCTTGTTTTGATTTGTTCTTTCGCCCAACGGGGCTTCACAAAGATCATGGGAACTTTGCATCATTTAATTCCATTCCTCCACAGACTTGGAAGCCCCCTCATTCTGAAAGAAGTAAAAGCGATATACTCTGGAAGACTTCTTCCTATTGCAACCAAAAGTGGTTGAAATCATACACAGAATACAGTAATGCATTGGAATCACTATTGAAATACGTGTGGGAAGTATTAGTGAAGATTTACAGAGTGAAATGTTAGAACAGATACAGAGATTGAATTAAAGATACAGTTCCTTGAATAAAACTATTATTTTATGGTTATGTTGGGTGACCCCAGCAGCTGATGGGGTATGAGGAAGGGAGTCCAGCAAACTGGTAGCAGCAGGAGCAGTGAAAGAGTGTCTTCACCGCATGATTTGTAGGTCAGACACGGAGCAAGAAAGGTGAAGCCAGGGGTAGAAAGTGCTGCAGGTGTCACCCATGTAGTAACCTCTGCAAAACCCAGTCTGAGAGAGCAGACTTTTCCCTGCTTGTTTTTGTCTTACTCTTATGCATGAACAGAGTTCCACTGCTTAATTAGGTGGAGCCCTAAAAGTACTGTGGAGCTTGGAGTTACTGTTTTTCTTTAAGTTTGCTCACTTTTTCAAAGTCGTCACGTGGGACCGTACAGGTGATGCACTGAACAGTTTTAAGGAGCGATGTCTACACTGTAGGATTCATAATTTATTGATTCGTGTATTTTCATTCCACAAACCATTTTACAGGACATAGCAGCGCTTTCAGAAAGGGAGTCTTTAAAAATTCTGCATAACATGTCCATGTGGGTCTATATTGGGTCTGACTGTTCTTCTGTGATATCAAATGTATGCCAGTCGAAATGATTAAATGATGACATTTTAAAAAATAGTCATTCTGTCCCATTATCGTGGATGCAATTTTTACCAGGCATAGAAACACCCCTTTTTTTTTGTTTAAAGGAACTAGTACTTCAAGCAAACATTTTGACACAGACATTTGGAAATATTTCCAGTGTTATGGAGTTTTGTTTAAAAAAAAAATGTGTTCCTCATATCTGTACCCTTTCAAAAGCTTGGAAATAAAATTGAACTCTGTTTAAAAATCTTTCCAATGAAATGTTTTAACCTATTAGTTAAAAATTCAATTATGTCTAAATTTCTAAAATTAGTAGGCATCAACGAAGCCATTTATCAGGCAAATTTCAAGTAGAATCTTTACCTAATTTGGTGGATGTGACTCAGAGAATTTCCTGGGTTCAGCAGGCAGGCGGCACTGTGGTCCTTCCACCTGGGGGAACTGACACCCTCTGCTATGACGACGTAGTACAGCTGGATACCACAGTCCACTGTCCAGCCATCTGTGCACCTCATCCAATGCTGCTTCTGCCGGGATGTTCTGTGACCTCAGTGTTAATGTAAACCATTCATCCACCTGACCTCAGTCCCTTCCTCGTCACAGCTCATGATCGTGCCCCCCACACTCTGCTCACTCCGCCCGGGGGGACACCGTCTCTTGATGGTTAGCAGTCCCCGGAGTGGCTCTTGCCCCATCCAAAACCAGCTGAATTGGCTTTTCTAGCAGTTGGCAGTGGGTGTGCTTGTTGAAAGCGTTTTCTAGTTGGTTCCGAAGTGCCTGGGGAGACCGTGACCTTCACAACCCTCAAGTATCCTTAGATCACCACATCCTCTGGGAAGCTCATTCGAATGATTCCTCAGCCCTACTAGCCCCACTGGTAGGGCTGCCACTGGGCCCTGCAAACTTTTCACTATCCTTCACAATTTCTTGCTCTCAACTGCCACAGTGCTCGGCTTGGATTTTCACGCTTCCTCAATTCCCCTGCTGGATTCCCTCCCTGTGTTGCTTACTGGAGAACCCTCTCCAGGACATGAGGGAATAAAGGTCATCTCTTACACTGCGTCTGCCTTCCAGAAGTAGACTTCGGGTGCACAAAAATTAACATCCTTTCCAACGGATCTAAATTTCATTTTTCTTAAGGTTTATTTGTTTTCCTCAGAACAGCAGAAAGAGAGGGAGAGAAAAGGAGGGACCCAGGAGAGAGTAATCTTCCATCTGCTGGTTCACTCCCCAGATGCCCACAACAGCGAGGGCCAGGCCAGGCCAAAGCTAGGATCCCAGAACTCCATCTGGGTCTCCCACATGGGTGCCCAAATGCTTGGACCATCATCCGCTGCTCCCCACAGTGCATTAGCAGGAACCTGGACCAGAAGTGGAGTAGCCAGGACTGGAACCAGGCATTCCACTATAGGATGAGGAGGTACCAAGTGGCACCTTAACCTGCTGTGCCACGATGCCTATCTCTGAATTTAAATTGTTAAACTTGAACTTTACTTGCACAAAAACTGTAACTAGAGAAAAGATTGGAAAAAAAATTAAGAGAAACAAAGAAATACAAGGGGGCCGGCACTGTGGCGCAGTGGGTTAACACCTTGGCCTGAAGCACTGGCATCCCATTTGGGCACTGGTTCTAGTCCTGGCTGCTCCTCTTCTGATCCAGCTCTCTGCTGTGGCCTGGGAAAGCAGTGAAAGATGGCCCAAGTCCTTGGGCGCCTGTACCCACATGGGAAACCTGGAAGAAGCTCTGGCTTCAGATTGGCGTGGCTCCAGCCATTGCGGCCATTTGGGGAGTGAACCATTGGATGGAAGACCTCTCTCTCTCTCTCTGCTTCTCCTTTCTCTGTGTAACTCTGACTTTCAAATAAATAAATAAATATTTTTTTAAAAAAAAGAAATACAAACATTTAAAATATGTGTCACTAGTTAAAAGAAAATTCAACAAAGCAGCCCTGAAGTCAGACTTAGAGGAGACTGTTTCTCTCAGGAGAAACATAGAGATGGGAGAACGGACAATCAACCAATCATGAAAGCAGAAATGCAGACCCACGTTCACACAAAGGCCTGCACATGAGCGCTCACAGCTGCTCAGCTCATAATCCCCAAAAACTAGACACCAAGTATCCTGAGAGACCGACAATGAGTAAATAAATAGTTAAGTCCACTGGTACAATGTGCAAGAGACATTACTGACCAACAGAGTAAACAAATTCTGAATACACACAAGCAGGTGGATGAACCTCAAAGGCGAGGCACTGAGTTTAAGAAGCCAGTCTTAAAGGCCACCTACTGTCCTTGCCGGGCACATGATGTCCTGGCGACAGACCTGTGGTGGGGTGAACAGTGCAACTGGTCCAGGAGCAGGGGCATGGCAGGGGCTGACCACACAGGGAGAACAGCAGGAATTTGGAGCGAGGGAAGAGCTCTGGATCCCGGGTCTAGCTGTAGCTCCACTAACTTGCATGTGTGTTAAAACTCCACTGTACATCAAACGAAAAAAGTCAAATAAATTGTAAAGCACTCTAAAATTTTTTTAAAATATAAACTTAGCAGCGGCAGGTATTAGAATCCAGCAGTTCAAACAGCCGCCTCCCACATCAGAGGCGCTGGGTTTGATTTCAGACTCTGGCTCCCTGCCGACGCACACCCTGGGAGGCAGTGGTGGTGGCTCAGGTAGGAGGGTTCCCAGCACCCACGTGGAAACCCTGGGGTGCACTCCCAGCTCCCAATTTTAACCCTAGCTCTGTTCCAGCTGTCGTGGGCAGTTAGGGAGTGAAACTCGCGATTGGGGCTCCCTGTCTGTCACTCTCTCTCCATCTCTCTGTCTTTCAAATAAAAAAATAATTAATCTTTAAAAAATTTAATTTTTTCTATTCAGAACTTGTTGAAGAAACCATGCAAAAGGCTTAGAAGGATACATGGCTGCCGGCACCGCGGCTCACTAGGCTAATCCTCTGCCTTGCGGCGCCGGCACACCGGGTTCTAGTCCCGGTCGGGGCGCCGGATTCTGTCCCGGTTGCCCCTCTTCCAGGCCAGCTCTCTGCTGTGGCCAGGGAGTGCAGTGGAGGATGGCCCAAGTGCTTGGGCCCTGCACCCCATGGGAGACCAGGAGAAGCACCTGCCTCTTGCCTTTGGATCAGCGCGGTGCGCGGGCCGCATTGTGCCGGCTGCGGTGGCCATTGGAGGGTGAACCAACGGCAAAGGAAGACCTTTCTCTCTGTCTCTCTCACTGTCCACCTGTCCACTTTGCCTGTCAAAAAAAAAAAAAAAAAAAGAAGGATACATGACTAATGAAAATCACAGCTTCTGAAGGTCCATACTTCCTTTTCTAATGTTGTTTAAGGGTTTATTATTATTTATTGCTATGAAGCTTAAAATAAAATGTAGGGAAAAAACCTTAAGCCCCTAAACCCCATATGTTAAATAAATCAACATATGCTTGAAATGGCATGTGCTTGAACAGCAGCCGGGGTCTGGGGGCTTCTCCCTTAGCCCAGTGGGGTCGGAGGGTTCTCGGCTCAGGTCTCCAGCTCGTCGATTCTATTTTTCTGCCATCTCCCTTGTGTGACTAGAAAGCTATGAGATGATTTATTCATTTGAATCCTATGAAAATCAGTTCTTATTTTACTATATTCTGGGACCGTTAACTCACTTCCTATCTTCTTAAAAGGTTTTCTTCCTAAGATGCTATTTTTCAAAATCAGATTTATTCCTGAAAGAGTCCCTCTTCTCATTGCCAATCTCATTTTCGCTGGCAACTTTCCTCTTTACCTTTGGGATGAGGCAAAGCTTAATCCATCTTAGACAATATCCTGAGATGGCAGCCCTGGGTCCTGGCCTCCCCTGGCACCCAGAAAATGATATTCCAAGCCGTGAGGCTCACCAGCCGAGATGAGGGTCAAGAATTCAGGATGCCTTCAGGGGACAAAAGTCTCCAAATGTACAGGAAACGGGTTGTTTCTTAAAATGGAAATAGAAACTATGTAATTTAAACCAAGCTAAAAGAGGACCAAAAAATGGGTAGTGTTAATTTAATGAGTAAGGAAGCGCCTGTGCGTGAATGACCCCTCGACTTCCTGCTTGGAAACAGAAATTATCGCAACTTAAGGGCCTCTGCTTTCTGCAATAAAAACCGTACTTGTCTGAGTGCAGAGTCCTGTAGGCTTGGTTGTTTTCTTTTCCTTTTCTCTGAAAGACCACCTTAGAGAGGGCTTCAAGTTAAGCTGATGTGGGGCAGATGCCCACACGCTGGCTGTTTGGACGCCCTGCGTGGGAAGCCCGTTCCAAATGAAGACATCTCAGACTGGATTGGTTCTCACACGAATGACCCCGACAGCCAAACAGTAAAGCTTCAGTTCCTTCTAACAACTTGAGTGTGTATGTCTTCTCGTGTGACTGCTAACACGAGCCTTCGGTTACTTGCTGGCTGTCCTTCCCAGAGATTCAGGGACCCCAGCTCCTTGGATGGATGCTCCATCATCCCCTAGGTTTTCTGTTCTCTTTCTCCATCCAACAGAGGGGCAGAGTCGAGAAGGCACACCTGCTTCCTACTGAGCTGCCCAGGAAGGGACAGGGAACACTTCCTTGCATTCTTGGGCTATGAACTGGTGTCCTGTGGTCCTGTGTAGATGTAGGGGCTGGGGAGTGCGGCCTCTGGCTTTCAAATATTTTGGCATTGTGAATGCTGCCCCCTTAGAGATGGGTGATCTTGGGCAGTGTACTACTCGGACATCTGTACAGGTAACTCTGTGTTTCATTAACTTCGGGAGTTAGGAGTCCCTTTATGTCAGAGTTGGTGTATCACCAAAGGGAATAACTCCAAAGGGTTTGAAGCTCAAAGGAGCAGAGGGAGCGACCCCTCATCCTCTGGGCCTGGATCCTGAGGGAGGAGAAATATCTAGAGATGACCTGAAGCTGATGGCCACAGGTGACAGGAATTCTGAGGCCAGATGGGGCCTGACAGTTACAGACAGCTTCCAGAAGGTGCTATCAAAAATCCTGTAAGAATGACTTCTGTGACCTCTAAACACTCAGTTTTACACTGCACAATTTGGGATTCACTCTGTGAGCTATGTCACAGGAGATCTGGGGAGCAGTGTCCATCCCCGTGGCCCCAGTAAGGGTTGGTCAAGTCTGTCAACACTGCCGCAGTCATGACCACCTGTGTCGGAGGCCACAATGACAAGAGGAGGTGTCTGGAGGGGCAGGACCTGGCCTATTTTTCCCTGAGTTGTGCACAGCAGTGCCCAGGGAACATGGACTGCTGCCCCCTGTAGAGTCTGTAGAAGGTTGTGCCACAGTAATTTGCTAATGCAAATAAAGCAGATGGCCGATGGTAGTGTCACAGCAGGTAGTCCAGGGCGCACAAGGAAAACACTCATTTCTAAAGATCCTGAAGTATGGAGGGATTTTATACGAGGTAAACAATATATAATTTCATGGTATTTTTGTGTAAGTCAGTCCTGGAGCAACTGACATCTAAATATAGCAGTTTATGCTACACGTGGAGAAAGATCATGCCACGCACCGACCCTGAGACTCACGCGCTCAGTCCACCTGCTGTGTTTCCGAGGGGACTTCTAAAAGCCCATGAAACATATAATTAAGGAATGTATTTAATTTGGTGCAGAGAAAAATGCAAGTCCACACATAGAAGGGTCTTCAAAAAGTTCAAAGGAAATGCATATCCTGAAAGACTATGGTTAGATTTCAATTTTTTGCACCAAAATAAGCATTTTCAGATTTATTTATTTGAAAGGCAGAGTTACATGAGGGCTGGAGAGAAACAGACAGGGGAGGTTGGAAGAGAGAGAGACAGAGAGAGAGAGAGTCCTCCATCTACTAGTTCACTTCCCAAATGGCTGCAATGGCAAAGACTGGGCCAGCCGCAGCCAGGAGCCTGGAATTCCATCTGGGTCTCTCACGTGGGTGGCAGGGACCCAAGCACCCGGGCCATCATTTGCTGCCTTCCAGGTACAACTGCATTTTCCATGAACTTTTGGAAGTCCCACTGTTCAACCTTAAGGAGCCACTGTGGAAAAGGTGGATGTTAATTCAGATTTTAGGTGTTCCTAAGAGAGCAGGGTGGACACATTCAACAACTATCCATTTCCTCATAGCTGCTATGCCATGAACCCAATAGTCCATCAAGGATCTACCCTGGGAAACGTTCCTCTGACTCTATTCTCAGCACTGATTCATCTGAGAACAGAATTCTGAAGCCCAGCAAATGACCTACAAGGCAATGAGGGAAGCGCCATTGTAGCTATCATATTAAGATAGAGTTTGTTCTCCACAGTGCTGCTACTTCACCACCAGCTCTGTTCCCTGCCCAGGCTCTGCTTTTGGGGCCTTAGAACAAGCACCTGTTCCACTGAAGGGACACGGCCCTGCCTGCTTGGCAGAAAAGCAAGCGGGCAAGTGAGATTCATCGCTGGCATTCCCCCATCCATCCCCAGAGCTCCCAGAGGAGACTGCAAAGTCAGAAACAGCAGCAATAACAATCAGTGCGTAATAGAAGGGAGGACGAGGGGCATTCTTCTAACAGCCTTCCGAGAACAACTCGGAGAAGTTTATGGCCGCACCGGCAGAGCTCTCGCGGCTTAACCACACAACACAGGGGGTCCTGGCGGCAGCCCTGGGAGGCCCCGCTCAGCTGGGACTTTGCCGTGTCTCTCTGCCGACAGGACAGCCACAGCTGAGCACGGGGACCCCCACAGCTGCAGCCATCTTCCTGTACCAGCGGCTCTGCTTTGCAAACGAAGGGTCAAGCTCTGGTCCCAGCGAGTACTGGCCGTTTCTGCTCCTTTCCTTCAACTTCCGACTGCTTGATTCACGACCGAAGACTGGGTGTCACAGATGAGAACTAGGGGGACAGTGCCGGGTACCCACTCTCCCAAGCATGAGGCTTCGGGGTCTGACCGCCCACGGTATTCTCAGAAGCTGCAGCAAGTTTAGTGTCTGAGTGTTCCCCCCGTGGCAGCCCCTCTGCCCAGCCCCTCTGAGCCGGACCACGCAGGCCCAGCTTCCACAGGCTCCAGGCTGCAGCCACACTGCACAACGAGGGTCCGTGGGGAGGGGCAGCTGTGGCATTTCTGTGTCATCTTCTAGGTGTTTTGGAGGTGAAAGACTTGAACAGATCTAATTATAGCTCCCAGCAGAGGGAGGCAAATGCTTGTTTGCAGGTCAGGACCACTGCTCAACTCGAGACAGTCACAACCCCCTTGCCTTTCTGGGGGGGGGGGGCACTCTTGTCTACGCCTCTTCCAGATTTCCCAGGAATAGTCTCTGGCACCTCCTAGGAAGTTCACAGTTCACAGATCCCCAAGACCTTCCCCTTGTACGCCAATGGTCTCTTCAGCTGACCCCAACCGTATGCTACACAGGAAAATATCTCTTGGAGTTTGAAAGCAGGCAAACAATCCTCAGTGCTATTATTAAGAAATCGTCATTTTTCCTAACAGGAACCTAGCAAAACTGGTCACTAGGTGGAGGCTTCAGAGCATGTCTGGGGCAGCAGAAACCATTCTGCATTCTCCTCTCTCTCCTGCTAGCATCAGCTCTGGTTCAGTTCTCATGTCTTCTTTTCCCCTAGAACCCTGTGGAAGTCTTGTAACTCTCTTTCTCTCAACTCCAGCAAAGACCATAAGTGACTAAGAGATGAACCTTTCTCAGTCATAGCAGTTAGTACAGCCATCCTTTCTCGGTATGTCCCTGTGGTGCCCCTTTCTCTTCCAAACTGAAAACTAAGCCATCAGGACACAAGCAAACCCTGTCCTCAATACGGCACCACCCACCTATTGTCCGGAGCCCTGCCAGTGCCTTACTTGGATCTCAACGTATCTTAAGCTCTTTCCATCTCCAAATCTTTTCAATTTTTTTTAAGATTCATTTTTTTTTTTGAAAGTCAGAGTACACAGAGAAGGAGAGGCAGAGAGAATGAGAGAAAGGTCTTCCATCCACTGCTTCACTCCCCAGTTGGCCGCAATGGCCGGGGCTGAGCCAATCCAAAGCCAGGAGCCAGGAGCTTCTTCTGGGTCTCCCATGTGGGTGCAGGGGCCCAAGGGCTTGGGCTACCTTCCACTGCTTTCTCAGGCCACAGCAGAGAGCTGGATTGGAAGTGGAGCAGCTGGGACTTGAACTGGCACCCATATGGGATGCCGGCACTGCAAGCAGTGTCTTTACCTGGTACGCCACAGCACCGGCCCCCAAATCTTGCTTTACCCTTACTTTTGTCTGCATCTGGAACATGCTCTTGTCAATATCTGCAGTCCTGAAACTCTTTGTAGTTTTTGCATCCTAAGCAAAATTAGGCTTTCTCCATGGAAACTCCTTCAAAATACCCTTCCCAGGGGTCACAGTTCCTAGGGATCTCTCTCGAACATGGTTATGAACACATTATTGCTGACATCTAGCTTGTTACACTCTGTTAATCATGTAAAAACTATTACTTATAAGCATTAAAATGGTGTGAATGCTGGATTTATATGACTGATTTTCTAACTATATCCACTTAATGCTGATATTATTTCATTTTATCTCAAAGTCTCACCAATATCTAAGATGGAGAACTTGAAGCAATTCCAAAACCTGAGGCAGGAATAGCTCTCATCTCTGAAGATTATACCTTTCTTTATGGTCTACCGTTGACATTTTAGAATCCACTATTTGGTGCTATTTTCAAAACTTTCTACTTTATTTATTTAGTACATTTGGTTGCTTTCATGGCTTTCTGGTGAAAATACAGCTGAGAAGAATCAAAGAGAAATGGTAATATGAAACTTCACATTTAACTGTCATAGCAGGAAAATTCACAATTGAATCCCAACCCCAGCTGTTAGGCTCACTGATAAAACCTCCCTCCTACTTCACCGATCCTGCCCAATTTTCTCTTTCCCCCTCTGACCCAGGAGCCTACATTTGGAGAGCTGAAATGGTGGCCGGGGAGCATGGATCCTCTCTTCAGTGTCTGCCCACAAAGCTGCAGGTTACTAACTGTGGCCTAAGCTGCCGGTCCTCTGAGGATATGGGTAAAGGGTAGAGGCGACCAGGAACCTAAAACAACACTGCCATGCACGGCCTGGAGACAGCGACCCCCAATGTCACTACTGGGACTAATGAGAATGTCCAGTTTATCTACTCTTCTGTTCTTCTCAACTGTTGTAAGCTGGGGTGGCCGCTAGTGCCTCAGTAAATACTTCTTGAACAAATAATTAAATGACCGCAAGGATGAGTGAGTGAGGGCACAGTGCGGACAAGGGACAGGGTTTGAGGCAAGTCTTCCTGGAGAAGCGGAGCCAGAAAAGACAAGTAGGAATTATCCAGACAAAAGGAGCTTGGACGGGTTGTGGGGACAAGTTATCAGCTTGACCGAGGGGGCCAAGCAAGTCCTCTGAAAGGGCTGCAAGCCACTTTGTTATCAGGAGGAAGTGGAGTCCACAAAGCAGTTGGTCCTGGGGAAGACAGTGTGGTAGGGACGAAGCAGCGCCTGACAATGGGTGAAGAATGATTAAAGGGAAAGAGCAAGTACAGCTAAGAGTACACTAGCGTCTAAACTTACATCTGGAAGGGAAGGCTACGGGAACACTGCAGGTGGTCAGGCAGCACTTTACACCCCTCCCATTACGAGGTGGAGTCTCTGTCTCCAACCCTTGACTCTGGGCAGCCTGAGGGACAGCAGGAGAGACTCTGCCCATTCTCTGCCCAGGCTTCAAACTGAGCTCCCATATCCTGTCTTGTGAGCCACTCTCTCTGGTGCCCTATCTCTGACACCGCCCACCCTGGAGAAGCCGTGGGCTCACCTCCCATCAGCGACCATGCTTAAATCCATCCTTCCAGTCAGCCCTAGCAAGACACCAGACATGGGGGACTCTGCCAGCTAAGTACCACCAACTAAGCTCAGCCAGTGCCATGTGGGCAAATCACCCAGCTGAGCCCTACCAAATCTGTAAGCTATACACTTGCAGGATAAAAACATGGTTATTGTTTAAAGGGACCAAGTGCTGAGTGCTCACATGGCAACAGGTAACTGAAATAGGGCAAAGGAGGACTATTTGGGGGGGAGGGAGTGGTTAGTATCCTTGCTTACATAGTAACAGCCTTTTAGAAGTGTTTGTAAGATGATGCTGTTGACATTTATTATAATTGGTTATTATACTCTTGCCTCTGCTTCTAGGTTTACTTCCTTTTAACACAGCTCAATTCCTGATGTGAATTAAATGTGGCCAATGAAGAAGACATTCCACCAGGTCTACTTCTGGTCGTGTTCTTCTCCTGGACACTATGATGTTCAGAGAACTGAATAAAATCCGCCAGCATCACTGTAGAAGGGAGAACTCAGCATGCAGAGTCAGAGCCCCAGAGAAGCCGCACCGCCCACTGTGCTGTCCTCTCATGTTCGTGATGGGGAGTAGGAAGAGAGGAAATGATCCCAGTAACCCATCAGTGACAGGCGACGTGGGATGCTGTCTGCAGAGTATTCTTGATCTTTTCTACTTTTGCTGCTAGATGCACAGCCATTCCTAACCCCCGGCCCAGAGAGCAGCTAAAGAGCTGCTCGCAGAGCCAGCAGTGTTCTGTACTCTGGCCTTCTCCTTGGCTCAGGCTGGAAGTAACCCAAGGGGCCATCACGCCCACTGAAGCCTCCTCATGCCTGGAAGCCAGAGTGAGGAATGCGAGGGCAGAAGAGACTGCTACATCAGCTGCTGTACCGAGATTCTTCTCTGAAGGTTCCTTGCATGCCTCTGAAAGGCCTGATCCAAGACCTTGCTGTTACTATCTCTACTTGAAGCTCCCTCTCCCTCTACGAGAAGAGAACTAGGGAATGAAAGGCTTATTGATCAGATCACCAATGCAATGCCTTCTTAAAAGATCAGTAACAGATTCAGATGTGCAAGTTGGCAGTTGTTAAAATATTTTTTTGCTTCCATTTCACTTTATGGTTTACAAGTGTGCAATTATTCCCCTCTTGCTAATTTATGTTGTGCATGGCATATGAAATGTTTTCCCATTTTATAGACAAATCTTTTCTCATTTGCTGTATCTTCAATTAAATCAAAAAGAAATCTCTGATTATTGACATTTGAGAAGGATGAATATAGCAAACCGACTTGTAGCAAAGCAAATTTTCACAGTACAGCAAACCCTCTATAATTGATGCTTATAATTGATACTTTAGACTGTCTTTTATTTGCCAATTTTCCAGTTAAAATAAATCTGTAACACTAAAATATTACAAACAAATTTCAATGAGCAATCGATTAGATTGGTACAGTGAACTCTCTCAAGGACAAATGAATTTTACTCGAAAAAGTTCTATGACCTTGAAATGCAAAGAGTCATTATGTGTCTGAGGGAGAGGGGAAGTGAGTGACAGGTGTCAGGGAAGCATGACGGTGCCACTGCAGTAATATTTCCGTGCTTTACGTCTGAGTGTGGCTTTATGCCTCCTGTATACTGCCGGCATGTGTACTTCACAACTCTCCAGAATGCGGCAGTAAGCTCCTCCTGTAGATGAGGAAGTGCAGGATCACGCGATGTGCGCTCACCACAGCCACTGTTCTCGTCAGATCAAGCACGTGATGGCGACCGGGGGTTCCCAAGGCTGAACCTGGAGTCTTTGCTGATGGCTGGATGTGATTTCAGCATGGAGCAAAGCTATTATGCGGAGTAAGAGTTAAAATGTGGTCCAGCTGGAGGAGGATTTGAGCGATCCCTGGGTTACAACAGCTTTGATTTATAAGAGAATCGAGGCAGTGACCCAGTTCCAACTGCAGCTTCATGCTTGCAGCTCTTTTGTGGTTTGTGTCAGAGGAGAGTCCAGCAAAGTGACTGCAGAACGTCTGATAGACCTTGAAAGAACGCAAACCCGGGGTAAACCAGGTTATTCCAGATCCGGGCCAATCACAGGTTGAAGCCAGGGCGAAGAGGCAGGAAATTCTCTTCCTGCCATAGTCTCTTGCCAGCTGGCCTCACAGCAGCCCTTGCTGCCTGCCAGTCCAGGCCAGCGTGGCCTTCTCCACCCACAGCTGCGTCAGCCTGGTCTGATGATGACTGTGCAGTGAGGAGCCCCCGGAAGTCAGCGTTGCACAGACCAGGCCGAAAGTGAGGAACCCCAGGAAAGCGCTTTCATAAACGTGGTTCCCATGGTCTCAGAAGACCGGCGGCAGGTGTCTCCCGGTGTATTCTGATTAGAATTACAAAACACCATACAAACACATTTTTGAAAGGTTATTATGAGATTTATCCTGATAGAGGATAAGTACTTTCCTCCTAAAAAAAAAAAAGTTGCTAATATCACTCCAAGGAAAGTCTTAGGGAAAACCAAAAAAAAAAAAAAATACAGTTTTGCATTTTTGTAGGTTTTTTTTTAAAAAAAAAAAAAAACACTCTGACCTTAAGATTAAGGAAATCCAACCAAAGGTGGAAAGTGTTTATCACTGGGAAGTGGGATTAAGGGTGCTATTTGTGTTCTTTTTCCTATCTTTCTCCATTTGCCAGCCTAGCTTATACTACCTTTATAAACAGAAAGTCTGTCTTAGTGCCTTGCTCTTCTTATCAGCCTGTTTGTGGATTACCTAGCTATCTTCAATCAGTTCAGAATCAGCAACTACTTACTGAGCATACTGTCCGTTTTTCTAACCAATTATTTTTTGGTTTCAGTTATCTGCAAATATGTCTTGAAGGTTTCCTACCTTCCAGCCCTTGCACTATGTATGTCTTGTGGAACTGAGTATAGTAGGGAAGGAACATATTTAAAAATACAGACAAATGGAACATTCTAGATGAATGCAATGTTCAGCTGGGTTAAGTTTGGCCTAAACCTGTTTCCATACTCCAGAGATGACCTTTGGCTGAAAGTGGTCTCTGTACACAGCGAATGGGACCCTAGCTCAGTGTGCAGTCACCCAGCCTAAGAGTCTACCTTTATAACCAAGCACTGAGTCCCAGCCAATCACAGCAGCTGAGCTACAGCCAATCATGTGCTTCCAACAGATCAGACCTCATCCTACTACGGCAAGTGTCAACTGTAGCTTTCAGGTTCCCAAGTATTGCTCTCTGGTCTCAGGCTAGAAATACAACCCACACATCAGGTTGGGTGAGGGCATTCCGGACCAGAATCAGCCCAGAATGCTGC
Organism: Oryctolagus cuniculus; assembly: GCF_051225735.1. Classification (NCBI taxonomy): domain Eukaryota; kingdom Metazoa; phylum Chordata; class Mammalia; order Lagomorpha; family Leporidae; genus Oryctolagus; species Oryctolagus cuniculus. The sequence continues at coordinate 6,899,677 of NC_142871.1, read as the reverse complement.
CCTGTCCTCTAACCTTTATCTTGCTCAAATAAACTTTGTTAAATTTAACTCATCTCAGGCTGTTCTTTCAACAAGAAGAAATAGAACGAGTTTCAAGCTAAAGTTCTCAGGAAAGTCTTTATGGAACCAGCAGCACACACACTGGATTGTTTGAAGTGCAGATGGGATTTTAACTCATCAGACAGGAAGCAAAAGGAGTTCAAACAGAAGAAAGAGGCAGGTGGAGGAGCTGTGGACTGCCAGTAAAACATAGCTCAGACTCTGCTGTCACCGGGCATATGAATGAAGTGGAGAGAGGAAGAATATTCAATAACTGTAATAGTAAAAGTTACCGAGAAGTTCCCATCAGTGACCCAAGGAACAGAGACGTGATACTACCCTGAGTGAGTACTCTATCCAGTGAATGGATAAGGTGGAAAATGAAAGGAACAACAGCTCGGGGAATGGATAAGGGGCTGACTGAGTATGGGTGCAGCCCCGTGCCATGAGTGGCTGCAGTCAACAGCTCGGGGAGTGGATAAGGGGCTGACTGAGTATGGGTGCAGCCCCGTGCCGCGAGTGGCTGCAGTCAAACCTCAGCATCTTTGTGCCCACACACATCCTGGAAGATCACAAAGCTTCCACGACAACACAGCTCGGATTCTCTGAGACAGTCCAAATGTCAATTATCCCACTCCACTCTTCACATAGATATTCTAAAGAAGAATATTTGGTGTGATAACCAGAAACAATGGCCTTCAGGGGAAGGATTACACAACCATTTTAAATAGAGACGAAGACATAAAACTGAAGATGTTGGTTTGAAAAGAAATATTGGCAGAGCAACAGAGGAAGTCTTCAATGCTTTATGCATTTTAACAGACAGAGGTCTGAGGGCAAACGGAGGGTGATTTCTTCCAGAAGGGACCCTTTGGCCCTCCTGCCACTGCATCCAAGGCTTCAGTTAGGGGCCTCGGGAACAGCCAGCCAGGGGAAGGGCAGGTTCTGCTGCGCACGGCGCCAGCACCCAGCCTGAGCTCATGAAGGGCTGAATCAGAGCATGAAACGGTGTCACCTGAGCTTCTCTTCTGACCGCTGCTCTCTTCTCAGCACCTCCTCCTGCAAATCCCTCTCCCTCCATTTCACTGCAGTACGCCCATAGTGCATTCTTCCTTTGACTCGGAAGACATAGGACAAAGGGTGTTTACCAGTTGATGCTTGCCCAAAACACTGGTGCCTCGGGGGCTCTGCTGTCTCCAGCGACGCACTGACATGCTCCCCTCGCCACCACATTCCAGCACCCTCTGTAGTCACAGTCTGGTTTGGCCCACTCTCCAAAGGCCAAAACAACACTGGGCTACAGATGCCCAGGGCACCTGGCCTCCAAATCGGACTTCTGCTGAGCTCCGAGAGAGAGCTGTTGTCATGATTAAACAAGAATTCTAACCCAAGTGGGTTACAGTGGTCTCAGTGCTTCATATAGATTCTCCTATTCTTTGGAAATAATTGCATTCTTAGGTAAACACTGGTTAGAGTCACTGGTGTGTGAAGCAGGGGAGAATGGTAGTAAGCAGGTGCTTCCGCTTCTGCAGATACTTATTTCCAAGAAACTGTGCCTCATGGAGCCAGCGTTGTGGCACAGTGCGCTAAGCCGCTGCCTGTGACACAGGCATCCCATGTGAGAGCACCAGTTGCAGTCCAGGCTGCTCTACTTGCAATCTTGTCTCTTGCTAATGCACCTGGGAAAGCAGCAAAAGATGACCTAACCCTGCTAAACAAACAAGAACCAGTGTGCATCAGCACGGGGCATGAAATACTGGTGTCTAGCTGGTTCTCTACCTTAAACAGGTAGGGTGTGTCCTCAACTCTGGCTTGCTGTTAGGAGCTACTGTATGGAAAGGCAGATGTCAGAAGCAGCCAGGGGGAAGAACTTCGAGGAACTGACCCAAAGCAGGTGGGGATGGCATTAGTGCTGCCCTGGAGCTGGCTTGCACTGGCTTGAGAGTCAGTGAACACTATGGTTTGCTTCCTGTCTCAGGATTTGGGAAGGAAACACACTGGTTGCTTTAAGTTGGCCAAAATGAGTATATAGAGCAAGGGTCTTTTTGTTTGCTTGCTCAGAGAGCTGGTTGAGATGCTTACGCCAGCCTTTGGATGAAAGCTATCCCGAGTCAAGGAGACAGAAGTGAACTTTTGCTGAGTCAAGGATACTGGTGTAAAATTTTGCTGAGTCGAAGAGGGGAAGCAGAGTGTGATTCCTGGGAAGACGGTGTGGGCCACCCACCCTCCACACAGCCTATGATGGGAACAAAGCCATGGTTTTCAGGGTGGATGAACACGAAACACTATTTGTTGTGTTGCCATCCAATTTAGTGAGAGGGAAAAAGGCTAAGACAGGGGATATCAAATGATATTTTTGTTCCTAATAAAGCCTATTGAAAATGGTAGCTTTGGGTCTGTGGTCACAAGAGCTGACCAAGGTCCTCCTCTGGCATCACACAGACTCCTGGGAGTGCGAGCAAGGAGGGCTACAGACAGGAGGTGGAGGGCGCAGGGCACTTTCCAGACAAAAGCCTCTGAGGGCAGAGGACCAACGCCCAGGAGCGTGACTGTGATGGGGAAGGAACGGGAACCACCAGGCCCTGTGCTCCTGGCTTTGCTGCTGCGTTCTTCCCCTCCTGAGTTTTGGGGGTCATTTTAATCTCTAACTCTTACATTGGCCCACGTCTTATCTTAAACACATACTCATTTGTGAGACTTATCTACATCTCCACTTGTGAAACGCAGCCCTCTATTTGTTTTGTGAAACACAGCCATGCGTGCCTGAGCAGGATTTTCACCTGTCTCCCTCCACTTCTCAGCTTCTTTTAAGCAATAACACTATTCCTTTTTTTTCAAGTTTTGTAGCACTTACACTTGGTTTTAAGATTTATTTATTTATTTAAAAGGCAGAGTTACAGAGAGAGAGGAGAGAGGGAGAGCTTCCATCAGCTGGTTCACTTCCCAAATGGTTGCAATGGCTAGGACTGGGCCGGGCCAGGCAGAAGCCTGGAACCTGGAATTCCATCTGGGCCTCCCATGTAGGTGGCAGGGGCCCAAGCACCTGGCCTGTCTTCTGCTGCTCTCTCAGATGCATTAGCAGGGAGCTGGATCAGAAGTGGAGCAGCAGGCACACAAAAGGTGCCCACGTGGGATGCTGGTATCAAAGTTGCTGCTTAATCCACTGAGGCTCAACACGGGCCCCTACATTTTGTCTTTTAACAGCCATGTTTGTGTGCTTTGCCTGTGGGTGGGTTCTGGAAGTTAAGTTAGATAAACACATTCACAGTCTTAAACCTACGCAAACCTCACTGTTCCTGTGTGACGGAACCTGCGCCACTCCACGGAGAATGTCCCTCCAGGTTATTTATCTCTTTGCTTTGTTGATGGACAGGTTTCTAGTATGCTCTCTGGTTTCCCTGAGCACCTCTGACAGTGTAAACACACTCACATGCCCTGAACACTCAGCTGTGCCGGGTCTCCCAGCATCTTCTCAAGTGACTGTCCCAAATGACTCCTTACTTTTCAGGTCCGCTCCCGAGCCATCTGTCTGGAATCTCTTACCCAACCCTCACCTGCTTTTATCTTGTGTTTGAATTTTAGTTTTTAAGGAGCCCATGTCTGGTTCTTTTTTTCCCTCCAGGAATCATTCTTTTTTTCATCTGAATCGCCTGTTGTCTTCTCCTTGGTTGATTTCTCGCATCCTTCGCTGGAGTCCATGGTACACAACAGAGATCTCAGGAGAAGTTTCATGGACTGCACACGTTTCTGGGTCCCTCAGGCCTGGATGTGTCCTGACCTCAAGGATGGATAGGAGCTTACCCTGACTCTCTCTGTGAATTAATAATTTTTTTAAATTGAAACTTGGATGGATACAGGTTACTATGTTGAAAGCAACCTTCTCCCCACAGCTTTTCTGGTGCTTGTGTGGCTTCTAGCAGCAGCACTGACAGCAAGTTCTGTGTATGGGAGAGGCTAAGGGAAGACATGGCTACCCTTTGTGGATCGTAAGAGGCCACCCAGGGAGACAGCTGGGATGTGTCAAGGCAAAGATCCTCAACTCTTGAGATTTATTTATTTGAAAGGTAGAGTTGGTGGGGGGCGACACATATACACACACAATCTTCCACCCGTTGGTTCACTCCCTGTGGGGAGCAGCCCGGACTGGACTGAGTTACTGGAATTAAGACTTATTCTATGCATCTGCTCTCCCACAATATGGCGCTGGGAGAGAAGTAAACAGCTTCTGCACAGCTGCCTCCAGTTCAACCAATAAACTGTAGGACTTGCTCCTGATTGGAGGAGAGCAGCGTACTCGGCGTGTGGGCAGCCGAGTTGGGATTGGCAGAGGAGGACTATAAAGGAGGAGAGAGACGGCATGCACCAGGAACATCTAAGGGGAACATCTAAGGGAAACACCTGTGCAGCCCCCGAGAGAGCCGGCCGGCGGTGTGCCGCTCCCCTGCGGAAGTGGGGAATGTGGCTAGGGGGAACTGCCCTTCCACGGAGGTGGAAGGGATGGTAGCCAACCCGGGAAGAACCAGCAGCAAACCCGGGGAGGGCCGAGCAGACAAAAGAACAGCGCAGGGTCCTGTGTCGTTCCTCCACGAAGAGGGGGAGCGACATAATGGTGCCGTGACTCGGATAGGAAACCTAGGAGGGAAGAAACGGGAAGAAATGGGAAAATACCGGAGAGAGAGACTAGCAAACAGCCTAGGGAAAAGCTGGACGGAAAAGGTGCCGGAAGAAGCTATTGAAAGCCTAGGCATAGACTCGGATATGGACTGTGGGAAAGAAGTTAGGATTGAAAGCGAAAGTGAAAGCTTTCATAGACTCGGATGCGGACTATGGCGGGGAAGCTAGGAGATTGAAAGCGAAAGTGAAACCTGGAGGAGGCTTGGACTCGGATATGGACTGTGGGGAGTAGCCAGGAGAAATGAGAGGAATATTGTTGGAAGAAAACTTAAGGAAACATACCGGGGAGAGAAAAATGTTAGGGAGGATGAAGCCGCGAGTGCAGGCCAAGGCGGAAATGTAAGCCACCTTGGAATTCTTCAAGTCACCCCGGGGAGCAGGAGGCGAAGATCTGGAACCAGAGACGTGGGCCGCCAGGTTGAAATTCGCCAGGTTAGTCCGGGGAACTTGGACTGAATGCCGGTGGTGGCGGAAACATTCGTGGAAGCCGCCGCGTGCAGAGAGAGCACGGGGCGTGAATAGATAGGGAACGCGGGGCTGGCGCGAGGCCGTGGTGCGGGCGCGAAGTGCGTGGAGACCGCGGAGCGTGCGCGCAGAGCCGGGAACCCGCCTGCGGGGCGAGGCTCCGGGAAGCCGCGCAGAGCCGTGAAGCAGCCTCGGGGCGGGCGCCGCTGGGAAGCCGCAGGGATAAGAGAAACAGAAGTTTAGAAGTAAAATGAGAGAAATAGGAATGCTGGAAGATAGAAGTAAAATGGGAGAAATAGGAATGCCCGGAGATAGAGAAATAGAGAAATAGAAAGGCCTCCCCACAACATGGCAATGAGAAGGCTTGGATTCGGTTTGCCTGATTGTTAGGGCTTGTAAGCCCCTGCAGGCAGAGCAGAGCATGCGCTGCGGGGCACCGAACACAGGCACGCATCAGCGCCTAAAAACCTCCTCACAACATGGCGAAGAGAGGACCCGGATTCGGTTTGCCTGATTGATAGGACTTGTAAGAACCTGTGGCAACTCTAGCAAGTAGAGCAGAGTGTGTGCCGTGGGACACCGAAGACAGGCGCGTATCAACGCCAAAAAATAAAAAGAAAGGGGGATCTGTGGGGAGCAGCCCGGACTGGACTGAGTTACTGGAATTAAGACTTATTCTATGCATCTGCTCTCCCACAATATGGCGCTGGGAGAGAAGTAAACAGCTTCTGCACAGCTGCCTCCAGTTCAACCAATAAACTGTAGGACTTGCTCCTGATTGGAGGAGAGCAGCGTGCTCGGCGTGTGGGCAGCCGAGTTGGGATTGGCGGAGGAGGACTATAAAGGAGGAGAGAGACGGCATGCACCAGGAACATCTAAGGGGAACATCTAAGGGGAACACCTGTGCAGCCCCCGAGAGAGCCGGCTGGCAGTGTGCCGCTCCCCTGCGGAAGTGGGGAATGTGGCCAGGGGGGACTGCCCTTCCACGGAGGTGGAAGGGACAGTAGCCAACCCGGGAAGAACCAGCAGCAAACCCGGGGAGGGCCGAGCAGACGAAAGAACAGCGCAGGGTCCTGTGTCGTTCCTCCACGAAGAGGGGGAGCGACAACTCCGCACTCCCAATGGCTGGGGCTGGGCCAGGCCAAAGTCAGGAGCTAGGAGCTTTGTCTGGGTCGCCCATGTGGGTGGCAGTGGCTCAAGCACTTGGGCCACCCTCTGCTGCTTTCCCAGGGCCGTTAGCAGGGAGCTGGATCAGAAGTCGAGCCGCGGCGACGATTACCAGCAGAGGATAGGATGCCGGTGTTGCAGGCGGTGGCTTCTTAACTCGCTACACCACAACACCAGCCTCTGGGACTCCATAATGATTTCTCTTGGTTAGATGATGCCCTCTTTTGCTGTTAATTCTGTGATTGACCTTTTATGGTCTTCTAGGGAATGTTGTTCTACCCAGATTCCCTCTGAGGTGCGTAATTCTGAGTGCTGTTTTCTACGGTTATGTTCTTCCTTCTGCCTTTATAGACTAACCCCTGCTACATCATTTTGAGCATTATTCTGTGCGGCTCCTGGAAGAGTTCCACTGAATTAATAGAAACTTCCCTGAACATTGACTGAAAATGAGAGAAGAGCTTTAGAGGCTTTGCCATTGTTTGAAAAATAGAACAACAGAAGACTAGAAGTGTGGATTATTCAGCATCGCGGTTGTCAGTATCTGCCACGTGTACCTTAGAAATTGTTTCTACCAAATCTCCCCACTTCCAAATCTCCACCCTTATACACACCAATATTTCATATTTGTACTGGGATTTTGCCCACAATTCACATTTTCCACCATGGTCTAAACTGTAGTATTTTCCTCTTTTGTACTTAACATGCAACTTTGTGCTGTTTACTTATTTATGTTTTTTGAATGTGGACTGGGGACAAGAGACAGGGTCACGGCAGGATGCTTGCCCGTGAGAATAAGAGGGTGGCATACAGGGAGCCAGGCCAGCCTGGGCAGCTCTGACTCTTGCATTTGCTGAGCTGAACAAGACAGCACAGGCACTGTGAGCACAGGTGTGGCTTTCAGAGTGCCGCCGTTATTAGACCAGAAAAGGTTTTCTGTGCAAGTGAAACTTGAAATTTGCGAGAGAAGTGTGAGCAGCAGCGTTTGATCAATTTAGCTCTGAATTCTCAGGTACTTGGGGCTGGTTCCTCTACACGGGGCACATCTGGAGAAGTCCTTGTGTGAGAGACCCTTCCACACTGGACCCAGTTGCTTTTATACACAAGCCTTGGGTTCCCCAGAACATGGTTCCATGCGTTCTCTCTCTGCTCCCAGACTTCTACCTATGGTAGGGAAGAAATATCTTCTAACTCTTCTAAAATCTCTCTTGTATTTGAAAAACAAAACAAAACAAACAACAACAACAACCAAAAACTGACATCTGTTCTGCAGAGTTGTTCAGGTATGTTAGAGGGATATGGAAGAAGTGGGTCCGAGGAATTCACGTGAAAAGCCAGACTTGCAGGAAGGGGTCATGATTGCAAGGTGGAAGGCAGTGGGGTCCCAACCTCTCTGTGTCCAGCTCTGGGAGGTATGAGAATTTGTATCCCTGGGGGAGAGTCTCAACGTTTTCCTCCTTAAAAACGGGTTTTATCCCAGTCAGAGGCCTTTGCAGGCCCAAACAATATGTTTTCATAAATGCCCCATAGGAGCTAGACACGGCACAGCTACTCAGTGAGTGAGTCAATGGATCAGTTTTATAATGACTTACATCATGGTTATGAGTGTCAGCATTTCCTTGGCCATAGTGAAATATTAAAATAATTTGTTGGTACATTACCCAGATTGCTAGTGCTATAAGGAACTCTTTTCTGTGAAGAGATCAGTACCAATATATTCTGAAAATATTCATGCTGCAGAAAAATCATGTGTATTTAAATAGAAAAATACGCTTCATGTTACTCAAGAGATTATTTATTTTCATTTGCCCCATTTGCTGAGGAAGCCAAAAAGGATAAAAGGGAACAGATATGGGAAACCATAGGGAAGAAACCAAGGCACATGTCCTACTGGCCCTTTCCCTCCTACCTGAATGGCTGCCCTGACTCCAGAGTGCTGGGGTCTACAGGGATGAGAACCAAAGGACCAAGGTGACTCGGGAACCATGGCCCCAGAACAGGATCCCAGCAGGCCATTCCAGCCAGGCATGAGCACTGTAGGTGCTCAGCTAAGCTCCGGGCCTCAGCATTAAAGGAGCCACTGAAGATAGCACCGCCCATCACGCATAATCGGAGAAGGAAAGTCACACTGTCTGCACCACGCTCTGTCCAACAAGAGAGCTTTTTTAAAAAGACTTTGGAGAATTTCTTATATAGCAGCAGACAACCAGGCTACCCAAACTGTCAAACTCACCAAAAAAAAAAAAAAAAATAGTGAACAGGGAAAAGCATAAGCAATACATAAGCCAAGGGATAAATTTCTGAAGCATAGAAAAAGATTTACAAATCAACAAGAAATAAAATATAATTAAAAAAAGGACTTCAAAAATAACTCAAAGGACACAAATATCAATGTTCAAAAATAACTTGAAATATAATCTTTTCTGAAAAATAGGAATGAGATCCCATTATTTGTCTTTTGGATTAGAAAGTGCTTAAGAGTTTAGCAATAAATAAAATAAAATAAAACAAAAGGCAGACGATTTAGGGCTATCACCACTCCATCATGAACTACTTATTGACAGCATTTTATCAGTGTTTACAAAAAATAATACAAGAGATGCACTATTTGATCCAGCAACATATTTTCAAACAATATATCTTATACTAGGATTTGATCAAGGATGCAAAGAAAAATGAACTGTTAGTGACTGAATGTCTGTGTCTGCCTGCCCCCACCCTCCCAACACAGCCACGCCCCAGTCCCTGCCAATTGACAGCTGAAACCATAACCTTCAATGTAGTAGTGTTCAGAGTTGGGGACTTTGGGATGCAATTAAGGTTATTTCAGGTCTTGAGGGTGGGGATCCCTTTACAGGATTGGTGCCCACATAAGAGAAGGAGGAAAGACCAGAATGTTCCCCCCACCCCACCCCCTGTGGGGAGCAACTGAGACTAGACTAAGTTACTGGAATTAAGACTTATTCTATGCATCTGCTCTCCCACAATATGGCGCTGGGAGAGGAGGAAACAGCTTCTACTCAGCTGCCTCCAGTTCAACCAATAAACTGTAGGACCTGCTCCTGATTGGAGGAGAGCGGCGTGCTCGGCGTGTGGGTAGCAGAGTTGGGATTGGTGGAAGAGGACTATAAAGGAGGAGAGAGACAACATGCACCAGGAACATCTAAAAGGAACATCCGGATAACATCTGAGCAGCCCCTGAGAGAGCCGGCCGGTGGTGTGCCGCTCCCCCGCGGAAGTGGAGAAAGTGTCAGGGGGTACCGCCCCCTCCACAGAGGTGCAGGGGTCGGCAGCCCACCCAGGAAGAACCAGCAGCAAACCCGAGGAGGGCCGAGCAGACAAAAGAACAGCGCAGGGTCCTGTGTCGTTCCTCCACGAAGAGGGGGAGCGAAACCCCCGGCCTCTCTGATCAGGAAGATGGTCCTCACTAGGCTTCCAGCCTCTGGAATTATGGGAAATAAGTTCCTGTTGTTCAAGCCACTGGGTCTGCGGGTGTTTTGTTATGGCCACCCTCGCAGATTAAGACAATGCTGCTCATTAGGCATTCTTAGTCATATTTTAAGTATTGGGAAAAACCAAGTCTCTGCCACAAGAATACTGTGCAGTGATTCACAGAATGAGGAAGACTACACATGCGAGGGGTCGTGAGGAAGTTCATGGACAAGGTGCAGGATCTTTTCACTCCGTTCTTCCTCACGTTTCTTAAAGTCCCCTCCTAGGGACAGAAGAGGATACCCAGCTGCTGGGGAAGTGAGAAAACCAATCTGGAGGACAGAATGCACTATAGGATTCTACTGGTGACCGGCGCACACACGTTATACTTCTGTGGGCGTGTCCATGTATAGCGGATTTCGACACATGCACCAGCAGCTATAGATGTGGACTACCTCTGAGGACTGGCAGCACAGGGTTGGAAGCTGGGCAACGTGGAGTGGACAGGGAGTAGAGGTGACCTACTTTTACTCTACCACCATCTGGACTGTTGTTCTTTGTAAGGCAAAATGCTAACTTTCATTTTAACGAAAAGGAAAAAAAAATAAGAGAAAATGTAAAGTCCTTGGCATGGAGGGCTTTGCTGTTCCCTGCAGGGCGGGGCACAAGAGTGCTGTTATGGGCCAGCACTGTGGCATAGCAGGTAAAGCCGCCGCCTGCAGTGCCACCATCCCACATGGGCGCTGATTCAAGTCCCAGCTGCTCTACTTCCGATCCAGCTCTCTGCTGTGGGCTGGGAAAGCAGCAGGAAGTGGCCCAGGTCCTTGGGTCCCTACGCCGGCATGGGAGACCCAGAAGAAGCTCCTGGCTCCTGGCTTTGGATCGGCACAGAGGCCGTTTCAGCCAACTGAGGAGTGAACCATCGGATGGAAGAACGCGCTCGCGCGCGCTCTCCCTCTCTCTCTCTCTCTGTAACTCTTTCAAATAAATAAATAAATATTTAGAAAAAAAAGAGTGCTGTTAACCCGCGTTCTGGCCCTGTTTGTGCTGCGTTGTGTTCACAGCCCTGAGTAAACACTGCCCTTCTCTTCTGGGCTGGAAAGGCAATGGGAGGACTTGGGGTTTCTGGGAAGAGAGCGAAAGCACATCTCCCAAATCTGCTAGCGATGCTACGACTCCTGATCACTGGCAGCCACAGGTGCCAGCAGAAAGCCCGAGACAGGAGGTTTCCTTCCCTCAACTCTGACCCTGGTCTTACCAGGAATAAACCTGCAGAGGGGTCGTACGTCTCAGGAGAGCCGCAGTATCCCTGATTATCCTAGACAGCCGGGACTCTGAACCCAGATGGGAGAAAATGGCAAGATATCTCTGCCAAGCACTCGGCTTTTCAATGCTTTTTTGACCTTTACAGATTAGTTTTCCTGAATCTGAGAAGTGTTTTGTGGAAGAACGCCTTATTCTTATGATTTGGTTCCTGAACAGAACCATACTCAGTCTCAAACTTCACTTACACACTTATTTTGGTATATTTCTCAAGACTTGAGAGCTAAAACCAATTTTAATTTTTTCATTAAAAAGTTGCAAATCTTTACATCAAGGTTATAGATTTCTCAATCTCTTTTGTGTCATCCCTTGTCAGTGTAGAACTGTGACTGATCTCTGGTATGCAGGCGTAACAGATCAAATCCACAACACGGGCTGAAGCTGGGAGCCCTCGAACACGTGTGGAGCTGGAACACTTCCACTACCCGCAGCCTGCTGTGTGTCAAACAGGCCGCCAGCCAGTCTGCAGATCCTAGCAGGCCACCCCACATCAGACGTGTCTGACTGCGCCACTGTTTCATTTGGCCTCCTCATTTGGAAAAGAGTCTGGACGAATAACTGGAAAATGTTCATACAGGACACGGGATGGCAGTGCAAAAACACGAACACGTAGCCCTGAGAGCGCAAGAGAGATGCTGATCCTGCTGGCCGGAGACCCAGGAAATGGAACAAGGCAGGAGCAGGAGTCTCAGTGCACACAGGGGGATGGTCACGGCTGTGAGGCTTCAGTCACAACTAACCAATCACAGATAAAATCCACTTGCAACTGTATCATCTGGCAAAGAAAAGAGCTAGGTATTGAGAAGAAAAATAGCATTGTCGTTAATTATTCTGAAAGGGCCACTCAGTCGGAGCCCTGAACAAGCAAATGGTAGAAAAGATATTAGAACGTTAACATTGAGATATTTTTAAATAAGATGATTAAAGACTATTTTTGCATTTCAGGGCTCAGGGAGCCACAGGTCCACTTGAAGTATGACAGGGAAATAAGTGATGGTGAGCAGTCTTGGGAAGATGAGGCCGTTACGAAATAGGAAATCCCACATGCCACTGAGCAAAGACCACGGAAAGCAGTTTCAACGACGCTGTCATTCCATAAGCAGACAAACAAGTCAATCAAAAAGAAATTAAGTGGGGACATCTTGTCATGAGTGAGTGACAGGACTACAGGGGACTATTGGTAGATGGCATTGGTGGGTGTGTGAACAGAGCCAGAGGGTTTGGGGTGAGGCCTTGGTCAGGAAGTTTCTCTCTTGTCTAAAACTGGCCCTTTATTTACAACTGAGCCTCTCTTCCCTGCCATTTTTTTGCTTCTTAAAAAATGTCCTATCCTTCATTTTAATTTTTTTAAATTTTATGGCTTTCCTTTTCATCTGTATGGTTTTCTTATTCCTCATTGTTGAATTATATCAGTCTAAGAAACAGACAGTCTGCGTTGTTAACTTTTTTGTTTCATTTTCACTTCAAATTTCTCTCATATATTTTGGATTCTTTCTTTTTTTTATTTGTAACATATTAAAAAGCAATTTTTGGCATTAATATTTATGGCAAATAATGAGATTTTATCTGATGGCCTCCTAGCATTGTTTTCTTAGTAGAAGCAGTAGATGATGTTGATGGTATAATTCCTATGGTCAACAAGGCCAGGAAAATGATGTGATTCTGTGAGTAGATCAAGCACAGCACTTCTGGCTTTGGAAGCCTCTTATAACAACCTAAGAGGTTTATAGACAACGCACGTTTGCAACACTTAGGTACACAATACTACAGTAGCCACACAAACACTAATCAATATTCAGAGTCCAAATTCAAATTCATTGTGATTATAAAGATTTATTTTACCAATTTGCCTCCTGCCGTGCAGAAGTAAGGCACCAGGTGATGCATGCCCACAGGTGAGCTGCTGAGAACTGCAGTGGGTGAAGAGAATGAGACTTGGGTGCTGGCCACTGTGTCACCCTTGGAAGGAAGGGGAATACAATTATCGCGCAGAATGACCTATCAGGTCTCCTTGACAAGTGCTAATTCACTTTGATCCATCCTTCACCATAATTTCATTGGTGGGAGGGCATACATATTTATAAGTGTAGTTGCAGGCTGCTTCTGCTCTGTTTGTAATTTACAGCAACAAAGAATTCATTTAGATTTCCATATTAGAAGTCCCAAGGTGACCCTGGAGTGGCTACCGGCCCCCTGCTGTGCAGGATTCCTAACATAATAAAGAAGAAAGCCAAACAACCCAACAGCAGAACAGAGCAACCCGAGCTCCCTGGGAATCAAGGAGGGAACACCAAGCACAGTGCAAAACAGCATCAGTTCCACAACTCGCTGCTGAAAGCCCTGGGGAGCCCAGGAAGAGTCTGCCTGGAATGCAGCTGATTAACCCGAGTCACTCAAGCTTTGTTAAAGAGTTATTGTTTTAATCATCATCAACACTAAGTACTTCTCACGGAAAACTTGCAGGAGAGACTCAGTGCAAGCTCTTAGGAGACCAACGGCTTTTGTGCTTTTTTAAACCATGAATCATCAACAAATACATACAATAAAATGGAGAGCAAGAACAGTGGTTCTGCTTCATTTTCTATGCAAAACATTGCAGTTTGCATTTATTTTTCTCAGGTTACATGACCAGGGTGCATTATCTTTTTAATATACAAAATGCTTTAAGAACTCACTGGGGCGACTTTTTCTGCTTTTATGAAAGGAGAGTCCCCTTTGGTGTAAACAGCAAACATTCCAGTGCATGCATGACTAACAAAACGCCATAATCAGGCAAATCATTTGAATAGACCTTTCATGAAATAAGATAAACAACTGGTTATGAAGAATATGAAAAAGACACTCTGACTAGTAATCAGAGAAATGTAAATTAAAACCACCATAGGATACTACTACGCAACCATAGATATAGCTATAGCTGTAGATGCAGATATAGATATAGACATAGACATAGACATAGACATATAGACACAGAAAGGCTATGATGAAAAATTGACAACACTCAGTGTTGGAGAAGATGTGGAAAGCTAAAGTCAGCACTCTCCCTTTGTTGGTGGGGCAGTAAAAAATGTTAGTCACAAAGATGTATCAAATTACTGTACTGTACTTTAGAAATGCATATAAATATTATGTGTCAAAAATACACACCAGTTACAGCCACTTGAAAAGGCAATTTCTGAAAATGCTGAATATACATCACCATGGGTGAGGATCCAGCAATTCCTCTCCTGGGAATCCAGCTCAGGGGATGAAGGTCTGTGCGCATGGAGGCTGGGTGCAGTGTTCACAGCACAGTGCGCAGTAACCCTGCAGATGTCTACCTGCTGGTGAGCGGATCAACCTGACATCCCACTCATAGGACAGAATTCTGATCGTCAAGAAGAGCTTTTCCCTTAAGAACTTTGAAGTAAGTCACAAAATTATGTCTAGGGAAATAAGCCAGACAAAAGGTTACATAATGTATGACTCCCTTCTGGTGACATTTCTAGAAGAAAGGCAAAACCGTGCAAGTAGAGGGTAGATCGCCGACTGCCAGGGCAGAAAGCTGGGTGAGGATGTCTCAAACACGACAGAGGACAGAGTGAACTTTGCAGGGTGACAGAGGCATTTCACAACTGGATTGTGATGATGGACGCAGTTGCCTGTATCTGTTAGAAATGATCAAACTCTACGCTTAACACTGGGTGATTTGCATGATATGTAAACTATACCCCAATGAAGTTATCAGGATTCATTAAGCTAATAGCATGTTTACTTTAAACATAAGTAAACAAGCAGGCTATAATTACCTACATGTGCGTATTGTCTGTCTCTGGAAACACAGGAGGCCATCCTGAGACTTACAGGAAACTGAGAACCTGGCCTGCTCTTGATGCTGATCTCTGCATTTTCATGTCCCCAAACCACTGGGAAGTGCCAGCAGGTGCACCGGAGCAGCCCGGCCCTGAGGCGGGATGCCGGCACCATGTACTGAACCATGCCATGGAGCCTGGGCTCATGGTGAGAGGTGCTAGGGAGACAGCACAGGGATCCAGAGACTGTGTCTAAGGAACTGTGTCAGATAACATTTCAATAGCTTTGTACGCAGTGACAGTGACACAGAGACAAAGTTGAGAAATCCGATTCTGTTCTTGTCAGCAAGGTGGTGAGCATGGGTTTTTATTGACTAGGATGACCTTACGCTTGTCCCATTCAGGAACACCGCCATGGATGTGTCCAATGGCTACAGGGTGATGGCATCCATTGATCTGTCAGAGTCCCCTTAGAGAAACTTGGTGAGACACCGTCCTCTGACCCACATCTCATCCTTAGCAGGAACTCAAGTATCAAATGATAATCTGACAACTGAAATGAAAGCAGAGATAAGGAACTTTTCACCCTCTCTTGTAGGACAGCATTTCAATTTCCCAGAGAAAGTGGATGCTCCAGGATGCAACAAGGCAGATGTTAGCCTTGACTGGTAGCATCCAAGACACAGGGACTGAGTTTCTCATCAACAGTGGGGGATCCTGTATCTGATTCTGATTCATGCTTCATAAACCTGGAAATTAACAGTTCCATGCAATAAGGTGAGTGATGCATTGGTAGCGTTTGGTGCCACTCAGGATTCATGGGGATTCTAATGAACCCTCTGTCACCAAAGGCATCGGGAGAATTTGGCAGGGTGTCAATTTGCACAGGAGGCTTTACTTTTCTCTTTTTTCCAGCTATTCCCTGCTTGTCTTAGAAAATTCACAGTAAGTCTCTGGCTTTGACAAAGACTTTCCTGGGCCCTCAGTTGTTCTCACTTCTAGCTACCTCCTCCCGCCTGATTTAGATATTGTTCCACTGTTTCACCCAGGTATGCAAAACAGATGTTTGTCATTTCCCACGTGGCACACAAACAAGCACGGATTACTTCTTTTGCTTTCATATTAGACAGGTATTTGTTAAGGGGAAGGAGAATCATCAGTGTGTATGTGTATTTGTGTATGTGCACAAGCACTTTCCAATTTACAATGGTTGGGCTCAAGGTAGTTTTGATATTACCATGGGGTGAAAGTGATATATTATGCTTCATCTCTGAATCCTGTCCCAGGCTAGCACTATGCAGTCTGATCCTCTCCCTACATGCTGGGGAGCCCCAGTTAGTGGGACTTCCTGCCCACTCACCACTCCATCACGAAGGGGAGGCACTGACACTGGCTAGTGTACTGACAGGTGAGCCAGGATGTTCGCTGGGATGGCATTTTCAATTTACAGTATTTTCAGCTTAAAATGGAAGCCCACAGTAAGTTGAGGATCACTGCATATATGCGCATGTACACATATCTACAAATCAGTCTAATTTCCTGTGTTCTGAACTGGAATTTCACAAATTATTTGGGGACATGGTGACATGGGTACACGAAACTATTACTACATGAAATGGTGCGAGGAGCCAGCAGTGTACGTTGACACGGGAAATCTGTAAAGGATGCGTTGCTCATGATAAGATACAGGGAAACCTGAAGCAAGAGCTTCTGTCGGCAAATGCCGGCCATGATTACTTGGACCTTAAAAACAAAGAGGCCATGAAAGATAGGAGAAGGTTTTTGAGAGGCTGCTGGAGTTTTGTTCTTAATTTTCACACATCTTGGATTTTACAGCAAACAAGACTCTACTAACGGTAATAAGAAATGAGTGTTCTTAGGCTAACTACAATGATATTGGCCAACTGCAGTTTAAACAGTGCCATGGGGAGCTGGTGTTGTGGTACAGTAGGTTAAGCTGCCACTGTGATGCTGGGATCACACATGAGTGCCTGCTTGTTCAAGTCCCGGCTGCTCCACTTCTGTTCCAGCTCCCTGCTATCGTGCCTGGGAAAGTGACAAAAAAGCGGCCTGAGTGCTTGGGCCTCTGCCACCCATCTGGAAGACCCAGATGGATTTCCAGGCTCCTGGCTTCAGCCTGGCCCTGCCCTGGGTCATTGCAGCCATTTGGAGACTGAACCAGTGAATGCAAGGTCACTTTCTGTGTCTGTCTCTCTCTGTGACTCTGCCTTTCAAATAAATAAATATTAAAACAAAACAGAGCCACGTCTCTCAGGTGCCCCGCATTACTCCCCACTGTGACCTTCTATGGACATCAGCTCTCGGCCTTCCCTGGCCTCCTGTGGGCAGCCACACCCCTCTTGGGGCTGCCAGGTGTTGTTCCTAAACTACTGGAACATTCCAGGGCTGGCCCCAGGGGTCTGACCTTGCCAGCCCTCCCCTACATCTTCACATGCAGATGGTGTCAGGGTACCCTGAAGCCAGCAACCTCTCATTAACTGGAGCCTGTCACCTTCTGTACAAAGGAGGATGCTCACTCTTTTAATTTTTATTTGGAAAATGTTATAAACCTACAGAAAAAGTTGTAAAAAGTATACAACTATCTATCCTAGGTTAACCATTTGTTTCTAGTTTTGTCAGATTTGTTCCCTCCCGTGTATCCACATACACAAGTCTGTATATGCATGATATATAAATAACATAGGGGCTGGCATTGTGGTATAGCAAGTAAAGCCACCGCCTGCAATGCCAGTATCCCATATGGGCGTCAGTTTGAGTCCCTGCTGCTCCACTTCTGATTCAGCTACCTGTTAATGGCCTGGGAAAAACAGCAGAAGATGATCCATGTTTTCAGGTCCCTGCCTTCCACAGGGTAGACCTGGATGAGTTTCCTCATTCCTGTGGCCATCTGGGGACTGACCCAATGGATGGACGATCTCTCTCTCTGTCTCTCCCTCTCTCTCTGTAAATCTGACTTTCAAGTAAATAAACGAATCTTAAGTGTATATACACACAAGTATTAATGTATGTAAAGATACATCTGTATGTGTACTATAACTACATTTATACAGATAGAAGCATGTACTTGCACACACATATACACATACAGTGCTCCTCGACTTCCTGTGGGGTCACATCTCAATACATTCATCATAAGTCAAAATACTGCAAGTCTCAAATGCACTGAGCTCACCTGGCCTGCAGGGCTTCCTGGCTCAGTAACGCAGTGCACTGCAGAGCCTTGAGGGTTACCGCTTGTGAGCCCAGGCATCAGCGAGAGGACCAGAAGACAAAGCACCTGCCCAGGAAAGGGCGAAGCACAAACTGCAGGTTCCATGAACATGTGTTTCTTTTGCACCATGGTAAAGTCCACAAATCCTTAGGCCAACCATCAAATGTTGGAGACAGTGTACACACACACGCACACACACACACACACACAGGCATACACACACGTGTGCTTCCCCCTCCCCTTAAGAAACAATTGCCTAACACTCACATAGGACATTGTAGCAGCTGCTGATGTTGATACACTTTCTGAGCTGGTTGAGACAAACTGTGGACATCACTCACCAAAGACCCCAGTGCCTCCTAAAAGGACAGTCTTTCACATGGCCATGCCACGATACAGCCACCAAACCCACCAGTACAAACGCTTCATGCACTGTGCAAGGAAAGCGCTTCTCCCGATGGCCCCACTTGCCCACCTGACTCCCCCTTTCCACGTTTTCCCAGGAGCCCCTGCACTCGGTGTCCATTCCTGGCCACGCCGCCTCTCCCAGCTGTCCCACACTCCTTCCCACGGGCGGCTCCCTCACTTTTGGTCAGCGTGTCCAACTCCGCTCTGCCTTCAGCTGAACAAGCGAGTGGTCCAGATTGGGACAGACTGTCATGTAACAGTGGACGCAATGTGTGAGAGTCCCTTAACCTCTCTGTGCTCAGACCCCTCGTTTGTAAAGTGAGATTAGTCGCAGTACCTGTCTTGTGGGATCATGGTGAGGTCAGAGTCAGACACTTAGGTCTGGAGCTGGAGGGCCACTGCGCAGGCCCTGTGGCTGCCTCCTCACCTCCTCTCCCAGGCCTCACCAGGAATGCCAGCCCCTGAATGAGGACTCTAGGGTTTGCAGAACCGGTGAAGAGGCCGCGCCCGCCTCTATGTTCTGCTCTTACGCTCCCCAGAGAGAGCACCTGCCAGCCCGAGCAGAGGTTCCGTGACCGCTGTCTGTCTCCTTCTGCTCTGCCTTCGCCACGATGGCCAAATCTTTCTCTGCTTAGCAAATCTGGGACTTAGCAAAGTGTCTGACACACAAGGAGGTTTTAATAAATACTGTTTGAATGTGAATGAATTTCAGTAGTTCAGAATGAATTTCAGGGTCTAACAGCCAAAATAATCTTCCCAAGCTAGGCTGACAATGGATTTTCCAGGGGAAGTCCAGACAGGTTGGGAACAGGACATGCGACTCAGAGACACTGACATCGGGTGCCAGGAAGAGTGATTTGCATGCAGCGTGAAACTTCTAGCATGCTGATTTTCAAGCTGTTAAAAAATATGAGGGAATTAATTCTTCTGAACAGTCATTTCTCACCATCTCTACAGCACTAAATTCAATGTTAGACTTGTTTTTTAAACACAGTTAACGGGCAGGAAGAGGAGACAATTTGTTTTAGTGGCAATGTAAACTGTGAAAGCTTGCTGTGGGTAAACAAGGGGACAGGGCGTACCCACCAACAGGAACCACCGACAGCGAGGGGCAGGACAGGGCATGCCTGGCATCAGGGGGCATCGCTGCTGAGATCCACGGTCGATTCCTGAGAATGAATACTGGGTTTCCCTCCCCCACCATGGCTCCAGGAGAAAACTTTTAACCTTTAGTGAATGATGAAATTGAGAATTGTTTCCCAGGTTTACAAAGGAAAACTTTCTTAAAACTTTAGAGTGATCAACAGGCAAAAACTTATAGTTTCAGGTATTTTGGGGCGGGAAGAAGATAATCATATCAAATTGAAAACAAAATGCGTATATATGAGGTCAGCATTGTAGTTTGCCAGTGACTGTTCACCAGCATTTGAGAATTTTCTTTCCATATCTAGTATTTTTTATAAGAAGTGAATTAAGACATTCTCTAAACCTACTGGCCTACACATATGCTTTCCCAACAGTATTTATTCACTTTGAGGATTATAAAGTGTCTAAATATCTATAAAGGAGCTGACTTAAAACTATGACTACATCACAGCTACATTTGATTCCTAAAATAAATTAGGTTCCCAAATGTTCCAGCTGAAAGATGGTAAGGAGGGGTCAGTATTGTGGCACAGAAACATGAGCTGCCACCTCCAGTCCCGTCATCTCACACGGCAAGGCCGGTCAGAGTCCTGGCCGCTCTGCCTCTGACTGAACTCCCTGTTAATGAGTCTGGAAAAGCATTGAAAGATGGCCCAA
Source organism: Oryctolagus cuniculus (assembly GCF_051225735.1). Classification (NCBI taxonomy): domain Eukaryota; kingdom Metazoa; phylum Chordata; class Mammalia; order Lagomorpha; family Leporidae; genus Oryctolagus; species Oryctolagus cuniculus. Next base: position 6,879,346 of record NC_142871.1, on the reverse strand, counting down.
GTGCTTGGACAGCTGTCACTCACACAGAAGACCTAGATTGAGCTCTGGGCTCCTGGCGTTGGCCTGGCTCAGTCCTGACTGTTATGACCCTTTGGGCAGTGAACCAGTGGATGGAAGATATCTCTCTTTCTCTTTTTTTTGGTCACTCTCCTCTTCAAAATAAATGAATATTTTTAAAAGAAAAGATGGGGGCCAGCACTGTGGCTGGCAAGTAAAGCAGCCGCCTGCAGTTCGAGTCCTGGCTGCTTCACTTCTGATCCCAGCTCTCTGCTGTGGCCTGGGAAAGAAGCAGAAGATGGCCCAAGTCATTGGGCTCCTGCATCCATGTGAGGACCTGGAAGAAGTTCCTGGCTCCTGGCTTCAGATCAACCCAGCTCCAGCCGTTGTGGCCATCTGGGGAGTGAATCAGCAGATGGAAGACCCCGCCCTCCCGCCACCTCTGCCTCTCTGTAACTCTGCCTTTCAAATAAATAAATATTTTTTTTTTAAAGAAAAGATGGTTCTCTCTCTGTCTCTCCATTTAACTCTGACTTTCAAACAAATAAATACCTCTTTAAAAAGGGAGGAGGGTGCAGCATGTGGTGCTGCGGGTTAGCTACGATCTGTAACACTTCCCATATGAGCACTGGTTCATGTCCTGGCTGCTCCATTTCCCATCCAGCTCCCTGATAATGGCCTGGGAAAAGTAGTAGAGGATGGCCCAAGTATTTGGGTTCCTGCTACCCATGTGAGAGACCCAAACGAAGCTCCTGGCTCTTGGCTTCAGACTGGTTAAGCTCTGGCTTTGTGGCCATCTTGGGGGTGAACCAGCAGATGGAAACTGTGTCTCTTCCTCTCTCACTGTAACTCTGCCTTTCAACTAAATAAATAAATAATTATTTTTAAAAAGGAGAAAAGATGATAAACAATAAAAGTGACATTAATTTAATGGGTATAATAATATATAATTTTCATTTTAATAAAGGCAAACCAAAGGTAATACAACAAAATCCTAAGGTAAGAACAGATTCTACTTTTATTAATTAAATTGATATAATAGAAAGGGCAGGAGAAGTTCTCCTAGTTTTAAAACAGAATGGGCATTTTAAAAGCTGAATTAAAAAGATATTTCTATTTTAAGAAATCAATGTAGGGGCTGGTGCCATGGCTCACTTGGTTAATCCTTCGCCTGCAGTGCCAGCATCCCATATGGGCGCCAGGTTCTAGTCCTGTTTGCGCCTCTTCCAGTCCAGCTCTCTGCTGTGGCCTGGGAAGGCAGTGAAGGATGGCCCAAGTGCTTGGGCCCCTGCACCCTCATGGGAGACCAGGAAAAAGCACCTGGCTTCTGACTTCGGATCAGTGCAGTGTGCCGGCTGTAGCGGCCATTTGGGGAGTGAACCAACGGAAGGAAGACTTTTCTCTTTGTCTCTCTCTCTCTCTCACTGTCTATAACTCTACCTGTCAAATAAATTTAAAAAAATAAATCAATGTAAACAAGAATTTCATCTTTAATGGCTATAATCGCTTTGTTGGAATTTCAAAGTGACTATTCAAATTACTTTCCAATGATAAATGGCTGGCACTATGGTATAGTGGCTTAAATTGCTGCCTGTAATGTCAGCATCTCAGGTGGGCGCTAGTTCAAGTCATGGCTCCACTTCCAATCCAGCTCCCTGCTAGCTAATGTGCCTGGGAAATCAGCAGAGGATGGCCCAAGTGCTTGGGCCCCATGTGGAGGACCCGGATAAAGTTCCTGGCTCCCAGCCTCGGCCTGGCCCAGCCTTGGCCATTGCAGCCATTTGGGGAGTGAACCAATGGATAGAAGATGTCTATGGCTATCTCTCCCTCTCTTTCTCTGTAACTCTGCCTTTTAAATAAATAAATCTTTAAAAATAAATGTACCAAAGTCAATGTCCCAGTGAAACTATTTTAGACTGAAGTAACAGAAAAAGTTCCTAGAGAATTATTAAGAAAAAAATACACAAGAACAGTCTGTGGGGTATCATTGGTAAGGAAAGGAGTGAGCACGGATAACATTTAAGATGGCTGATTTTGGGGCTGGCGCTGTGGCGTAGTGGGTAAAACCGCTGCCTGCAATACCAGCATCCTATATGGGCACCGGTTCAAAGTCTTAGCTGCTCCACTTCTGATCCAGCTCTCTGCTATGGCCTAGGAAAGCAGTAGAAGATGGCCCAAGTCTTGGGTTCCTGTACCCAGGGGGGAGACTCTGGAAGAAGCTCCTGGCTTCTGGCTTTGGATCAGTGCATCTGCAGCCATTGTGGCCACCTGGGGAGTAAACCAGTGGGTAGAAGATTTTTCTCTCTCTCTGCCTCTGACCTCGCCTCTGCTTCTCTGTAACTCTGGCTTTCAAACACATAAATAAACCTTTTTTAAAGAAGGTGGCTGATTTTATGGAGTGAAAGTTTGTCTCCATGTGAATTTACATGGTGAAATCCTAACCCCCAAAGTGATGGTGTTAGGAGGTGGAGGCTTTGGGAGGGGATTGGCTCCTGAGGAAGGAACTCTCATGCAAGGACAAGTGCCTTTACGAGAGCGCCGTCTTTCTGCCTTGCAGATACAGGGGAAGAGCAGCAGAAGAGCCCACAGCAGAGCCCAACCACGCCGGCACCCTGATCTTGCACTCCAGGCTCCAGAACCATCAGAAGCAGGAGTGCGCATTGTGGTGGGGCGAGATAAGCTATTGCTTGGTTCCACATGCCCTATCAAAATGCCTGGGTTTGAGTCCAACTTTCCCTTTGATGCAACTTCCTGCTAATGTGCCACCTGGGATCCAGCACTGATGACTCAAGTATTTGGATCTTTGTACTTGTGGGAGACTCAAATGGAGTTTCTGTTGTTTGGACCAGCCATGGCTGTTGTGAGCATTTGGGGAGTGAAACAGCAGATGGAAGATCCATCTCTCTCTCTCTCTCTCTCTCTCTCTCTCTCTCTCTCCTTTTTTCCCTCTCTCCCTCTTTCTCCCTTTCAAATAACCAGTAATTAATAAACGAATATTTAAGCTACAAGTTACAGTATTTTTTATGGTATCCTGAACTAAGGCATTTAGTACTAAAACTTGAGAAGATACAGGAAACATCAATAATTTATGAAGCTTAAAAGTAAAGATTTCTAGGCGAAAAAGAGCTTTGAAAGTCAAAACAGCTTGACCGTGTTAATTTCCTTTTATGACTGAGAGTGGATAGAAGACAAGGGAGACTTAATATTTTGTAGATTCATCAAGTCTTCCGTTTGGCTCTGCAGGGCTTAGTTATAAATAAATGAATATGCATATATGCCCTACAATGCATGCTAAGTGAACCCCTAAGTGATGCAGGTGTGAAGGGGTTGCACATGCTTGTAGTTAGGGCTGAGCTGAGATGGAGAAGGCAGTAGCAAATCCACAGCTCTCATCACTTGAAGGCATGATGTTGGCCAAGCACAAGAGTCTGCTCACCCATACACTGATCCCTGTGCATTCTAACAGCTGACCTAGTGAGGTGGGTGTTGTCATTTCAGCTTTAAAATACATGTAAACTTGGAAAGCCAAGACACTCTGGCAGAAAAAAAAAAAAAGAGGACCTAAATGAAAGATCTCTGTGAGTGAGATCCCAATAGAAAGAATGGGGCCACCAAAGAAGGAGGTACCTTTCTCTGAAGGGAGGAATGAACTTCCACATTGACTATGACCCTGTCGGAATAAGATCGAAGTTGGCGAACTCAAAAGGCTTCCATAGCCTTGGCAACTCATGACTAGAGCCTAGGGAGATTACTGACGCCATAAACAAGAGTGTCAATTTGTTAAGTCAGCAACAAGAGTCACTGTGCACTTACTCCTCTTGTAGGAGCTCTGTCCTTAATGTGTTGTTCAATGTGAATTAATGCTTTAACTAGTACTGAAACAGTATTTTACACTTTGTGTTTCTGTGGGTGGAAACTGTTGAAACCCTTCCTTAATATATGCTAAATTGATCTTCTGTATATAAAGAGAATTGAAACTGAATCTTGATGTGAATGGAAGGGGAGAGGGAGCGGGAGTTGGGAGGGAAGCTATGGGGGGGAAAAGCTATTGTAATCCATAATCTGTACTTTAGAAATTTATATTTACTAAATAAAAGTTAAAAAAAATACATGAAAACTGAGGCTCAGAATCTAATGAAGGAACTGGGTTGAGTTCTGAGTGGAAGGACTGGATTTGTTCATTTTTCAAAGCATCTCTCACTGCTGCTGAGTACTCATGGGGCCAGCGCTGTGGCACAGCGGGGTAAAGCCCTGGACTGAAGTGCCAGCATCCCATGTGGGCACCGGTTCTGGTCCCGGCTGCTCCACTTCCGATCCAGTTTTCTACTATGACCTGGGAAAGCAGTAGAAGATGGCCCAAGTCCTTGGGTCCCTGCACCCATGTGGGAGACCTGGAGGAAGCTCCTGGCTCCTGGTTTTGGAGTGGCGCAGCTCCGGCCATTGTGGCCATCTGGGGAGTGAACCAGCAGATGGAAGACACCTTTCTCTCTTTCTCTCTCTCTCTCTCTCTCTCTCTGCCTCTCATTCTCCCTCTGTGTAACTCTGACTCTCAAATAAATAAAATATATCTTAAAAAAGGTGAGTACTCATGAAAGAGTTTCTTAAGAAATTGTCTTAGATATAATGCAAGAAGTAGGTTCCAGCTCCCCCAAATGTTGAGCACGTCATCTACCATACGATGCAGCAAGTGTGTGTGCCTGTGTCTGTGCCAAGGAAGTAAAGACAAGGACTGAAATGCATACTTGTCTGCAAATGTCCATAATGGCAAGGACTCAAGTGCACACTCATCTACAACTATCCCTACCATCAAGGACTCAAGTGCACCCTCATCTATAAATACGCCCACCAGAAAGACTGAAACTCACACTCATCTAATCTATAACTGTCCTTAAGAGCAAGCACTCAAGTGTGTATTCATCTACAAACATGTCTTACAGCAACATTCATGGCATCTAAGAGGTAGAATGGTCCACATGCCCTTCCACCAATGCCTTTGGGTATGCAAGACGTGGCAAGCATATTCAACAGAATACTAAGAATGAAAAGCAATGCAGGACTCACTTAGGAGACAACATAGGTAAACCAGGCAAACATTTTGCTAAGTCAAAGAAGCCAGACAGAGAAGGATAAACATTGTGTGATTTCACTTACATGAACTATGCAGAACTGGCGAATCTTAGTGATCACCAGGGGCTCAGAGGGGAGGTAATGAGAGGAACTGCTTAAGGGTATGAGGTTTTATTTGGGGGTGATGAGTTCTGAAACTAGACAGAGGTAGTGGTTGTACAACATTGGGAATATACTCGAAGCTACCAAGTTGTTCATTCTAAAATAATTAAGTCTGTGATATGTGAATTTCACCCCATTAAAAAGCAGAGTCAAGCTACTTCCTAGAAATTATGAGATGACCAAACGACTGGGATTGCCTATTCCCATAATCAAGTACACAGGAAAGTATTCCCTTTGCTTTATGATGGAAAATCTCCAGCAACACAGCCATATCTTCCTAGACCCAGTGCTGCCTCCTGGGCAGACAGAGTGCCTGGGTTCCAGTCCCAACACGAGGAAGGGCTTTGTGTCCTCAACAGCTCACAAGCCCTTGGTGCCAGTTCACCCAACTATGGATGTAGATGAAATTAGGCCACATGAGTGATTGCTACATTACCTTCTAAGCTACAAAATTTTATGTTAATATTTTATTAATGAAGTGAAATAAAGTGTGACTTTATATTGTGCATAGTAGATACAATAATAAACAGTGTCCAGGAAGAGCCTGGAGCAATGCATTAGGAGTGATGTACGACCCACAGATAAAAATGAGAAGAGATTGCTCTTCACAAAAGAAACAAGCTGGAGTCTGGGGTTTGTAAAACTTAGAATCCACTGAAGTGCAACCGTTCTCGACAGGGGACTTCCTTCCTTATTTACATGGCTGACAACAGCATTATAATCCTAATGGTCCTGTATATAGCAGACATTCATATGTGTTGCTGAGTAAGCAGAACTGACCAAACTGCTGTGGCAGGCAGAGCTCCGTCCCCGGATCCCCGGGGATGTCTATGTCCGAATCCCAGAGACCCACGGATATGTTACTTGGCAAAGAGGAGCTAGAGCTGAAGTTGACCTTCAGACACAGACAGTACTGTGAATACTCCCGGCTGTAAGTGAGGGCAGAAGAGGAAGGCAGGATGGTCAATGTGAACACACACCACGTGAGGCGACCAGCTTGCCCACTGCCAGCTTTGAACACAGATGCAGGCTGGACCCAGGGCACACAGGCAGCCCTGGACGTGCAGCAGGCACCGAAGCAGATGCTCCCTGAGGGTGTGAGAGGACACAGTGCTGCCAACGCCTCCGATCTGCAGAAATGTGAGACGACCTTGTGCAGTTTTAAGTGGTGATTCGTTAAAGCAGCCAAACAAAGCTAGCACAATGAGTGCAGAGTGAATGCATGGCTGTGTGCGGTGAGAGGATACGTGGTACCTGGCATATACCTGATGCAGTGTAAGACCCAGCGAGGGACTGGAAGCTGAGTCTGTGTCTGATTCCAGACCATTCTCCTGGGGCTCTACAATGCCCTCGATGGAGACTTGCAGACCGGAGAATCAGATTTGGGAGAGGGAAAGCAGGTCTGAGAGCTGCTGGCTTGGGCCCAGCACACCTCTCACAGGGACTCTGTCCCCTCAAGGGCAGCTGTAGTAAACACACCACTACTGCCTTCACGATTCTAGTCGGCTCTTTTGTGTAAGTTCTCACCTGGTTCCTCATATAAGGAGGCAGAGTCAGCACTGCTGTTAGATATCTAATTAGAGAAAGAAGCTGAGAAAAAGTGACTGAGTTTTTGAAAGCCTAGAATGACACAGGAGGGGCTGGCATTGTGGTACAGCAGGTTAAGGGACCACCTGAAACACTGGCACCCCATAGGAGTACCAGTTCAAGTCCAAGCTGCCCCACGTCCAATCCAGCTCCTTGCTAGTGTGCCTAGGAAGGCAGAAACGATGGCTCAAGTACTTGGGCCCTTGCCACCTACATGAAAGAACTGGGTAGAGTTCCAGGTTCTTGGCTTCAGCCTAGCTCAGTCCCAGGCATTGTGGGCCACCTGTAGCAGATGAAAAGTCTCTCTCTCTTTCTCTCTCTCCTTCCCTCCCTCCCTTTCTCTATGTCACTCAGCCTTTCAGATAAATATTTAAAAGATGACACAGGAAACAGCATCAGACATGGATGCCAGGCATTCATCTGTGATTCTGCACATGGCTGCTGGCCAGGCCTCAGGACTGCACAGTCAGCACGTAAGTACACAGAGAGTGTCTATCTAGCGTGTCTTTGCTGGAATTTCTGGAGACGGTGGTTGGTTCCCCTTGGTTGGTCTCCACCAGGAGACTGAATGCTTTTCCAAACTGCTACTCCAAAGAGATCCTCTGAAACTCCATCAGTTCTACAAGAATCAGGCCAGAGGCATCCTCAAGGAATCTGTATGGGAGCCCCTGTTACTGCAGCGCATGTCCTGTTGCTGTGTCCAGTCCAGCATAGGAGCACTTTGTACAACACACTTCAGGACTGTGGGTGCAATCTGGGGGCTCCCCAGGTACAGCCTTGGATGCTCCACCTGGAGAGTACACATTTTAGAGAGGGTCATGTGGGGCCGGTGCTGTGGCACAGAGGCTAAGCCGTTGCTTGCAACGCTGGCATCTGATATTAGAGTGCCAGTTTGAGTCTCAGCTGCTCCGCTTCTAATCTAGGTCCTTGCAAATGCACCTGGGAAAGCAGTAGATGATGGCCCAAGTGCTTGGGCCTCTGCCATCCATGTAGGGGACCCAGATGGAGTCCTGGGCTCTTAGCTTTGGAATGGCCTAGGCCAGGCCATTGTGGCCATTTGGGGAATGACCCTGAAGATGGAAAATCAATCTCTCTCTCTCCCCCTCCCCCTCCCCTACCTTTCATTAGGGGAGATTCATTAATAAAAAAAAATCTTACAAAAAAAAGGAGGTCCATGGCAGTGAAGAGGAGAAATATAGAGAAAAATAAAGAAAATAAGGAAAACTACTAAAGATACAAGAAATATTCCCACAAATAAGGATGAAGGAATTAGCAGTGTACAGGCAGATGAGACACACAGGACCAAGCACTTCTTAGGATCTGTCCTATGACAGAACACAGGACCACCAGAACAAATCTGCAGGTCCAACCACTGAGACTAGACACGTGTTGTGTTAGACACTGAGAAAGTGCTCTGTGTAGACCCGAGTCCAAAGGGTGACCACATCCATCACCATCGCATGATTCTAGAGGGAGCAGGCATTTTCACAGAGACTAAAGCTTTTCTCCACCAGTTCTGTAGTTTCCTGGGGAAAACTGGAATTATGTCTACTGTACAGAGAGGTTGTTCTGGACCACACCCTACTGTTATGACTCAGGGATAGGGTCTGCTCTCATTTGCCTTGGCCTCACACACAGTGGCCTAAGTGCAGAAACTGTGCCTGTGGTACCATCACAGCGTGGGTCCCACATGTGCTGCAGGGGACGGAAGCCTAAACTCTCCATGGGCTCCTCAGGCATGCACGGGCCCTACAACCTGCTGCCCCGAAGAGGGCCTGAGAAGCGCCTGGGCACCTGTTTTTACAATGCTGGGAGAATAAGTCCCATCCCCTGAGTAACAAGGGTGAAGTATCCCTTTGAGTTTAGAAGGAAACTGGGGGCAGGCACCATGGTGCAGTAGGTTAATCCTCCGCCTGCGGCGCCTGCATCCCATATGGGCACCTATTCTAGTCCCAGCTGCTCCTCTTCCCATCTAGCTCTCTGCTGTGGCCTGGGAAAGCAGTAGAAGATGGGCCGCCGCACCCATATGGGAGACCAAGAAGAAGCTCCTGGCTCCTGGTTTTGGATCTGCACAGCTCTAACCATTGCGGCCATTTGGGGAGTGAACCAACAGAAGGAAGACCTTTGTCTCTGTTGCTGCCTTTCACTGTCTGTAACTCTACCTCTCAGATAAATAAATAAAATCTTTAAAAAAAAGAAGTTGAATAGTTATTTTTTTAAAAAAGAAGGAAATCAGAATGCTTCATAATATTTCATATGTATCTGAAGGCCCGTGACAGAGCTCATGGAAAAATGGAATTAAAAGTATAAGTTTATTTTGGGGCAAATAAATTTTTGATATAGACATGCAGATTCTTTTGTAATACACATTTTCTAGAAGTGATGAAAAAAAATTCTGTACCCAAATAAAGTCATACTTTTAATATCACTTTCCACGAACTTTTGGGAGGAATACCCTATAAGTTATTGATGGAACAACCAGGTATGGATTATTTATACTTTCCCCTTTGGAAGGCTGAAATATTTTAACAGCTGTGATTATGAAAATACTTTAGATAAAACATTAGGGAAGGAATTACCAAAGAACTGTGATTTCAACAAAAGGAAATTATTTCATTTCTTACCAATTAGGGAATTGCAGAGCGTGAACAGGAAAGGAACTCGCTCACCCATTGAAGGCAAGGCTACCAAGGAGTTTCACAGGACAGTAAAATGTCTCCACCACTTTCTCCAACTTCAATAGACTTCACAAAGCTTACAAATGCTTGCAAGCGGCCAGGCACTAGCCTGGCCAAGCAGAGGCGGCAGAGTGCTGTGCTTGGGCCGAGACAGAAGTGCAGGGATTCGGAGTCCACCAGGAGGACAGTGGGGCGGAAGGAGGTGGAGCAGTGTTGGAGCTGTGAGGGTGAACGCAGCAACATCACCAAAGCGCCGGGGCGCGCAGTGCTTCTCCGAGCTCATGGCAGTGTCACTGCGCAACCCGAGGGTTCCACGGCATGAGGCCTTCCAGCCACGGGCGTGACAGCACGAGCACGTGTTCTCAGTTCTGTACAGAAATGAGCTTATTTCTAAGCTGAGCCACAAGCCCTTGTATGATTGCTGCATAAGGTAAAAACATTAAAAATAACTCCAAAGGAATATGAGTTACCGATACGACCTGAGAGTCAGGAGAATAGACTTTCTTCAATCAGACACAGGCACGCCCTCCTGCTGGGGCCCTCCCAGGCTCCCCTGGCCCAACACCACAGCTCCCACTTTCTCTGTTCGTCAGCACTCAGGTGTGCTGCGCCAGGTGACTGCCTGGTCCTTCTAGCCCTCATCGCAACCACAGTGAACTGCTCCCTCCCTGGCTCTCCCACTGAAAGTCTGTTCCAGGTCAGCAGATTCAGCTTTGCTGCTGGGACTGAAAAATAGGAGCAGCTCATCACCTTTGAATCAGCCCTGCCCCCTCTAAAGGCTCAATCTGAACCCGCCCAGCAAGAAACAGACAAATCTACAATGTGGCACATGTTCACAGAAAACCGGCCTGGGTGTGCAACGGGACCCCAGGCTGTGGCTAGTGGTCTCAGCTCTCTGGGTCTACAGGCAGGTCTGTGTCTTTCATGATCTCCGAGCTGTTTCACAGCTGTGCAGGGTCAGGGAGGCTGAGGGCGAAGCCGTGACTCCTGTCTGCACATGCACCAATGTATGAATTGTGTCTAGTGGAGGTGTAATTGATTGCTCTGACCTCAGCCCCTAAGAAGTCGGCTCTGGCGCTGGCATCTGAGCGTAGTGAGTTAAGTTGCTGCTTGTGATGCCAGCATCCAGTATGGGCACCAGCTCAGATCCCTATTGCTCTGCTTCCAATCCAGCTCCTTGCTACTGTGCCTGGGAAAGCAGTGGAAGATGGTCCAAGTGCTTAGGTCCCTGCACCCGTGTGGGAGACTCAGTAAAGCTCCTGGCATCAGCTTGGAGCAGCCCCAGCCATTATGGTTATTTGGGGAGTGAACCAGAAGATAGATTTTGGAAAGGGAAAGGGAAGGGGTAGGGGAAAGGGAGGGGAGGGGAGAGGAGAGCAGAGGAGTCAGATTTGCATCTACTAACAGCTCATTTCCATACTCATGATTGTGGATGCTTGGTTTTGCTCTCTGGACTCTTCTGTGCATGTTTTTTTTTTTTTAAATATTTGTTTTATTTATTTGAAAGGTACAGTTACAGAGAGAGAGAGGGAAAGGCAGAAGAAAGGAGGGAGGGAGGGAGAGAGAGAGAGAGAACGAGCAAGCTCAAGAGAGCTCTTCCATCCACTGGTTCACTCTCCAGATGGCTGCAACAGCTGGGGTTGGGCCAGGTTAAAGCCAAGAGCCAGGAGCCTCTTGGTCCCCCACACAGGGTGCAAGGGCCCAAGGACCTGAGTCTCTACCATTGTGTTTCGAGGTTCATCAGTAGAGAGCTTGATGGGAAGTGGAGCAGCCTGAACTCCAACTGGTGCCCACATGGGATGCCAGTGTTGCAGGCAGCAGCTTAACCTGCTTTGCCACAATGTTAGCCCCATCCCAAGGGCTTTTAATACCTTGCTGGTACCTTCACTAACTCATGTGTTAATACATTTTGTCATGCGTTCATTATCTGTTTGTTTGGGAGTCAGGTTTCATCCACTTTCAAGTTACCCTAACAGTTTTAGAGGGCACCCACTGAGAAGCCCGTTGGAACTGCTTGGCAGCCAGGTAAGCCAGGCGGATGCGGTGCACCTCGGGAGAGGGTGGGTCCCGGGTGTCCAGTCTTGGCATCCGAAGAGCCCCAGGTGACAGCAGCATCTTAGCTCAGCTGACTCTGCTGCCCCAGTTGCTTTCCCTCTCTGAAGACTGTGGGTTTTCTTGCTCCCTGGGGCTTGTGAATGGCTGGGAAGGTACTCCCAGGTAGTGGTAGCAGTGATGGGAACGCAGTGTCAGAGTGTCACTAGTCAGTCACTGCTGCAGATGGAGTCTGTATTGAGTGAGAGGACACAGAACCTGGGCTGTTGTTTCTTTGTCTGTCTATTCTGATCAAGAATCAAGAATCAGTCAAGAATTACATGCCTACGATAAAAAAAAAAAGTTCATTTGAGTTTGCACCAGTGAGTTTCAGTGTCTCTATGTTCACCCTCGACTCACAGCTGAATTTGTAAGACGGAAGCCCAAGATCCTTAAGCACCCATGAGTCCTTGTGTCACTGACACAGAAAGGCAAAGGGTTTGCCTAGTCCCGACAGCACGACTGCATGGGCTCACAGAATCTCTTAAATTAAAGTGGCTTTGATCCAGCTATATATAAAGATAAGGAAGAGCTTATATAAATTGGAATTCCTAAAATTCACAGAAAACAAAGAAACTAACCTTCTAACACTTTTAAATGTGTTAGATTGTTTTTCTTATAAAAACCAACTCAGAAATATTTTTAAAATCTGTGTTCATACAATTAAAGTAAAGCTTTATAATGTAAGATGAGTTTAATAGTTTCATTGTAAAAAATCATCATATATTTTCTCTGATGTATCACTGTTAATCATAAAGCAAGCATATTTCTTATTTTATGTGGTTTTGTGTTTTCCAAAATTACACAGTAACATGCTAACATTACTCCTATATAATGTTTTTCTTTTTAAAGATTTATTTATTTCTTTGAAAGTCAGAGTTACACAGAGAGAAGGAGAGGCAGAGACAGAGAGAGGTCTTCCATCTGCTGGTTCACTCCCTAATTGGCCACAACAGCCAGAGCTGGGATGATCTGAAGCCAGGAGCCAGGAGCTTCTTCTGGGTCTCCCACACAGCTGCAGGGGCCCAAGGACTTGGGCCATTTTCTACTGCTTTCCAGAGCCATAGCAGAGAGCTGGATTGGAAATGGAGCAGCCGGGTCTAGAACTAGCACCCATATGGGATGCCGGCACTGCAGGCAGTGACTTTACCTGCCATGCCACAGTGCCGGCTCCAATATAATTTTCTTTTAAAGTTCATAAAACGCACGGGGAAGGTGTGGTGACATAGCCAGTTAAGCCATTGTATGGAATACCACATCCCATATCAGAGTTCTCGCTGCTCTGCTAGAACCCACTTTCCTGCTGACACATCCTGGGAGGCAGCAGGATGGTTCAAGTGCTTGATCACCGGCTGTCCATTGGCTGTGGGCTTCAGCCTGGACCAACCCTGGCTGTTGTGGGCATTTGGGGAGTGATCCAGTGGGTGGAAAATTTCTGTTTCTCTCTCTGTTGCTCTGTCTTACAAGTCAATGAAAACATTTCTCTCTAATATATATGTATATTCATTAACTTATCATTGTGACACAGTTTTAGTATCAACTATAAAGATATTTTGTAGAGCATTACTTTAAGGACCATTTCCAAAATCTTCAGGTGCCTTAACGTCTTGGACTACTACTAAATTGTGTATGGAAAATCAGTGAATACTCAGAAAATTTCAAAGTAAGATCCAAAGAATACCCAAATATTAACCACTAAGTATCATTTCAAGCCCATATATTGCTATTTTTATATGCTAGTAAGTGCTCATATCTTTGGGTTATGTTAATGACCATGTTCATTTTTGTACTTTACCAAAGTATAAGAAAGGGTATGTAAAAAATTACATTTTGTATGTCCTGAGCTTTGCTAGTGTAACAAATGCTTATGCACAACAGACAGTTCCCAGTTCTCTCTCCCCTAGTTATCTTTGTGACCTAGAGGCTAACAGTTGTACAGTTCTTGTGCAAGGTTAAAATTATACTGATAGAAGTAGTGAAAGGGAAAGACCATCTGGGTGAGCCTTTTGTGTTGGTTCCCAAGGACAAAGACTGGGTAAAGCAGTAGTTCTCAGACACTTGCTCTCTCCATCCTTTAGACAGTTAAAAATTACTGAGGCATCTAGAGATATTTTGTCTTTGTAGTTTATTTGGTGGGTTATAACTATTTGTTATTGTAACAACTAAATTGAGAAGATTTCAAGGTAATAATGTATTGGAAAAGAGCAATAGTGTATTCAATGGCTATTAACATAAAATAATTTTTCAAAAATATATTTTATGAGAAAAATGGTACTCTTTTATCATTTTTATAAAAATGTCATGGATATCTGGTTTAAGAGACTGACAGATTTTCAAATCTGCTTCCTTATTCCATCTGTTGAGATCATGTAGTCTCTAGGAAACTCCATACCTTATTTATTTATTTATTTATTTATTTAGCTAGCTAGCAGATTTTTTTTTTACAGGCTTGGCAACGTAGCCTGGAGCGTCACCAAGGTTCATTCCTTCCCCTTAGAAAGAGAGACACTGAGAACGGTGAGGTCTGTTTCAAGTTCTGTTGTTTTAAGAGTTGCACAGGAAGCACTGTCAGATGGGAAAAGCCACCGTCCTCCCTGATGCCTGCAGAGTGTCATTGATGTGGATGTTTTAGAAATTGAATGTTTATTGGAGAGGCCCTGGAGACTTCACAGTGCCCTCCTGTGATCAGACTATTGGGAAATACTAATATTGTATCTGTTTATTTTCTCTTGCAGATTTGAGAATTCTCTGTTTGTCTTGAACATTAAGAACCTAACTGCAACATCTTGGGTAGACTTGGTGGATATATTATAATATGTCGGGGTAGGTTCAACTTGGGTTGACTCTGATTGATGATCGTTGACTTTCTTATTCCTGGATAGTTGTGTCTTTTACTAGGTTTGGGATGTTTTCTGTTATCTCTTTGAAAATGCTTCCTACCCTTTGGTGTTCTCAAGTCCCTGTCAGGTCCCAGTAACTCAGATATTTGCTCTTTTTATTCTGTCCCAACGTTCCTGTAAGCTGTCTTCATTCCTCTTGATTCTTATTTTTTCCCCCTCCAACTGTATATTTCTAAATAGCCTATCTTTGAGGGTACTGATTCTTTTATTTTCTCTATTCTGCTATGGATGCTTCCTATCACATTTTTAATTTCATTTAGTGCCTTTTCATTTGGGGGATTTGTTTGACTTATTTTAATTACTTCTACTCGAACTTTCTGTGTTAGAGAATTAAATCAGCTCTCTGTATTCTCTTGAATTTTGATGGGTTTCCTTGAAATGATGATTTGGGGCTAGTGCCATGGCTCACTAGGTTAATCCTCCGCCTGTGAAGCCAGCATCCCATATGGGCTCCAGGTTCTAGTCCTGGTTGCTCCACTTCCAGTCCAGCTCTCTGCTGAGGCCCTGGAGGGCAGTGGAGGATGGCCCAAGTGCTTGGGCCCTGCACCCCATGGGAGACCAGGAGAAGCACCTGGCTCCTGCCTTCGGATCAGTGTGGTGCTGGTTGTAGCAGCCATTTGGGGAGTGAACCAACGGAAGGAGACCTTTCTATCTCTCTCTCTCACTGTCTATAACTCTACCTGTCAAATAAAATAATAATAAAATAAAAATGATTTGATACCTTCATATGAGCATTTGAAATTTTTATATTTTTAATTACTTTTTTTGAAAGCTGGAGAAAGAGAGAGAAAGAAAGAGAGAGAGAGAGAGACAGGAGAGACAGATAGAGAGAGAGAGCTCTTCCATTCAGTGGTTCACTCTTCAAATGCTCACAACAGCCAGGGTTGGTCAAGGTCAAAGTCAGGAGCCTAGAATCCATCACAGTCTCCTTTGTGAGTGGCAGATACCAAAGTACTTGAGCTATCACCTGTTGTCTCTCAGGGTGCACACAGCAGGAAACTGGAATCAGCAGAGCTCAGACGCAAACCCAGACACTCCAATATGGGGATGTCAGTGCCCTAAACAGTGTTTCAACCACTGTGCCAAATGCCTACCCCTGTGGGGAGCAATCCGGACTAGACTAAGTTGCTCGAATTAGGACTTATTCTATGCATCTGCTCTCCCACAATATGGCGCTGGGAGAGAAGTAAACAGCTTCCGCACAGCTGCCTCCAGTTCAACCAATTAACTGTAGGACTTGCTCCTGATTGGAGGAGAGCAGCGTACTCAGCCGAGTTGGGATTGGCGGAGGAGGACTATAAAGGAGGAGAGAGACGGCATGCACCAGGAACATCTATGGGGAACATCTAAGGGAACCCGTGCAGCCCCCGAGAGAACCAGCCGGCGGTGTGCCGCTCCCCTGCGGAAGTGGGGAATGCGGCCAGGGGGAACTGCCCTTCCACGGAGGTGGAAGGGATAGTAGCCAACCCGGGAAGAACCAGCAGCAAACCCGGGGAGGGCCGAGCAGACGAAAGAACAGCGCAGGGTCCTGTGTCGTTCCTCCACGAAGAGGGGGAGCGACATACCCCAGCATTTGAAAATTTCCATTCCTAGAAGGTTGGTTCCCGGCACCTTATTCTGTTTGCAAGGTAAGGTTGTGGATACCTGGAAGTTCTGGATGCTTGTTGGTTAATGATGCTGTCTGCACTTCGAAGGATTACTCATAGTAACCTGGCTTCATCTGTGACTGTTCAGAAATTCTAAGTAGTCTATTTATTGTCTCTGAGTCTGTGGGTACTTCTTCTCTTTTAGCGCTAGATAGCACACTAAATCAAGGTTTGCTGCAGGTCTGCTGCTGTGTTTGTTCACTGTTTCAGTCCTACAACACTCACAAAACTCCGCTTTGTCCCCAATCTGCAGGGGTGTGCTGTTTAGAATGAACTAAGGAAGTGCTTAAAATAGGGTAGTCCATCCTTACAGACCTCTTCCTGGATCTGGGATAAGCTCAGACACCTAGCCCTGTGCCCACCAATGCCATGATGCTAGATCACACCAAGAATCCACAGCCCACCAAGACCAAAGCTGCCTGGAGGTAGGACCGGAGGCCACACTGTTATGGTCTGCTCACTGATGAGGGAGACCCAAAGCTTGACGCCATTCATGTTAGCCAGTGGCACATTCCCACTAGACACTGGCTGACGTACAAGACGGATCAGTTGCAGCTGTGGAACTTACTTGGTGCCAAAGCAGGTACAGAGGCTGCTGTCCTAGGGACAAGCACCATTAAGATCCACACAATGTTGGGTTTTACCAGCCTTGCACAGAGTCCCACAACAGTCCTTTGACTCCATGCTTTTGTCCAAAGTTTTAGGATGAGTGACAGAGGCGGCCTCTCCATCACCCAGGCAGGCACTTGGTGTGTCCATCTGGGTCTCAGGGTCCTCAGGCCCTGTGCAGGCTCAGGGGTACACACCAGCCCAGGTGAGGCTGCTAGTGATCCTTGCCAAACAAGTCCATCCGGCCGAGCACAGGTCTCTGATACCAGGGCTTAGAAATACCATTCTTAGGCACTGTCCTAGGGACAGGGACCATTAGGATGTGCCCAGTGCTGGACTTTAGCAGCCAGGCACTGACCCCAAAACACAGTCCTGTGATTCCTTGCTGTCTGCTCAAGGTTGCAGGAGGGGATAAAGTAGGCCTCCTGGCCACCCAGACTGGCCTAGGGTGGGTCACACCTGGGACTTACAGTTACTGGGCCCTAGGACACCTGAGAATGCACACCAGGCATGCTTGAGGCCTGCGGTGACACACACAGGAATGAGTGCAGCTCTCTGCCTCATACGAAGGCAGGTGCAAGGCTCCATCTGCAAGCACTGCCCTGGGGGTGGAGGCCTTTGTGCCTAATCAGGTGCTGGGTCTCATGGTCTTGGGCCAGCATCTGATCTCCTTAATTGCACCAAGACTTTGCCAATGAGTAAGACCTACGTACAGGCCTTTATTCCAAACATGTTAGTAGAAGAGTAATGAAATCCATTTCAGTACCCCAATTTAATTGTCATCTCAGAGCCCAAGAAAGAAGATCAGAAACTGTTCACAAGTCAGAATGCCTGTGTTACAAGTGGAGGAGAAGAAGTTGAATCCACAGCCCGGGCTTGGGGGCGCTCCAGAGTGCAGGGCACAGGTGTCCTGGATTCGCACGTCTTGGGGGAGCCTCTGCTTACAAAACCAGGACCAGCAATAAATCTCGCTCTGGTGTACTTGTCCCCCAATGCAGGAGGCTTTCCCAGAACATGCCACATAGTTCATCTGCATTTGAGCACAGAACAGGGCTGGTGACACAGGACAGGACAGGATTGGGTGAGGCCACCAGCAGGTCATCAGGTTGATGAAGATCAGACTGAAGAGATGGGTGGTGGGGGGAAGGGCACGCATGCAAAGGGGAGGCTCCGTTATTCAGGTAAGATAGAAACGTGCTGTTAGCGGAGCCAGCAGTGGGCACTTTAATTCTGATCCTAGTTGTCAGTGCAGATGTTCTGCTTCTAGAAACAGTATTCTCATTAAAGCATAAGATGCCACTGGCATGGGTGGTGAAGGTAAGACAGCTGTATTCCTCTAAGTTACAGACAACTTGAAGCAGGGCCCAGAGCACAGGAAGCACACTTCTGCAGTTGTTAGGGTCACAGACTATCTTTCTCCAGTGGACAACAGCAGGTACCTCTTGGCAGGTCGGAGCCTGTATTACTTGCAACTTCCCCTGCAGAGACTCACTGCCCCAAACCACTGCACTCGGCAAAGTTCAGCTCTTAGAAATCTGGTTCTGTTTCAACGCAAACTTTGGGCACAGTGCTGGCTTTGCTCTCATTGCAGTCACTCCAAATGGGAAAAACTCAAGACATCCTAACACCTTTATGGCAACAAAGTAAATGAGAGAAGACTGTTCCTATCATTTCTTTGGAAATTTTGAGGTTGAAACCACAATCTCAAAAGACACAGGGAGTGAGGGAGGGAAAGAGGTAGGGTGGGAAGTATTATTATGTTCTTAAAACTGCATATATGAAATACACGAAGTTTGTTCCCTTTAATATAACCAAAAATTTAAATAAAAATAGTGCATATCAATAATAAAAATATGGCATATCTCCCTTTAAAGTAGGCAAGAATAAAATGAAACACAATAACTGAAGTATCTACCAGGAGGTATTTTAAAGCAAAACTTAAAAAGACATTTGCGAGGAAGATGATTAGTGAAGATGGATTTCTTCCTAAGACCCATGTAGAGAAGATGAGAAATCTTTATTCTTATCTGGGTTGAAAATGGCACTTTTTGCCAAAGAATTGCTACTTACTTCTAGAGTCGGCTGAAATGCCATTAAGTTTTTTTTTCAATGCCTTCTTAAGGCAGAAAATGCTTTAATTTAGTTTTAAGATATTTTAGGCTTATTAACCTCAGTAGTGAACTTGCGGATTTCCCATTAAATCCACTGTCCGTCAGACTGATGCAGACACAGTACAATTCTCCTGCCAATATCCTGTCTCCTTTGTGAAGGTGGTAGGAAGTAGAACATGATTATGTGAAATCAGAAAAGAAAAAGAAAAAATAACAAACCACAAAACTCCATCTGAAGCCATTTATCAAAAGCTACTGACATATATTGTGCCAAGAATTGGTTTAGGGGAGGAAAATGACATTATTTGTCATTTATTTTTGCCTAGTCCACTTTTCAACAACTTTTGACATGAAAATAAATATATGTAAATTTTGATTTGAGGAAGCCAGGCTATCTCACAAGCTCTCCCTTAATGCTTTAACTGGGGTTTCAGGAAGTCAGTGTGGCTGGCGGACCAGATCCCACAGACCGCACGGATAAGGGTGGTCCCCTTGGCTTTCAGCCCACCTTCTCCCATCTGTTCAGTATTAAACATAGTTCGTGTTTTCATAGTTTCAAGACAGCGTTCCCTCCAATTCTGCACCAGGCAACTGAAGGGCTATCATGATGGACTTGGGGCTAGAGTGGGGCTCTCAGGACACGCTGCTGGCTGCTTTCTTTCAGCCTCCTACTGGAGTCATCGCAGACTCCTCACAACCCAGGTTCTGATTCGGATCTTGCTCTCCATCTCCCTCGGCTAAAATGCTCTGTGTATTTCCCCTTAAGGACAAAGCCCAGTGAGTCACCACCCTTGGGGCCAAGCATAGCATCTGCTGAGAAAGCCATCATTGAGCTCCCCAAACAGAAGGCAGAGGAGTGCACCGTAGCTGCTCTGAGTGTCCTCCCTAGGCCAGAGAGCTGCCAGGACAATGTTATCACAGCCAGGAAGCCCAAGTTAGACAAAAACAATGCTCTTCCTAAGCCAGGCAGGGTCTATGAAGAGTTAACTTCCAGCAGATCATGGTGCCCTATTTAAAGCTAAAAAGCACCCAGAATACATGTTGTATTTACAAACTTCACAGGAAATTAGCTATTTGCATTTTGATCTGTAGGAGAGGGAAGAAACATGTTTCTTCTGACCTTTTCTCCTCAAGTTCTATATGAAGAAGATTCAATTTGTCTGTACTGTCAGTGTAATCCATTTAGAGTTTAGAACCATAACAGCAGAAAATATCAAGATTGACTTTAAAGCCTGGTGAATATAAATAACTTTAAGAAAGCACCCGATGAGAAGCTGAAATGCACGCGGAGCTTGAGTTATTGGAAACCCAATCAGAAGATTCTCCAAATAAAAAATCGGAAGTAATGGGCATCTTATTACTCACAGCCGGGAATTAATTTTATGTCATTTGTTTCAGCAAGGTAGGAGAAACGTTGTCCCCAGCAAAGTGGGCAGGGTGAGTGTGGGTTCAGCCAGCTCATGCGTGGGGAGCATGGCTTGAGTAAATGAAGGTGCCCAGATGTCTGATTAACACGGGATGAAATGAAACACAAACTCGTGTCCACCTGGTACTGTCCTTACAGCCAGGCGCCGTGATGCCTCTGCAGGTGTTGGCACTGAGGTCCAAAGATAAGATCACACAGCAGCGAAGACGCACTCCAACCTCTCCATTTCAGAGATGAACTAACACTGCAGAGGACATGACTTGCCCCATCTCTCCATTGGTGAAAGCAGGAATAGCAATAAAACTGAACGGCAGTGTCATATTTGTAAGTGTCTCACATAATTCTGGAACATAATAGCCACCAAAGGGCCTGAGGAAGCAAGGAATAAATGAACTGGAACTATTTTGAAAGAAAAGAATGAATTACGGGCCGGCGCCGCAGCTCACTAGGCTAATCCTCCACCTTGCAGTGCCGGCACACCGGGTTCTAGTCCCTGTCCGGGCACCGGATTCTGTCCCAGTTGCCCCTCTTCCAGGCCAGCTCTCTGCTGTGGCCAGGGAGTGCAGTGGAGGATGGCCCAAGTGCTTGGGCCCTGCACCCCACGGGAGACCAGGATAAGTACCTGGCTCCTGCCATCAGATTAGCGTGGTGCGCCGGCCGCAGAGCGCCAGCCGCAGCGGCCATTGGAGGGTGAACCAATGGCAAAGGAAGACCTTTCTCTCTCTCTCACTGTCCACTCTGCCTGTCAAAAAAAAAAAAAAAAAAGTGAATTACGGCACAGCATTGTGGCTAAGAAAATAATTATCTTGGTTTGAGTCGAGTATAACATATAAGCAAACTGCTTGGATTCTAGTTAAAGGTGTGTGTGAGTATTTTCAATTGCCTTCTACTTGGCTTTCTTCTCTGTCGCTCCCCCTCTTCGTGGAGGAGCGACACTAAACCCTGCGCTGTTCTTTCATCTGCTCGGCCCTCCCCGGGTTTGCTGCTGGTTCTTCCCGGGTTGGCTACTATCCCTTCCACCTCCGTGGAAGGGCAGTTCCCCCTGGCCACATTCCCCACTTCCGCAGGGGAGCGGCACACCGCCGGCCGGCTTTCTTGGGGGCTGCACGGGTGTTTCCCTTAGATGTTCCCCGTAGATGTTCCTGGTGCATGCCGTCTCTCTCCTCCTTTATAGTCCTCCTCTGCCAATCCCAACTCGGCTGCCCACACGCCGAGTACGCTGCTCTCCTCCAATCAGGAGCAAGTCCTACAGTTTATTGGTTGAACTGGAGGCAGCTGTGCAGAAGCTGTTTACTTCTCTCCCAGCGCCATATTGTGGGAGAGCAGATGCATAGAATAAGTCTTAATTCCAGTAACTCAGTCTAGTCCGGGTTGCTCCCCACACTTCTCTCCATTTTCCTGCCTCTCTGCAGTGCCACCAATCCTTGACCTTCCTAAAACCCATCACAGGAATTATCACTCTCCCTGTTCCCAAATCTTCAGCAGCTCCCATTGTGGCAGAGGCCCCTCCCAAAACTGGAGAAAAGGAAGAGTCAAGCTGAAGGGAAAATGGTTAGGGGCAGATATGGCAGGGGCTTTCCGAGAATGAAGGGGCAAAGGGGACTCTGCACGTGCGGCCCTGCAACAATTACGTAAGCAGGGCTACAGCTCTGAAACCTCTAACCAAACTGTGGATAACCAAACCTGAAAGGGAAACCTACACCCGCCTGTGGCAGGGTACATGGGACAGCCCCTTGTGTTGTCTGGGACTCAGACTCTGGCTGCAAATCCTCTGGGACTGCAGGCATAACATCACATCTGCTTCCTGCTAAAAGCCTTGGTGTCCTGCTTCTTGGACCCAGAATCCTGTTACACCACTACACGCCGAATAAGCTCCCTCTGTTGTAGTCAAAGCCTTCTATAACTTAACATTAACATGTATGCACTTTTATTCCCAGTTTCTCTGCCCCACACACCAAGTCCCAAACCAGATTAATTGCTAATCTACAAATGTTGCCATATAGCTTTGCTCAATCTTTACCACCACTGATAATGCTCTCTACACGTTT
Source organism: Oryctolagus cuniculus (assembly GCF_051225735.1). Classification (NCBI taxonomy): domain Eukaryota; kingdom Metazoa; phylum Chordata; class Mammalia; order Lagomorpha; family Leporidae; genus Oryctolagus; species Oryctolagus cuniculus. The sequence goes on along the minus strand of NC_142871.1, from coordinate 6,857,024 downwards.
TCCTTTGGGGTAAAAACTTAGGTGTTTCTGCTATTATTATTATTATTATCCCTTACACTATTTATTATTACAGTTTTTGTCATTATCTTTTACAATTTTTAGAATTTACTTAGTTAAAACTTTGCATAGATTTCAAATTTTTTGCATCAAAATAAATTTTACTTCCATCTTTTTCATGACTTTTTTGGGAAGCACTCTCTTGTATTTATCTAGAGGAGTGATTAGGCAAAAAGGATCACTTGGTTAAGAATCTTCAAAAAAACTATTGATGAAAATAAACACAATTCTGTACTAAAACACACACACACACACACACACACACACACGGTTGTGATGCTACAGAGGCAGAACTAATCCTGTCCGGAATCTACAGAATTTTCAGAGACACATTTCAGAGCACTCAAGGGGACACTGATGAGCACCCAGATTACTTATCCTGAGCCTGCTGAAGGCAGACAGAACAGTGTCCTTCCCTTCTTGGGTCTATCAGAACACAGTCAGGTCCATGCAGAGTGATCTCAGGCCCGAGTTGTTTTGTGGTCTAGACAGTCTAACTTCTGGAACTCTGTCTTCCAGAAATACTAGCAAGGCTTGCAAGATACATGCACAGGCATGACACTGTTGAGTAAATAACCTCAATGTCTACCAACACAGCAAAGTGGAATAAACTCCAGTAAAAGGAACAAATGCCCTGCAGTCCTTACCAAAAGGAGCTAAACCTATAGGTCTTTGCACACAGCGTTCACAAGAGACTGACTGTGAAATCCAAAAACAAGTTGGAAAAGGAAGGGGGAGAATCCAAACTGGTGAACACTATGCAGATCCCATTTAATATCCTGTATACAATGCATTTCCTTTTATTTGTGAGCTGGCATACATGTACATATGTATAAAAGTGATGCCAAGAGTATGTGTTCGTGTGTGCATGTGTTTAGACATCTCTGCACGGATGAGGGGCTTCAATAAGTTCTTGAGAAATGGAATGGAAAGATAACATGCGCTTTCCATGAACCTTTTGAATCCCTGATATATATATATATATATATATATATGTAGGTATATATATCTCATATAAATATATGTATGTGTGCATGCATGCAAATGTTTACACATATGCTCACATGCATGATATATATAAATTGTGTATAACGAGTACTCAAACAATATATTTCACTTTGTGTTTCTATGGGGGTGCAAACTGTTGAAATCCTTACTTAATGCATACTAAACTGATCCTCTGTAAAAAAAAAAAAAAAAGAAATTATCAATTCCCAACTTGACTCTCACTGGGATTAAACATGACAATAGGTCTGCTCTGATTTCATCATCATTTAAAAAAAATCATCTATTATTTTTCACTTTATGTTTCTGTGTGGGAGCAAACTGTTGAAATCCATACTTAATGTATACTAAGCTGATCTTCTGTATATTAAGATAATCGAAAATGAATCTTGATGTGAATGGAAGGGGAGAGGGAGTGGGAAAGGGGAGGGTTGTGGGTGGGAGGGACGGTATGGGGGGGAAGCCATTGTAATCCATAAGTCGTACTTTGGAAATTTATATTCATTAAATAAAAGTTAAAAAAAACAGTAAAATTAATAAACAGGAAGGAAATCCTTCCTCCACTTGTCATCAAAACTAAAAAAAATATATATATATAGTGTATATACATTTAATCTGCATATTTATTTAAATGATTTATTTGAGAGGCATACTGACAGAGGAAGAGGGAGAGAGAGAGAGAGAGAGAGTGAGAAACAGAAATCTACTGATTTACTCCCCCAAACAGCCACAACAGCTAGGTCTGGCCCAGCCAAAGCCAGGATCCAGGAACACCATGCTGGTCTCCCACATGGGTGGCAGAGAGTCAGTAGTTGGGTCATCTTTCTGTTGCTTCCCCGGGCTCATCAGCAGGGAGCTGAATCAGAAGCACGGCTTCTGGAACTCAAGTCAACACTGAATCAGAATGTCAGAATCCCAAGTGGTATCATAACCCACTGCACTGCAACACTGCCCCCACGCATATGTATATTTTAATAGCATTGTGAATAAGTCGGTGTAGAGTGGTTTAGAAAAAATTCAAAAATTTAGAATAATTACTTCCTAATATGGTCTTAATGGAGAGAAGAGAAATACTAAAACAGAAAAAAGCTGCAGGAGTACAAACGTGGTGTTTATTGGGGGATCTGTGATTTATGAATCAGACTTGCAACATATCGGAAGCCTCTGTCCAAGAACAGCCATTCCTCCCACCTGACCCGGGACCTGGCTGTTCCCAAACGGCTCGGGATGAGGCCAGGTTATGCCATCCTTTGCAGCCATCATTCTCATGACATCAGGAGAGGGCAGAGCACCTGCTGGCCGCCAAGCCCCACATGGTGAGCGCTGGAGCCACTGAGTCAGTCCCTGGGGGATGTGACCTGCATATGGCACTACAAAGTGCTCAGACGCCCGTCGCGGGAGCAGATCGTGCATTCCGATGGCTACACAGGCTGCTAGAACTGAGTTACAAAGAGTGACTGGAGGCTCGCTTTTGGAGAAATAGACAGTTATAGCATGGCTACTCAGATTTTAAAGGCACTGTCCACCTCGGAAGATGAGTCACTAGGGAATTTTTTTAGATGAGTTGCTTTAGTGCATTCAAATGCAGTTTGACTTATAGTCAAGCGACCCTCACCTGCTCAGTATACCTAATACGGACCTTGCGCACCTGCTCCTTGTGCACCACAGGCTCCTCTGATGTCGTCCTCCGAAAGCTTATTTTGGGTTGATAGTATCTGCTTTCCATTTCTTTCGGCACATCTCGAGACACAGTTTCTACAACAGCTCATCCCCACACTTTTAGGACTTCATGCCAGACTCCCTCATTCACTCATCTGATATTTACTGGATACTACTGCCTGCCACTCACTTTTGGTAAGCGCAGGGGCCACACGTGTGGCTGGAACAAGTTCTAAGCCACTGAACTACGAGGTCATACATAAGCCTAGAATATCAGAAGGCACTGTGATTCCTGAAAGAAAAGCAAAGAAGTCAGTCCCAGAATGCAGGAGAGGGCAGGATTCAGGGCGGCGCTCTCGTCTGTGTGGAAGGGACGTACAGGCAGAGACCCAGGACTGGGTGGAAGTCAACCCCAGAAACAGGCTGAATGGGTTTCCCAGCAATGAGGTGTGCAAAGGCCTTGGGGTACAGAGAGGTTTGGAGCGACCTGGGAACAGAAAGCAGGTCCAGGTGTCTGGAGAGGGGTGCTGACCAAGCATATATCCGTGTCAACGAAAACAAGTCTAGAGAGGCTTTCATAATGAGGTTGGCAATGCAACTCAGCTCTTCTCGGCAGTCTGTATTTATCAAAAGCACCTGTCATTATCCCTACATGATCTCACGTAGTGTAAGAAGTCACATGGTGTTCTCTGTGAAATTGTCCCAGAATTTCCACAAATGCTCACTTGCTAATTCCTAGTGGGTGGACATATTTTACTGAGAGGCAGAGGACTGGAGGGGAGGGCAGTGAGGGTTTGGCTGTGGGGCTGGGAGGAACCTGCTGTGGGACAGAAGCTGCCATGCAGGCTGTGACCTGCGCAGCACTGAGAACCCTGCTCCCTCGCTCACAGCCAGTGGAGTTTCAAAGCTGACCTAGGAAACACCAGAGCCTCCCCAACGACTAGGAGACGACTTTCTGAGAGGCCACACAAGGCCCTGTACAAGCAGGTCTCCAAATTCCTTATATTCCTATGTGTAACTTGCTAAAATTGTTCCCTGTCTCCCCCTCCCCCACTTGTGTGCCAAGTCCAAACATTCTGTGAGATTTGGCACATGGTATTGCTATTCTAGGAGTGACTGCTCAATTCCTGTGCATGGAAACCTGCTGCTGATGCCACAAGGCAGTGCAATGCCTCTGACCCCACAGAGAGCCCAGTTTTCAGGACCCACACTTGGCTGTCCAGGTCAGCTCAATCTACCTGCTAGTAGGTACATTACAGATGTAGGTACCAGGTGTCCATTACAGGCAAACTCTTTGCAATGCTTCCCTTTATTGGATAAAATTTGGGGTAAGGAAATGAGTTCAGGTTGGGGGAGACTGAAATACATTTGTGGGGTAAGGAAACAGTTGTGCCAAGGTCCTGAGGCAAGAGGCAGCAAGGCATGTACAAAGAACAGGAGGAAGCCTGTGTGTCTAGAACGCAGAGTGAGGAATCGGGCAGAGGTGGCCTCTGTTTGGGTTTTTAAGGAATAAAAATATATTTTTCTTTTACTAAATGAATGGACTGAAGACTGACCAACATCCATATAAAATTAGGACATTACACAGAAAGTATGAATGGATTCAACAGCCTATTAAATTGGTTCTATATTTTCAGTAGTAAAAAAGAAAAAGAGATACGATTGCAAAACCAGAATGTTACAGGGGACATTGCTAAAATTCAGCTCAACAAAGTCTAACTTTGGGACGGCCCTGGGTGTTAGTGGGAACATGAGAGGTGGATGAGACGTCTTGATTGGGTGTCGAGCATCAAGGACAATCCACAAAGCAGAGCAAAGCGAAGAAAGGAGTTGGTGCTGTGGCATGCAGAGGGCCAAGCCAGCTCTTGGGAGGCCAGCATCCTACATCTGAGCTTCTGAGTTCTGGACGCTCTGTTTCCCTCCCAGCTCATCGGTAATGCTCCTGGCTTTGCTCTGGCCCAGACCTAGTCATTGTGGCCATCTGGGGAGTGAATACATAGATGGCAGATGGATCTCTCTTCCCCTCCATCTCCTCCCTCCTCTCTCTGTCACTCTTTCAAGTTAATAAAATATATCTTTCTTTAAAAAGAGAATAAAGCAAACAGGTTCAGAAGACTTTGCAGAACAGGTGAGACCTGCACCAGGTCTTCATGACAGCTGACAGAGCTGAGGTGAAAGGTCAGAGAGGGTGCTTGGGATGAAAGAAGAGCAGCTGGGGACTAAAACAAAGACCAGAACGGAATGGCTGCCTTCACCAGGTGGCCTCAGGAGAACACCTTTAATTGGAAGGAAAGGTATTGTTGGGGGGAGAAAAGGAAAGTCATTAAGAAATTAGAATATTAAGAATCAACTGTCAAAGAGAGAAGGTACAGGAGTTGAAATAGTTAGCTTTAAAAAAAAGAGGGTTATGGGGTGATTTTAGAACCCGTTTCATGAATAGGATTTCAAGTTACTACTACTTTAAGTTACTGTAGAGAGAATTTAGCTTGGAGGAAATTAAGAATTTCCCGATAATTAAAATATGAAACAGTCTGTCAAGAGTGGACTGGGATCTCCAAGTCGGCCTTAATTAGGGGCTAAAAATAGATGGTTCTAGAAATCCCTTATCCCTTCTAGGCCATCCAGTGCTGCTGGGAAGGGCTTCTCATCACAGCAACGTGCTCATTGTTTCTAATGGCCTGTAAACAAACCCTGCACTATTAACCTTCCCGGACTTTCAGGAAATTAGTCTTGGAAAGGAAAGTCCACAGCAGGCTGCCCCAGAGGGTGTCCCAAACTAGAGGCACTGTGACTTGGTTTGGAGGTTACTCAAGGTCAAACCAGAGTAGCAAGCTTGTAATACAGAGTAAATAAGCTCAAATTTTTAAAAGCAATAATAATTCCTCCTCCCTATTTGGTGGAGTTTGTTCGTGTTTCTGTCTGTAGGGGAAACAGCGGTTATGGGGACTCTCAGATAGTTTCCAGGCACACAAACCTACAAGTTTAGGATTTTTAAAAACAACAGTCTGGGGCCAGTGCTATGGCGTAGCAGTAAAGCCGCCACCTGCCATGCCAGCTTCCCATATGGGCGCTGGTTTGAGTCTCGGCTGCTCCTCTTCAGATCCAGCTCTCCACTATGGCTTGGGAAAGTCCTTGGGTCCCTGCACCCTTGTGGAAGACCCGGAAGAAGCTCCTGGCTCCCGGCTTTGGATAGGCTGTTGTGGCCACCTGGGGGGTGAACTAGCAGATGGAAGACCTCTGTTCCTCTGTTTCTGTCTCTGCCTCTCTAACTAATAAATAAATAGAAAGTCTTAATTCACACACACGCATATACGCACACACAAAGTTGAAAGTTTTAGGATGGGTACTGTGCTGCTTGAAACGCCAGCATCCCAGTGTGAGCATCAGCTGGTTGCGGCTGCTCTGCTTCCAATCCAGCTCCCAGCTGATGCACCCGGAAAGCTGGCAGATGTTGGCCCCTCCCAACCACATGGGAGACCAGACTGGAGTTCCCAGCCCTGTCTGTCACTGCCATTTGAGGAATGAACCAGTGGATGGAAAAATCTCTCTGTCCTTGTCTATCATTCTGCCTTTCAAATAAATAAATAAATCTTTAAAAAAAAAAGAAACTTTGATTTTTCTAAGTTAAAATTGATGCCACAGTTTAGTCTTAGAAGGGAAATAGCCCCAGGACCCTCGCTCTGATCACCATTTTTTAGAACATGAAAAAAAAAAAAGGGACAGTGCTGTGGCACAGTGGGTTAACACCCTGGCCTGAAGCACCAGCATCCCATATGGGTGCCAGTTCCAGTCCCGACTGCTCCTCTTCAAATCCAGCTCTCTGCTATGGCCTGGGAAAGCAGTGGAGGATGGCCCAAGTCCTTGGGCCCCTGCACCTGTGTGGTTGACCAGGAGGAAGCTCCTGGCTCCTGGCTACGGATCGGTGCAGCTCTGGCTGTTGTGGCCAATTGGGGAGTGAACCAGTGCATGGAAGACCTCTCTCTCTCTCTCTCTCTGCCTCTCCTCTCTCTATGTAACTCTGACTTTCAAATAAATAAATAAATCTTAAAAAAAGAATATGAAAAAGATCACATGCTTTGTTTTGAAAGAATCATAGAATAACCAAAAAAAAAAAAAAATCAAGGAAAATGTGATCAGTCAAAAAGGCTTTCCCAGTCATGTTTTAAGATGGATTTAAAGTGATAGTAATGGAATTGTGTGCCTGAGACAGGAGTATTGGTGCAGCAGAAGCCCGGATAGACGGATAGACATCCCCTAAAGAGACAAAGCTGACCGTGTGGCCTCGGGGATGAAACGGCATATCACACTAGTGCTCCACTGGATAACTTGATGCGAGTTGGTGGAGTCGTTAACAAAATAATAATAATAATAAAAGTTAAATCTTTTTACCGTTCTTCATCACATACTCAGGAAGACGAAATAATGAGATGTTCAAACAATGAAACTGTGAGACTATGAGAATACAACATGGGTAGGTGTCGCTCCCCATCTTCGTGGAGGAACGACACAGGACCCTGCGCTGTTCTTTTGTCTGCTTGGCCCTCCCCGGGTTTGCTGCTGGTTCTTCCCGGGTTGGCTACCATCCCTTCCACCTCCATGGAAGGGCGGTTCCCCCTAGCCACTTTCCCCACTTCCGCGGGGGAGCGGCACACCGCTGGCCGGCTCTCTCGGGGGCTGCACAGGTGTTCCTCAGGTGTTCCTTCAGATAGATGTTCCTGGTGCATGTTGTCTCTCTCCTCCTTTATAGTCCTCTTCCACCAATCCCAACTCTGCTACCCACACGCCGAGTATGCTGCTCTCCTCCAATCAGGAGCAGCTCCTGCAGCTTGTCAAGTTGGTGAGAGGCAGCTGGGTAGAAGCTGTTTGCTCCTCTCCCAGCGCCATATTGTGGGAGAGCAGATGTATAGAATAAGTCTTAATTCCAGTAACAGTATAGTCCGAGTTGCTCCCCACAGGTAGGGTGAGTTACCAGTCCAATATTGGCAAAGAGATTCCTAAGAACAGAGAAAAATTAAAACCACTGATAACTGACTGCATAGAAATCTATCCACTGGGATGGAAAATGCTCAATATAATAAAAACAGGAAGTGAGAAAATATTTACACTTATGATATGCATGGGAAAGCGATAGCACTCTTGATATATAAAGAAACCTTCCAAATTTATTTTTTACAGAAAGACTACACCTATTAGAAACCTTGGTGGTGGTGGGCAGAGGAAGTCAAAATAAATAACCCAGAGAAGAACAACACAAACAGCTCACTTTCCCAGAAGCCATACCCAGTGGTCCAACAGCCAGTGGCACGGCCACGTCTCCACACACCTGCTGAATACCAGCGCACTCAGCACTAGCACAGCAAGGTCCCAAGGTGTGATAAAGTAGGAGAAGCCACGCACCACTCACAGACAGCAGGCAGGCTATGACTCAGCGCTGTAAAATTCCACACACATGTAGTATCTGAATTACATACGTTAGAACATTCCAAGAACGTCACCAGGAAGCATGGGTGTTGAAGTCACAGGCACATGCTGATTCAGCATGCTGTAGATCCCCAGTGAGGCCGTGCCTAGATGCAACCAGCAGTAATGAGGTAGCGCTGGGTGCACCCAGCAACATGCACTTTAGAACAAGACCTGTAACGTAACGGCTGCGAGACTCTGCATTCGTTTCCTAACCTCCTTGCTAGGGCAAAGTGCTTGCTGTCAGGAGGGGGTCACCCACCTCCCAGCTTATTCTGAGTGTTTCAGGAGGCCCTTCAGGAAAACACACTTGGCCTGCACTACCAGTCTGAACAGGCAGGGAGCTTCCAGCAACAGGGACGAGGTTGACAGGAGCCCGAGACGTCTGCCAGCCACGCCGCGGCGGCTCCTCGAGTATACACCAGCGCTAGCAGCGGCAGCTATGGGTGCAGCCTGAGCAGCAGCTCTGATCAGTTCCACTAAAGACTGGAAACTCATTATCATCCTGACAAGGACGAGCCTCAGCCCGGAAGGCGCTAACAGCTGGGGAACTCGCGTCCCACGCCCCCAGTGTCACAGGGAGATGCCTTGGAAACCTGCTCCTTTCTGCCTGACCTTCTACCCCACTCTTCCTGCTTTCTGCGGGAATGACTCACTCAGCTTAAAGATTACCAAACGGCACTAAGAATTCTGCAGTATTTCTGAAACCCTGCTGACACACAAGAGAAGGCTGTTCTCTTTTTACAGAATGAGACAATTTTGTAATTTTTTTCTTAGAGAATGGCAACCTTCCATTCTTCATGAATTTAAGGATTCATTTGTACCGCAAGGCCAAAAAACCCCAAACAAAACAAAACAGTGAACACATAAACTTAAAAGGTGTCGCGGATTTCTTTAAAATACAAAACTAAATTACAGTCTATCGGTTCTGGGATGTGACATTCAGAACAGGTTTATCTCTGTACAGCCAGACACAACCTCGCGTTCATGGTGCACGCCTCCTAATCACCTGTTTGATTCCCGGGAAGCGTGTTTTCCAGTGTTGGCTACGGCAGGTTTTCTCTTGTGGTTTATCGAAATCCAGTGGAAAAGCGCCAGCGCCCTGGCTTAGTGTGAAGGGCAGGGCATTTGCGTGCATAATCTGAAATTTGGAACCGAGTTGATTTTTCAGACCGTGAAACAGCTCGCGAGTGCAGAGGGATGTGTGGGCCTCCTAGGAAGAGAGCTCTGATGTTCTTCTAGAAAATCAGGGCAGGGTGCACACCTCCACCCTGCACAGCCTCCGCACCCCCACCCTGCACAGCCTCTATCCTGTTGAAATCCCAGCCAGAGCCCTCTGTGTAGCAGGAGGCTGTCCTCAGTATTGCTGGTGAAGGACTGAGACTCTGACCTCCACACCCTAGAGAAGGGCAACAGTGCTCCCTGTGGTGGCAACCCAAATCGTCTCCAGACACTGCAAGACGTCCCCAGCAGCAGCAAAACCATCCCTGGAAACCACTGTGCTATTCTGCAGGGACTTAAGGACACGGTGTCTACAGATTCTTGCCTTTTTGTGTCTCATCAAAAGGGAAAGATGGGGTTGCTTGGGATATCTAAGTTTTACATCGTCCTAGCTACATTCATAGAAATTATGCGAGTACCATCAAAACATTGCTGTTCTCAGAGGAAAAAAAAATATTTCAATTCAGCTAGCTAAAGAAAGGATGTTTTTAGAAGAAGCTTCCTTGGGTGGTGAATGGACAGAATTTCAAAGCACAGACAACAGTCACAGGGAAGATGACATACTCTTTAGTTATGTTTGCAGAACCATGGCTGATGGAAGTTTCCAGAACAGAACACAGATGAGACAGGAGCCGTAAAAGCTTACCCACACCTTCAGTTACGGAGACAGCCAAAGTCTTAGCTAATATTTGCTGTTTTTTATGTGCCAGGCAATGTTTGATTTAATTTCATTTTTACAACCTTTTGACATTCAAAGCGGCTGGGGAACTTGCCCAAGGAAAACGAGGGCCAGACGGAGAGCCGGGCTCTGAGGCCAGCACTCCTTCTCCACCTGTGCTTTCAATGTCAGGCTGTCCATGGAGGCCCTTGCCAGGGCTGACTCGGCTGTGGTCCCACGGCACCACCGAAGGAGTCAAGCGCAAATCAATCTGGGCTTGAAAACCAATGTAAATGGAACCGGTAACTAGAAAATCCGATGAGGTGGGACTCAAAATTCAATGACTCTATGGCATGCGTGTGCACCACCGACACCACAGAACAAGCCTTCAGTAAAGTGGACACCAGAGAGGGATACCAGGCAGCGACGGCATCATCGGGCCTGGGGAACCCTTTTTCTGCCAGGGGCCACGTGGATATTTATGACATCATTCACAGGCCGAACAGAATTATCAACTAAAGAATCAGCCTGCCACGGATTCACTGAATTTTGAGTCCCACCTGTGGTGACCCTTGCAGGACCAGAACCAATGATTTCATGGGCTTTCCACGGCCTGTGGGCCAGACATCCCACACCCCTGCTTCTAGGGAGTGTTTCCCAACGTATTCAGAGAAAAAAATAAATCTATCTAACTAGAGCAAGTCTTCAAGACAAATACAGTGATAATTATAAATGATAAATAAAAGGTTCAAAGACTGAAATTATTATTGTTAAAATTTCCTGAAACAGACTCACCCTCTTGGAGTTCCAAGTTGTTTTCTTGGAGTTGCAAAAGGAAAAAAATAAAAAGAAGTCATTCCAAAAAACCCAAGAGAGAGCTCAGCGGTGAACAGTGTCATCGAGTCATTTTGCTTCAATCATTTTATCATTTTTCTAAAATATTGTCCTACATAAATTCTATAACAGCCACTGCCTATTAATAGAATCACTCTAGCTATTACCTTACTGATATGAAAGGACGCTTTCTTGGGCAATTTCAGTGTAAAGGACTGGTGTTAGCATTCTACCCCCAAGAGGACACTGGCCAGCTCCCCTGTGCACCCTCACCAGGGTGCCGGCACGTGGAGCCTGGTGACGACGGGGACGTGTCAGTCCTTAGACACCTGCCAGGAGATTGCAGCAAGCAGTTGGCCACTGTCTCAAGGGCCTTCGGTCAATCTTCTGGCGCAGGACTGGGGTGAGACAGTGCCTTCTTTACTATCACACACACAAAGCTCTGTAGTAGCCGAGGAGTGAAGAGCGGCTGGGAAATCCCCGGGACATTCTCAGTGACAATAACCTGGCTCGTCTTTCACCGTTTCTGAAGCACTTCTGCATGAATTTCATTGTTGGATTAACCCTATAACCTTGATCTTTTTTTTTCCATTTTTATTATTAATTTTAGAGGTGGAGGAAGAGGGAAAGAGAGCGATCCTATCCACTGATTCAGTCCTCAGATGCCCACAAGAGGGCTGGGCTAGGTCATAGCAGGCTGCAACCAGGAGCTGGAGACTCAGTGTAGGGCTCCCACGTGGGTGTCAGGAACCCAGTCACTGGAGCCATCACTGCTGCTTCCTGGAATTCACATCAGCAGGAAGCTGGCGTCAGGAGCCAGAGCTGGGAGTCGAACCCAGGAACTCATACAGGGGCCTGGACATCCTGACGGGCCTCTTCACCACCAGACCAAACACTCACCCCAGGCAATGCTGATGAGTGAGGATCGCCACCCTCATGTGACAGCAATGTGGAGTGAATGACTCCTACAAGTTCACACGGCAGGTAATCAGATCCAGATGCGGATCCAGGCCTGCTCCTCACTTCACTCGCTCTCTGTTCTGCCCTTCCACCTTTCTGATAGGATCACCAGCACCATACCAGACAAGCCAGCCAGGCAAAGGAATCAAACTGGGCGGGGGCACTTTGTTCTTCTGAACTCCCCCTGTGTGGGGCCAGTGTTGAATTAAACCACTTGCATCAGTGTTACCTACCTGTTGTTCTTTTGTCAAGGATTATTTTCACGTAGTCAACACAAATTTATCATGTGAAGCATTTAGATTAACCTCTGAAATCATCACTGAGGCAAATGTGATAGCCTTTAAAAATGGACGTAAGAATAGAATCCAAGTTAGAAGTCAAGCTGACAGCCAAATGCACCTTTGCATGCTAAAAGCTCACTGGATTCCGTAAAGCTGGTACTGAATATTAACAGTAAATGTCAAGTTCCTGTACTATCAAAATGCATCACTGAAAAGAGAAGATGTTTGCATTTATCTTAAAAACTGATATTAGTATACTGGGATAATTTATCAGTGACAAGACTAATTATTTCTACTGCTGGTAAATTTTTAGAGCAACAATTTTGTCTCTTAGAAGACAAGCCAAACTCTTCATCCCTTTTCATGTCTGTGAAAACTACATGTTGTTTCAGGATGAAATTAAAGTTTGAAGTTTGTTTCCTAACTGAAGATGCACCTTGACTATTTGAGTATATTTTATGTTGTTTCTATTTTTAGAGGGATCATTTCTATCAGACACAAACATGGAAATTTATAGTAATTTCTACATCAAGCCAACATCCTGATTTTTGTAAAATAATGAAAGTTTTTCTCTTGTGGGAGTTTGCATTATAAGACACTTGAATATAAAAAAGTCAAAGTAATTAATAAGATAGTTGCATCTTTTTTTAAAGATTTATTTTATTTATTTGAAAAACAGAGTTACAGAGAGAGGTAGAGACAGAGTGAGAGGTCTTCCATTCACTGGTTCACTCCCCAGATGGCTGGAGCTGCGCTGATCTGAAGCCAGGAGCCAGGAGCTTCTTCCGGCTCTCCCACACAGGTGCAGGGGCCCAAGGACTTGAGCCATCTTCTACTGCTTTCCCAGGCCACAGCAGAGAGCTGGATCAGAAGAGGAGCAGCCAGGACTACAACCGGCGCCCACATGGGATGCCAGCACTTCAGGCCAGGGCTTTAACCCGCTGTGCCACAGCATCAGCCCCTGACTATTTTTGCTTTCAAAATAAATAGTTTTCCATTGAATAGAGTTAAGTTCCTTTTTAATGACAGTAATTATTGGAAAAAGTTAAATATGAGTATTTTGTTCATTCTTGTCCAGAAATACTTCCTGTAGACCATTTTCTACTGTGTCCTAACCAACTTTTCCCAACATTCCCCTGCTCTTTTTCTACCTTTGTCTCTGGCCTGTGGCAGACACAGAGGATGCCGACAATGCTCTTCCATTTGGAAGGAGCACTTGTTGACCAGCCATGGGGTGTGGGCAGTGACCAGTGTCCACTGTCAGCTCCGGCAAGGTCTGTACCAGCCCCTGTCCCTCCATGGCCTCATAAGAGACTGAAGGAGGTGGGGCTAGCAATCTTTATTTGGCCTGAAGCTGAGCACTCTGCAGAGCTCCCACAAAGCTGGCCAACGTCTCAGGGCTTCTTGTCTGACAATCCTGCTTCCTCCTGTTTCACTGCACAGGGCTTGTCCACCAGAAAGCAAATTAAAAATCAAGTACACATGCCGGGCAGGTGTTGTGGTGTAGCAGGTGAAGCCTCCGTGTGGGGGATCCCACAGCCCCCATCAGAGGGCCCACGATCAGGCTCTGCCTCTACTTTCCCACCAGGATTCCTGATAACGCACATCCTGGGAGGCAGCAGACAGCGGTCCAAGTACTTGGATCCCTGCCTCCTAGATGAGAGACCTGGAAGGAGTTCCCGGCTTCTGGCTTTGGCCTGGCTTTGTGCTGGCTGTTGCAAGCATTCGGGGTGTGAACTGGATATGTTGGTACCTCTCTGTCTCTTCCTCTGTCTCTGTTTTGCAAATAAATAAATCTTAGAAACAAAACAAGACAAAACAAAGCTTTGTACACCAGCTTCTGTGCCGGTTTCTCCTTCTGGAGAACTCAGCTCAGTGCAGTGCCGCTGTTATGGTTTCTACAGCAGTCACATTTACGATGTTAAATTCTACTAAAATTTCTAATGCAACCCTAATAAGGAAGTCGGGTCTTTCCCCAAAGTCCCAGTGACTTTTGGATCACTAAGACACGTGTGTTTCACCCTTACTTTGTATAGAATTAGGTGCCCCCATCGGCCCTCCCATTCATATTAAAATGTATTTTCCTACAGCAACATGGTCTCTCCTAATTCAAACTCTTTCCTCTGAGTTGATACTGATAGCCCTAACTAGATAAATGTGCCATTTCCAAAGAGAACTGTTTATGGACACATTTCCCGAGAGGAAAAAGATGACCAATAACAACTAGTATGACTGATATGTTATATTTGTGTAGAGCACTAAAATTTTCAAATCCTTCCATATAAACTGACTTATCTGATTCTGACATGCACCTCAGGAATGCATCAAAGTTAGGAAGCTAAGGCCAGGGTGACTGATGTGGCCAGGGTGACTGATGTGGCCAGGGTGACTGATGTGGCCCAACTGAGATGATCATCTGCTGGCAAATTGAAGCCTGTTCTTATGATGCCCATCCTGAAGCTGTCCCTGGAGAAGAGGCTGATAGTTGTAAAATCTCTGACTGTTGCTACCACCAGCTGCAGCTGAGGCTGTAAGGTAGTGTTACACCTGCTCGGCTCACAGCGCTGAGACACCCGCGCTGAACGCAAAACCTGGTGCTAAATGCTGTCCATGTCTGGGACCCTCCTCATCCTCACAATCACGCTGCAAACTCTGATCCTGACAGACAGAGGCAGAAAAGCAGAAGAGCCACATGCGGCACCTCAGTCTGTATTCAGAGACTGCGCTCTCAGCCACCTTGTGCCTCCGGGTGCCCAGGGAAGACGACTGCAGGCAAACTGCAAAGGCATCCGTATCTTACACTGTGGAAGGGGGACGGAGAACGACGGGGCAAGGCAGAGCCTAGTCTCCTCTGGCTACTATGGAGAAAGACTGTAGACGGATTTAAGAATCTGTGGACGATGTAACGTCACGAACACAATAATCCTTGGCTGTAAATAAGTCTGGGACAAATGGCGTGTACTTCGGCATTCATGGGAGTCACATGGACCAATCAGCAAAGCCTGCACCAGGGAGGCAAGGCCAGAGGGATGGGTTAAGCCCAACGTGGAAGCCGTGTGCACCGATTAGTTGCTGTCAGCAAGAGGGCCCGCGCTGCTCCAATGCTGGGCTGCGGCTTGCTGGGGACAGAGTCCATCTATCTTGCTGGGAATAAAGTGTCTTTGTCAGAACAAAGGCTCAAAGTCAGTCTGTGGACACGAGAGCACCGAACACCAGCTCCTCAGCCCCCTGGCAGGCAGCTTGCTTCCAGCCCAGTGCACCTTGCTGAGGGGAATTCTTGAGGAGCGGCTGGCCTGCGTCCCCCTCTGCATGTTAGGCCAATGGTTACCTATCCCGGGACCCTCCCTGTGTGCAGGGCCTGGAGCATCACTGAGAGCCACCGGGGGCTCATTTAGTGACAAGGGAGAGGAGACTCCAGGGAGCGCTGGTTTCACCTTGCTCTGCAGAAATGTGTCTGGCTGCAGCTCAGGGCGAAGGACAGGGGGGATTCCAGAAGGGTTAGGCCCTCACAGGGTGGCAGGAGCTCTCTCCACCCTCTGCCTTCAGCATCCTGATAAATGGTGACGCAAAACTTGGGTAAGGACGAGAGACAGCCCTGTCTGTCTCCTCCCCACACCGGGGCACTCTGGTGCCCTAGGAAGGCCTCTCCTAGATCCAGGAACCTCCACGTCTCTGAGGCTCACAGAGGATAGCCACGCAACAGGATGCAGAGGACACCTCTGTCTGGGTTACACCTGTCCTCAGTATCTCCTAGTTTCAGGGAGCACTATTACTAATAGCTACATTAAAATAAGCAGGCCCCATCTCCTCCAGGCTGCCTCTGTCTCACCAGCAGTGTGTGTGGTGCACCTGCAGTTCAGGGCTGTCACTCTCGTCCTCCTGCTACTGAACAAGGCCCTGTACTCATGGCCCTTCCCGGTCTCCAGGTAACCAAGACACCTTGCCAAAAAGAACATGCAGGCTCTTGGCGAGAACACAAAACTACCTTGGCTCCAAGGACCCAGTAAGACAGGTAACTCCTTGGGTTATTGAGGGTGGTCCTCCATGTGCTCTGTGGCCACCTTGAAGCTGTGCTTAAAGCCTGTTGGTGGTGTGAGTGGACAACATGGGAAACCACAGGTTCCCTCTACATGAAGCACGTGCAGGAAACAGGAGCTCTGGTCAAACGGCTTTACCTACAGGTCTTCTAACTACCCTAGGAGTACTCATTAGCATGACTGCTAGTGACATTTATTGTGGAATAAACTCTTCTAATAGTCCTAAGTTAAGTGAACAATTTCTATTTCTCAAAAAAAATCTGCGATGAATATCTAAGTTGCACACATGTTCGTCAACATTTTCTATCTACCCTGGGGTATTTCTAAATATCATGCGCTGCCCAGAGACCAGGGACACAAACCTGCTGAGGGAGCATCAGTCTCTACTACAAAACCTGTAGCTGTCCTAGCGGCCCTGTAGAGTGGGATTTAACACAGGGCTCGGTGGGTAGACCTACCATTACTCAGTGAAGAGACCTGGCTGTTCATTCAGATCCAATGACTAGTTTCACTCCCGGTCACCTTGTGTTGGAACATAAAGCTAAACAGTAGTTAGTGATAGAGTGCTTAGCAGAAGAACCTAACAAAGAGTTAGAACTGAATAGCTTCAGGGCCGGCACTGTGGCACAGTAGGCTAATAACTCCGCCTGCGGTGCCAGCATCTGGTATTGGTGTCCCTCTTGGCCGCTTTTCTGATCCAGCTCTCTGCTGTGGCCTGGGAAAGCAGCAGAAGATGGCCCACGTGCATGGGCCCCTGCCCTTGCCTGAGAGACCAGGAAGAAGCTCCTGGCTCCTGGCTTCGGACAGGCACAGCTCTGGACATTGCAGCCATTTGGGGAGTGAACGAGTGGATGGAAGAGCCTTTTCTTTGTCTCTCTCTTTCTCTCTCTGTAATTTTTCCTCTCAAATAAATAAATAAAATCTTAAAAAATTTAATAGCTTTCTATTGGCATCACTGGATGATAAAAATGGATTATCCATTCAATTATGGCTCAGTTTTTCTTTTTATGTTAATGATTGTCTTAAAGTGAAGCTTTTGGAAGTTTATTCTTGGGCTGGCATGGTGGCTCAGTGGGTTAATCACCACATGTGAGGCCAGTATGTCATATAGGTGCCAGGTCCTGGCTGCCCCGCTTAGAATCCAGATCCCTGCTAATGGCCTGGGAAAAGTAGCAGCAGATGGCCCAAGTGCTTGGGCCCCTGATACCCACATGGGAGACCTGCAGGAAGCTCCAGGCTTCGGCCTGGCCTGGTGCTGGCAGCTACAGCCATCTGAGGAGTGAACCAGCAGAGAGAAGATTGATCGATTTCTCTCTCTCTCCTTTTCTCCTTCTCCCTCTCTCTCTTTGTCTCTTTAACTCTGGCTTGCAGTAAATGAAGAAATCTTAACAAAAATTTTATTGTTTTGCTGAAATATCTGACATTATTGTGAATTATATTGCAGATTCCATTTAACAGTTCAACACTTTTATTTAGTTTTTTTTTTTTTTTAAATAACGTGAACACATCTTTTTGTGGAAAACAGCATCATGATTGAAAAAGAAAAAGTCTTCACTAAATTTAGAGCCCTGGAGTAGGTTTAGAAGTAACAGTTGTATGCATACAGCTCGTAATGCTGTTCCAACAAGCTGTGACAGCCACCAGTCAGAGCAGACACCTTCTGAGTACCTGAACAACAATGTGGATACCACAATGCTGATGTCGGATTAGGAAAAGAGAACAGCTCCTCAACATGGCAGCACTCACCGTCTTTCTTTGCTGCCACTTTAGGAAAGTCGTGGCTTTGAAAGACTGAATGAACTCAAGTATCTGTGCTGTGGTCTGACAGGGCTTGTCTCCTCCCAAGCTGCAGTCAGCGTGTGACCCCCACTGGCAGGCATGGAGGATGTGATGTGGTCTGAACAGGGCTTGTCTCCTCCCAAGCTACAGTCAGCGTGTGACCCCCACTGGCAGGCATGGAGGATGTGCTATGGTCTGAACAGGGCTTGTCTCCTCCCAAGCTACAGTCAGCGTGTGACCCCCACTGGCAGGCATGGAGGATGTGATGTGGTCTGAACAGGGCTTGTCTCCTCCCAAGCTACAGTCAGCACGTGACCCCCACTGGCAGGCATGGAGGAGGGAAAACTTACTGTGTCCCCTGTGTATGAGGCCCTGGGGATGTACTGAGGAGTAGACATGGTCATGGGGTGAAGCCCCTCTGATTGAATACTGGTGGTTTCGTGAAAAGAGGGAGAGACCAGAGGACACATGCATGTGCACACGTCTCCCATTTCTCAGCATGGGACGCTCTCGGCCACCGCGGGACTCTGTCAGCAGGGAGTCCACTGCCAGGTGCAGGCCCTTGGACCTCTAGAACTGTGAGCTACATCAACTCATGTCTCTCCAAGTTACTCAGCTTCAGCTATTTCACTGTAGTTACGGAGATCAGACCAGCACCATCACAGAGTGTAGTTCCACAGATGACAGAGGTAGGTCCCTCAACGTGGACTCTTGATGCGGTTGAGAGATGGGAAGCCCAGCTGTGTGCACTACTGCGGGGAATGTGTGGCATATTGCTCAACAGTCATCCTTTACACAGAGGCGTGCACTCTAAAAACCAACAGAGTAGAGTAAGTGCACTGTGATGGTCAGTTCTTTGTTACTTAAACACCTGGAGGAGTCACTTAGGAGAGAAGGCCTATTTCAGCTTTCGGCACAATACGGGGTGGTGCTATTAGTCTGGCGTCGAGTGGAGGCTGGCCGTGGCGGGACAGGCACAGAGGAAGGGTCACGCTGTGAGCCACAAAGCAGAGAGACAGGAAACCTGCTCTTCCTCTACCCCTCACAAGACATGGTCTCCCCTTACAATGCCACCATGATCCTGTCTCAAGGCCTGCAATATAATCCAACCCAACCCCTTCCCAAAGACCCCTCCATAGACACCATGATTGGATCACACACCCAACCTGAATCTATCAACCAGTAATCCACTAACTGTTTACCTACGACTTTGCGGTTGGAACATCTCCAAGAGTTAGAGAGCAAAACCCTGTTCAATCCACTGCGAACAAGAGTTGCCTGTTATCATTATCGAATATTGTGCCCTGTACATATCGATGTGTCATATTCCTATGTGACTGGCAGCACAGGTAACCAACGGGCGATGGTGATGTCATTAGGAGACAGGCATTTCCCAGCTCCATGATAGCAAGGGACAGACTCAACACACTGTGGCCCCCGTTTCCTGTTTCAATAAATAACTGTACTCCGGGTTGCTGAGACTTCTGCTCACTCGGTCACAGATAACTCTACAAGCTGTGGGAGGCACAGAGGGCAGATCTGCAAATACTCGATTCTAAACGACATCGGGAATAACAGCTGCACACAGGATGTTTTCAGAGTACAAGGCACAGCAAATTACTGCCCATCACTGAAAAGCGTCCCAACACTAGAGTTTCTATCTGATGATTTGCATGAATTGGCACAAATATTCTTCACAGTGGAAGGCAACTTACTCCCTTGACCCAGTTTATAAATAATTGCTGATTACAAGAATAAAGTTGAAATTAAAAATATATGCACAAGTCATGCATTAGTTTCCTAAATTTCTAAAAAAAAAAAAAAAAATCATGATTTTGTGGTAATTTCTCCCGATAAAACTGGGTCTTAGAAATCAAGCTTGACTGTTCTTCAAGTCCTGCCCAGGGCCTGTAGGAGCGTAGCTGCTGCTTCCTACCATCTACTTGCAGAAAATGAACTGCTTAAAATCCAGACGGCTCCAACACGCCAGGCTGACCTGAACGGATATAAAATTGGTCCGGGAGGATTTGCAATATCGTCCTCCTCCAGCCAGCGGGGGCCGCTGCGCACCCGTGGCGGCCGTTAAATGAAACGGGGAGGCATGTGGATTTCATGCACAAGCACCTGGAGCGTCGCTAGGAAGCCCTGCTGGTGCGGCTGCTCGGATCTGCAGTCTGCAGGGTTCACCCCGGGAGAAATGAAGGTCACAGGCCGACACGAAGGCTGACATGGTTCCCATCTCAAAGCATCAATGTATGTGAAATATTTCTTCTAGGTTTTCCTAAGTTACTGGCCCCAAACAATATGGCTGAGTAATCTGTACCCTCTAGGTTAGGTCTTGGAATTGTACTTCTTCTTGATGCCTAATAGCTCCTAAACCTCTGCATGGATGACTGACTAAGGCGTCGTTTTATTTAATTGCGTTTTAGAAAATTCTATTAAACTTTGAAGGGATTTTTAAAAGGAGAGCGTCCCATCAGGAAAGAATTCACTTTCTGTTTATTGTGCCGGGTGAAATGGATTTACTTTCATTCAAGTCAGCAACCATTCATTTAAATCTCCAGGTGTAGCGTCTTGTGCTGGACACTGCGGGAGGACCAGCACGTGGTCAGGCTGGGACTTTCCCTTCAAGGACCCCGCAATGTCACAGACAGAAAAACACACTTTCTTTTTATAGTTCTTGCTGTTTGTCTGGCTTCTTTTCCCATCTCCCCATCTCACTCTATTGCTCTATTTTCCTTTACAACACAAACCCACCTCCCAGTGTCACCAGAAAGCCTTGCCTTTTACATTGGAGAAAAGTAGCTCCATGCAGGGGCGAGTCAGTTGCGGTGAGGAACAGTGCAAACCACGTAGCCTGGGCTGTGGGTTAGTTTAGCCACTTCCTTGTGGAATGACCCAGATGTAATTTTTCAAAAGCCGTAGTCCTGGTGTCTCTGTCTATCAGACTGAAGGCCAATGACAGTCGGCTGCCTGTGTCTGTGGGATCCACAGTCCTCAGGCTCAACCAACTTCAGATGGAAAATATGTTTGTATTTGCATGTAATTTATGGAACATGCACGAGACATTTTTCTTCATTATTCCCTGCACGCTTCCTAAATACAGTGTAACAACCATCTACATAGCATTTGCATGGTATTAGGTATTACAAGTAATCCAGAGATGATTTAAGGTCTACAGGGGGAAGAACAAAGAGTATATGGAAACATTACTCCATAAAGGGCTTCAGTATCCCAGATTTAAGCTTCTGAGGGGTCTTGGAACCAATCCCCACGGACACCGGGGAGGACTGTATTCTAAATTAAGGCAGGCAAAGAATTACAGGTCATTAAGGACTAGACTTGGATCTCAGAGGAGGAAGCTGCTCACCTTTCACGGGGGCTCTGTGCAAAGGGTGGACTCTCCGTCCTGGATGGAGTGACAGCGGTTCTCCCTCTAGACGGGATGTGACTGGGTGCGCCAGTCTTTTGCAGGAAAGAATCACTCATAGCATAAGTAGGGAGATTTGACTCCCATGGGGTGTGGGGCACAGTGTGAAGTAGCCTGCTTCAAGCTAGAGGATGTATCTTTGAAGTTTCCTCTTTCATCTTAAAAAGTTGTAAGATCCTCCACTCCGCTGTCTAACATGCTCTAGCTTACTGTAAAGAGAACTTGATGCTCCTGATCAACTACAAAGGACCCTCTGCCTTTCTGTACAGTGCCAGGTAACACTCCCAGACACTCCCCACAAGCCCACAAACCTGTCTCTTGTCTCTGGTAGGCTACATTCTGTTTCCATTTAACAGGAAGAAATGCACAAACAATGATCTTTGCTGCACAAGAAACTTCCAAAATCTCCACGACAGAAATAAAGCCACTTACTGAAAAAGGCCTCCGTCAAGACTCTAGACTCTAGATCCTGTGTTAAATTCTGGTTCAGCCGGCGCCGCGGCTCACTAGGCTAATCCTCCACCTAGCGGCGCCGGCACACCGGGTTCTAGTCCCGGTTGGGGCGCCGGATTCTGTCCCGGTTGCCCCTCTTCCAGGCAAGCTGTCTGCTGTGGCCAGGGAGTGCAGTGGAGGATGGCCCAGGTGCTTGGGCCCTGCACCCCATGGGAGACCAGGAGAAGCACCTGGCTCCTGGCTCCTGCCATCGGATCAGTGCAGTGCGCAGGCCGCAGCGCGGCGGCCAAGGCGGCCATTGGAGGGTGAACCAACGTCAAAGGAAGACCTTTGTCTCTGTCTCTCTCTCTCACTGTCCACTCTGCCTGTCCAAAAAAAAAAAAAATAAATAAATAAAAAATAAAAATAAATAAAAATAAATTCTGGTTCAATTCTGCTCAGAGCCTGGATAAAACCACCAAGGTCCCATCTGAGGCCACGATGTTATGAAAGGGTTAACTTGGTTAGGATTCCTCTGCAATATCTCACAAATTAGATGCATAAAGAACTTGATTCCGAGCCATAAAGAAATGGCAACCACTGCATAACCAAACTTAAAGCTTGAATTGAAAAAAAAAACGAAGCTTCAGGCATAACAAAGACATCCAAAGGGAACATCACAGAGAGGCCCGGGTTCTCTCTCTCTCTCTGTTACATGAATTAATGAATGAACGCAGACCAGCCAGGAGGACACCAGGAACAAGCACACATGGATGTTGAGATAAATCTCTGCTAATCTCCAGGCCCAGGTAAATCTTTTAAGTCTGCAGTCCCTGGCAGTGTTGCTTCAACAAGCTGAGAGAATGTTATTTGAAGGCCAGAGAACTGTAAAAGCATTTATGTCTCACAACAGTGACATCAGTGATGGAAGTCTTGTTGGTTAGAGTTGAGGGAAATGACCAGGTGGCGCCACTGTGTGGATTCAACACTCTGCCGCGAAGTGGGCCTTCAAATGTGTTTTTGGAGGTGAAAGTTTGTGCAGACGTGGCTCCAGGCAGCCACAGAGGGAGCAAAACAGTGGGGGAGGGGAGGGGGCAGGCCTTCCCTCTGGCCTGGTGACGTCACAATAATGACTTTCCTATTTTGTAGGCTTTTAAGGTTTTTATTTAAAATCAGATCATTCAAGAGTGATACTATAAAATGAGATTCAAGAACTGAAACATTGTTTTCCCATAGGAGACTCTGATAGAGGGTAGGCTCTGAGACACGCGTGTTCATTAGGGGAAGGACACACATGTGTCCCCTCGGCTTGTCCCGCTCCTGCTGTAAATGCAGTGGGATGATACCAAGAACACTTGAAACCTTTGGATGTAACTTGTGTTGGGAATAACTACACAATACAGCTGCTCTGCCTTCAAGTGGCTCAGCGCTAGTTTTGGTTCAACCCATTACGTTTCCGTATTCCTAAGTCTGACTGGATGAAGATCAAGTTGCCGCTGTGGATAAGTAGCAGAGACTCGAAGGCGTGGTGCCAGAAGGGAGCTTATGAGTTCACATTAAATCTTGGGATGTTCTGGTTCTCAAAGTGTTCACTACTTTTATTTTTTTACAGGAGAGAAAAATATTTTATCTCAAACGTAAACTCACAGAATACAAATCATGTACTTGAATTAAATTTTAGGTTTAAAAGTTGGCAACACAGAGCACATCTATTTTATTTACTTCTCTACACACAGCAACCACATATGTGTGGTCTGGCGGGTATCATCTTCAAAAACCTCATCTTTTATTTCTGCCTCTGTCAGGAGACAGTAGAGCAAGCGAGTGTCTTCCCAAGGGGCATGACTGGTTTATATGCTGAGAACAAGCTGCAGCCTTCCATTTTTCAGTCCCTCAGAACCAGCCATAACCTTTCTGATCACCCACTTAAATTCCTGGATTTATACAGAAACCGAAGGCCAAAGAGATCATGTTATTCTCTTAAAGTCAGAAAAGGTGGCTTAGTGGCATTGGGGCTCCTTGAATTATTACAATAAAGGAGTAGTAATGATCTCATGAGATTTCATGTTAAAAATATATTTGTAAAGCAAAGCAATAAATAAAATTCTTACCTTCCATTAGTATAAGGGTGACACGAAAAGGTCTTTATAAATAAATACTATCCTTAGGTTTAATGCTATATAATTAATTATGTCTAGCTTAACCAATGATATATGACGAAAGCACATATAAAAATAAAACAATCATAGATGTAGATATATTTTAAAACAATTTTTTCAAATCTGTAATCAATTTTGACTTGCCATTAGGAAGATATAATATTTTAAAATAAAGACCAACATAAATTCAAAAGGAAGTAGGCCCGTGTTAATGAAGGACATAAGGACATTACAAATAGGACTGAGGAAGACGGCTGAGACTGGTTCTGTTTTGTGAGTTCTCTCCAAAGCTTCAGTGCTGAGAAAGGTTATCACTGTTACCTCACAATCAAAACTGCACATTAGCAAACGGGAAACGCTCAAACTCACCAATGACTATTCAAAAAGCAAATAGTAGGGATAAAAGTAATTTCCTTTATCAAATGGGCAAAGACTGAAAACGTGGACCTCGTCAGTGCGTGGCTGGGCACGGTCTAACTCGGAGTAGTATTTCTGGACAGAGATTTGGCAGTGCACATCAAGAATCTTGAAAATGGCCACTACCATTCACCTGATCCCATTTCTGGTCCTGAGCTTTCCGGACTCAAAGCTGTCAATGATGCCTGTTAAAGAATATGGCTTTCTATCTTACTCATCAGTTTTAAGACCAGAAGAAATCTCCACGGTCAACAACACAGAAAAGGCTAGGTGGAGTATGTGCTTGGGAAGGCGGCAGACTACAGCCCAAGTACTTGGGCCCCTGCACCCACATAGGAGACCAGAAGAAGTTCTTGGCTCCTGACTTTGGCTTGGCCCAGCTCTGGCCTTTGAGGCCATTTGGGGAGTGAACCAGCGGAGGGAAGATCTCTCTCTCCCTCTCTGTCTCTGTAACTCTGCCTTTCAGATAAATAAAATAAATCTCACAAATTATTGTATTATGAGACACTAGAATAAAAAAAATTCTTTTTTTGCAGTTTATTGTGAGTGAATTACTTCTAACCTTAAAAACAAAGCATTATTGGGGGACCTCCCAATTATGACTAAACTACCAGCTACCACTATTGGGGTGGTCTGCTGCAGGTTTTCCTGTCAGCCTGTACATGGTTTCTCGGAGGCAGAGTAAACAGCCTGTCTGTCCTGCAGGAGGGCAGCCCTCCGCCTCCCTACACGAGAAGAGAGGAAGGTGCCCCATTCAATCAGGTGGGCAGCTATACACACACACCTGGATTTCACTGACTCCAGTGACTTCTATTTATAGCCCTGTAGAAGTAATGATATGAATAATTTTATTGTGACAATGTTATTTTTTTCAGCAATTTTCTCCCCATGATTGTGGGAAGCAGTTCATTTTCTTCAAAAGATGTTGCCAGCTATTAATATAAAAGTGACAGTTTAAGCAGCAGGAAGTGGGGGGGGGGCACCGTGCTCACAGTAAGAAGGTATGATCACCACTGCATGTTTTAATGTCACTTTTATCAATTTTTTTAAAAAAAATTATTTATGTGAAATGCAGAGTTACAGAGAGGCAGAGAGAGAGATCTCTTAGAGAGAGGTCTTCCATCTGCTGGTTCACTCCCCAGATGGCTATGATGGCAGAGGTGTGCTGATCCAAAGCCAGGAGCCAGGAGCCAGGAGCTTCTTCTGGGTCTTCCATTGGGTGCAGGGGCACATGGACTTGGGCCAACTCCCACTGCTTTCCCAGGCCACAGCAGAGAGCCAGATTGGAAGTGGAGCAGCCGGGACTCGAACCAGTGCCCATATGGGATGCTGGCACTGCAGGTGGCGGCTTTACCCGCTATGTCATGGTGCTGGCCCCACTCTAATCAACTTCAGTGGAAGGTTTTTAAATCTCCCTGGTGGGCTGCATTCCGACTTTCAGAAGAATGTTTTCAGCTTTTCCTCCGAGTAAGTGAAAAGTGACTTTAATGACCGATTGCTAAGGGTAGTCGATGTTTATTTTCCAAGTCCCTTCCTAAAAGACTAGAAGCTTTGCCGCAGCCCCGCCCTCGCGTGCGGACAGCGTCAGTCACATGCAGCCACTCCCCTCGCTGGGGGGGGCGGGGCTGAACCACTGCAGGTGTGGGCCACGTGCGGGGCTTCCTGCTATGGAGGTGACTGAATGCGCAGCAAAAAGAAAGCCACGCCCTCGTCTTCCTTGCTTCTTGGACGCAAGTTTGTTCAGCAGACGTCGTTGAGGTTTTTAGGTGTGTGTTAGTGAACATCTTAACCTGAGTGGGTTAAAAAAAGGAAATCGCACATTCCAAGTATTAATTAGCAGGGGTCAGGTAATCTAGAGTTCAGAGTAGCTTCACAAGGCCGTGCACTCTGTCCCGACGGCCAAGGAGACACAGCACTTGCAATGCCCAGGCTGCACGCAGAGCTATCCCTGCTTAAAATTACGAAACAAGGTTCTTTGACTTTACCCAGGAATCCAATTTATCTTTCCCCTGAAGATTTCTCCCTGGTGTCAGGGCCACACCCCTGCTCTTGCAGGCTGCTCCTCTTAGCCAGCCTCGGAGAACACGCGCTAACACTAATTTTGCTCACTCTGTCAGTCTGGAGGTATCCAGGGAAGACTTCCCTCACTGCCTGCTCAGCAGTACGCATGCTCACCTTTTGCCTGGCTCCTGCCCACTAAACCATAATTCAAACCCGGCCACTTCCTCTTTTTTTCTAACACACCATCTCCGCGTTTTCTGTCTTTGCCGTTTACTGAGATTAAAAGCAACCAGGTCCCCAACTGACTGTGTGCTTTCCTTTGGGTACATGAAGTCCAATACAAATACGGACACATGTGTGGCAGAAGTAACACGTGAGGAAAACATTAAGACAACACGTATGGGATAGACAGCCCAGGGATAAAGGGTGTTCACAAATCATTACTGTATCCCCAGTGTTAGTGCCCCATCTTCATTTGCTATGGATGAGTTTACATTCTACACACTCAGATACACGGGTCCATTCTAACACGGGCTAAGATTACACTATTGTTTAGCTATGTCATCTCACGTATCTTAGGACTCTCTTTGACTACAGAGGAAACTAAGCATTGGCATCGTGAATAGTTTTGTCCCATGAAAATGGTGGGCAGACAGCACTAAAATAGAACGGGAGCTGCCCAGGAAAGTGAGGTCCCAGGGGAAGGGTGACGCAGGAGGACAGCTTTGGGCAGTGGCGTCAATTTCGGGGCCTTACCTTATGTCCGTGCAGGTTATGCAAGAGATGTTGCGACTGTTGGTTGTGATCAGGTTCAAAGCCACTGATGTTTCCTTGTCGGAGGTCGGGTGTGCTCCACATTTAAAGAAAAATTCCTGGAAGAATGAGAGACACAAGTGGATCCCAGCTGCACACATTTCCCTGTCCAAACAGTCCCATGGGCCAGAAACGCTGATGGCATCTGGCATCAGGTGTGGGCTGGTGATCAGTCAGCGCTGCGTCTTTGACGGCGGGGACGCCCTGGACCTGTGCCACACGGCTCCCTCTCCGGGGGCTCCCATGTCCATCTCTTCCGGGCAGGGAGCTGGGGGAGCACTCGCGTGGCCAGTGTGTGGGAATAAAGGAGGGCGGAAAGTAGGTGCAGTGGGGAGGATGCCTCACACAGCATCTCACACTTGAGAAAAGCGAGACCCTGAGTCAGGACATGATTGGCCCACAACCGAGCAGTGAGAGGGAAGCCCGGAAGTAGCCCATGCGTCCTCGTGGGAATCCAGGGCTCTCTGGTGAAAGGGCTGGTCCTTGAGCAGCAACAATGTAGCACAGAGGAAGGGATCTGGAGAAGCTTGCTGTCGGCCTGCACTGGGTACTGATGGACAGGGGGTGGCCAGAGCAGCAGAGGACACTCTCCCAGCCTAACCTGAGCCTTCCCTCTCTGCCTCCCTCAGCATCCCCAGCGACACTCAGCTGCCCAAGCCCACACCCCTGCTACAGAGCTAAATCCAGTACCTTTCTCCCCCTTAGCACCTTTCCCCAGCCACATGCCTTCATCTTAGCTTCTTCACATAAGCCTCATTCTTGTGACTAACACCGTCCCTTCTTATCCAAAATTCTCCCTCCATGTTTCCTCGTTTCTCCTTTTTCTAATTTCCATGTTTGTCCTCATGCCCCTGCCTTCTCATCGCTCACTCGGCAGATGCTTGATCAGTCTCTGCCCTGACTCCTGTCAAGCCGTCTCTGAGCTTCTGTGATAGAATACCTCAATGTCCCGCCGCTGCACAACAGTCTATGCAAATGTATCACCGGGGGCAGAAGAACCCTGCGCGCTACACTTCCCCCCAGCTCCCACGAGGGAATGGCCATCTGGAGTGTTGGGAGTATTTTCCCTTCACTTCATTAAAAACAATATGCATTTATTTATTTGAGAGGCAGAGAGACAGAGGGTTTCTGTTCTCTGGTTGACTCCTCAAATTCCCACAGTGGTCAGGCAAAGCCAGTGGCCACAAACTCAATCCAGGTCTCCCACATGAGTACTGGGGACCCATCACTGCTGGCTCCCAGAGTGCGCATCAGCAGGAAGTTGGTTTGAGGAGCAGAGTCAGGACTTGAACCCAGGCATTCTGATAGGGGAGGTGGGTATCCCAATCAGTGGTTTAGCTGCTGGGCCTAATGACTGTCCCCAGTATTTCCCCTTTAAAAACTAGATCTCATGTCCACAAACCTATGTAGAACATTAGATATTAAATATTAAATGTTTTCAGTTTTGTAAGCTTATTTGTATTTGTCGTGTTTCTAAACTTGACTGAATACAGCCACACACACTATTGAACAAGTGTGGCCATTTCCTAAGAAAACTTTACAAGACCACATGGCAAGTCAGACACTTGACTGCAAGCCATGGTTTGCGCACCTTGCAACATCTGTGGAATGCTTTATCCACACTTGTATCCAAACAGTGCCTGGCAGAGGATTAGGTGTCAGATATATTTTCTTAAAGGAAAACTAAAGGATTGATTTAGTAAATGCTATGGCAGTCCCTATATACATTAGTGCCCTGTAACTTGTTCATTCCCTCCTTGTGACCTGACTAACCTCACTCTGCTCTGATGTGCCGAACCGCGAGCAGCATCCTTGCATCAGCATCACTCGGGGATGGGTAGGTGGGCCTGCTCACTCTGGGCCCAATCCCCAGATTTTATACACTCTGGGGTGGGCTCAATGATTTGCCATTCTAATGAGTTGCTGGGAGATGCTGATACTATCGCCCTCAGACACCACTTTGAGAACTGGACATCAACGGCAAAGGGCAGTCTATTTATCCCCTCAGGAGCTACAGCTGCAGGCGAACTTGCTTACTGTATCTGGCAATAACCCCACATCTCAGGCCGGACACATTTCCTCTGCAAAATCTGGAGTGTGGGCCTGGCACAGTGGTGCAGCAGCTTCAGCCACTGCGTGCAATGCTGGCATCCCATAAGAGCATGGTCCTGGCTGCTCCACTTCTGATCCAGCTCCCTGCTAAGGCACCTGGGAAAGCAGTGGAGGAGCGCCCAAGTGCTTGGGACCCTGCACCCATGTGGGAGACCCAGATGGAGTTCCATGCTCCTGCCTTTGGCATGGCTCAGTCCTGCCACTGTAGTCATCTGGGGGTGAATGAGCAGATGGAATACAGCTCCTCTCTCTGTCTTTCTTCCCCTTCCTTCCTCTCTCTCTCCCTCTCTCCCTTCTTCCCTCCCATCCTCCCTTTGTAACTCTAGCTTTCAAATCAATAAATAAATCTAAAAAAAAACCTAAAACCTGAAGAGTGCCATTTTACAATGATGTGTCCCCAAGTCAGATGTCAGGAAGCTGGGCTGTTCCTTACTACATGTCTCTTACCAATCATGGGTCAACTGTTAGTTAAGTGGAATCTGTCCCATCTGGGGCGGTGGCATATCAGCCAGCCCTCTGAGCCCCAGTCCTCAGACAGTCCTGCTAGAACAGGTAGGGTGGCCAGCGTGGGCTGGAGCCCAGGTTCAGGTGGACCTGTGTTGTTGTGTCCACCAGCCTGGGGCCCTTCCCTGCAGCAGCCAAAACCATGACGGCTGACTATTTTCTTAAAATTTTGTTTCTGAAACTGCAACCTTTTGACATCCTACCAACCCTTAAAAAGCCAGTGCAAGCATATTGAGAAAAATATTTAAAACAATTCCTGAAAAAAAAAAATAAAGGCTGGAGGACATGCCTGGCCTTATGAATACATTGATCCAGCTACAACTTCTTTTCACAGGCATGGGGAAAATCTCATTCATAACACAAGGCAATTCTTTCAAAACAGCTGAGCTGGCTAGACTCTCGGGGAGGTATTTCAAACACAGATAGATAGGAAGTATTTATATTTTTTCTTAGCTTGCAGAAAGTTATTGGTATAGATGTGCAGCTAGCAAGTCACAAATTGTTCCAACACAGGCAAAAGGCTAAAATTCTTTTTACTGGGGTGAGTGTTATAAATAATGACTTAAGAAGGTATAGACATTTGGACAATTCCTGTAACTCACATGGTGTGATCAAACTAAAATGCAAATTGCCAACTCCATATATTAATATGCCTGTCTCAGCTGGCGCCACGGCTAAATACGCTAATCCTCCGCCTGCGGCTCCAGCACCCCAGGTTCTAGTCCCAGTTGGGGCACCGCATTCTGTCCCGATTGCTCCTTTTCCAGTTCAGCTCTCTGCTATGGCCTGGGAGTGCAGTGGAGGATGGCCCAAGTGCTTGGGCCCTGCACCAGCATGGGAGACCAGGAGAAGCAGCATCTGGCTCCTGGCTTTGGATCAGAGCAATGTGCAGGCCACAGCGGGCTGGCCGAGGCAGCCATTAGAGGGTGAACCAATGGCAAAAGGAAGACCTTTCTCTGTGTCTCTTTCTCTCTCTCACTGTCCACTCTGCCTGTCGAAAAAAAATATGCCTGTCTCAGCAGTGAATCTCGGTGCTTTCCTCACCAGTTTCTATGATAGGCAGTTTTTCTGCACTGAAAGAGTAACTGGCAAGAACCATGAAGGGGCCGAAGTCCACCCAGCTTGCAGGTGAACAGCTGGTTCTGCATAGTGCCATGGGTGCCGGCGGGAGACAGGGACTATACAACTCAAGTCTGTTTCTCTGCACCCCAAGGCCCAGGGGCTCAGCTCAGTGCTGCTTGAGCAGGGGACCCTGAGTTCAGGGAAGCCAGCTCGTTTATAAGGAGCTGTAAGCAACCTGCCGTTTGCTCTAGAGAGAACTGGTCTCTCTCTTCCAAGGTCATTAGCAGACAACTTCCTTGAAAAGATGACCCAGAACAAAAGGGTTACTTGCACCACCATCCCAGAGCATGGGGACCAGGGGCTGCTGTACCCAGGAGTGATGCCGCCGTCTCCCACAGGCTGACTAGCACAGGGGTCTGGTCCTTTCATCTCCTGCACAATCAGTTAGGGTCTTCAAGGTCTTTTCTGATATTTCTGATCTGCATTCCAAACAAACATGCAACAAAGCAAAAACACAACAGAAGCTGGAAGAGCACTTTCACGTTTTCTACCCTGGGCCCCTCAGACACTTTGCTGGCCCAGGGGTGTCATTTCATAGACAGCCGCATCAATCTTTGGGGGCAGCTGTCAATGGATTCTGCTTTTCTCTGTTGTGTTTGTCTTGATCACTCAAGTGTGAAAAATCACAGAAGTCAAAGACAGAGAAGTCTTCCAGGGAGAGCCCAGGCAGGTGGGCCAGAATGCTGTCACCTCTGATAGCTCCTGTTGGTTCTGTCATCGGGGACATGGCAGGGCCCCAGAAAGCAGCCCAGGTGAAACCTCAAGCTGGGCTAAGTGACAGCGGGGATGCCCAAGGGCCAAGGCGGAATGTCTGTAGTTTTAGTGGGTGGCAGGGCTTGGCCTGAGAAGCTGTGTCCGAATCACCAGGGAAGTGGTCCCCTGTGGGTGCAGTGGATGTCCTAGCTCCTCAGGAAGTCAGTGTCAATGTCACTGAAGCCAGTGCAGTCCTGAACTATAGGGCATTTTCACAACGACACATCCAACGACACCTGCCAGCACACAAACACATACACCATGAAAAAGAAATAAAAATCACAATCTACCTTTCTACCCCTCAAATCAAAATCTACCTACCCCAAACAGGGGCTATAGTTCCTACCGACCAGCCCATTCCAGTTGGATCCATATACTCACGTGTGGGTGGCTTTTATTAACCACAGAGCTAAAAATCAATGACTGTAACTGGGAAGTTTAGCTGTCAAATGATAACCCAAACTGCTGGGGAAAAAACTGAGAATAATGTTCTTAAAAAGTATGATTGACTTTACAGTGTGACACTGCCAAATGCTAAATAAGTGTTTTTCACTCCCTAAATATTAGATAGAAGGCCCCGCATCCTACACAGCCATAGTCCACATTCTGAGAATTGTCCTCACCTCTCTACCTTTTCTTTGGAGGGGCTGGAATCCCTTCCTCCTGAGCTCACTGAGTTCCTAAATTTCATCCTAACTCACTTGCCTTTTCATTCCAGCCTCTAACCAAGTCAGACCCATGAAAAGCAAAGCTCCCCCAGAGGGAAGGAGCTGGGGCACTCCCTGAACTGTTGATGGCCTTCCTGGAAGTCACCCTCTTTCTGTTCCCTCCCCTGTAACCAAGGGGCACATCATCAGAACAACCATGGCAATGAAAGAATAAACCAGGAAAATCTGAAAATCATTTTTATATCAGCAACTCAAATGTGTATAAACTTATAGGATCAGAAGCTGCTTAGTCAACATGAAACACCATCCGAGGGGTCCCAAATTAGTGTGAAAATAGCTGGCAAGTGGCCTGAGAGCACTGTTTGCTCGAAAATCCAGTCGTGACTCAACAAAAAAGTGAGCGTGACTTCTGTGGTCGTGAACCTTTCAAAGCTTTTGTGGAGCACCCTACAGTCCAACGTCTGCGTAGAATGTTGTATAACAACAATTTGTTTTCCAAACACAATATTCCATGTGTCCTTAGGAAGAGTTAAATTCCAACTCAATCTCTAAATCCTTCTTGGTTGCCATTCCCAAAAAGAAAAGTACCTTGCTTTTGATAAAATAATAGGGACATACAATTGCCACTAAGAAGGGTCTAAGAAGTGTGTGTGGCTCGTGCTTCAGATTTGCACAATTCCAGGTCTGCGTAGGAAACGTGGCCCATACCAGGTGGTCCACCTGAGGGGATTTCACAGTGAGGTTGAGTTATAGGACTGGCAGAGGCACAGAGGGCTGCAGAGGAAAGAAAGCCACTCTGACTTGAGATTCAAATTTGCTTTATCGGAGGCAGCTACCAGCTGGAGCTCAGGACAATGAGATTAGATCGCGGGGTTACTGTAGCTGCAACTGGGTTGAAAGTCAGGGACAGGGACATTGAATGAGATATAGCCACTGCCAGAGATGCCCCCTGGAGACAAGGGAGAAATGTCCACGGTTCTGCCATCTCTTTGCCTTCCTGTCTGGGCCTGAGCAGCACAAGGGAGTCGGGCTGGGTTGGAAGTGATCACTCCTGACAGGGCAGAGAGGGAAGAGGCAGGACAGAGCTGAGAGCCACCCCCAGGTTGCTCTGGCTTCCACCACAGCCAAATCCACTGCTGAAATCCAACTTCTCTAAGGCTCCCCTTTGCCAGTGGTGACACATTCCAGTGAGTCCTGAGAAAGAACCAGACACATTCAGATATTGATCTGCACTGAGTAGTAAAGAATCCTAAGTATTTAGGAGTCACTAGAAATCAATCTACATATCTCCATAGATCTCACAATCCCATCCCTGGCTAATCCCAGCAGACCTGCCCGACTCCCCAGCCCTGAGACGCTGTTCAGCCCAGTTCCCCACTGGGCAAGATGCAGGTTCTCTTGGAAGAACAACTGCTAGTTTTAAGGCTTATTATCCATCCTGAAGTTTCACTCTTCATGTTAATATT
Source organism: Oryctolagus cuniculus (assembly GCF_051225735.1). Taxonomy (NCBI): domain Eukaryota; kingdom Metazoa; phylum Chordata; class Mammalia; order Lagomorpha; family Leporidae; genus Oryctolagus; species Oryctolagus cuniculus. Next base: position 6,823,196 of record NC_142871.1, on the reverse strand, counting down.
AAAGTTCTGGGTTCTTTAGGTTACAACTTGCCAAGGGAAGCTGCCTGCCTAGTACATAGTAAAGCTTGTGAAATGCAAGGAGCCGCAGACGCGGGTCCTCCCTCGACTCACGTCATGTCTCAGCTTTCCTGCTCAAGTGTTAGACGTGCTTGGTGTGGTAGAAACCCGGGAACTCATTCGATGCGACCTGTTGGATTGTATAATACTTATATGCTTTATTAATTTAACAATGCTGGCTTTAAAATTAGGTTACACTTGGTTTAACAAATCAAATCTCAGAAAATAAGTTGGTCTGTTAACACGTTCGATAATAAGTTTATTTTCTCTTAACAAGATGTGAGCAAAGCCTCTGGATGATGGACAAAGTTTATCTGGAGAAAGAAAATCAATTTTCTCCCACAGAAAGCAAAACCATGCCAAGCCTCGCTGAGAAGCAGCTGTCAGCTACCACCCATTCTTGCCTACGTCT